>NC_137033.1:39361791-39496791 GCF_032717465.1 Coenobita brevimanus
CTTTATTTACTAGTATAATTAGATAAAACTTGTCACCACCAGCCTGTGCCTATGTTCTTTAATTTCGATTATTAGCATTTCTCTGCGAAATAGCAGTCAGTACTTAGTCTTTAGTCCACTCAGTCTTAGTTGAGTTAGCATCATGGCTACTAGTTTATTTATACTGGAATCCAAAGATAGGGGGCTTACCAGTCCCCAGGAAATTAAAGACTATGTGCTCTCGCAGTACACTTTTGAACACCAACGTGAGAGTGATGCCCATGAGGAGCATAAAATTCAACGTGAACACAATTGAGAACAGCGCGAGGAACGTGAGAGAGAGCATGCAAATGAGCGAGACCACCATGAACACAAGCGTGCCGAGCACAAGGCTCGTGAGAAACACCTCAAGCAAGACTGCTTGGTTTCAGGAATATCTGGTGCAACTGACCCGAGCTCGAGTGCTCTCCCGGCACGTTCTGGCAGTCCCGCACCTCAAGTTTCCTTCAAACAAGGAGGGTGAGCGAATTGAGCCATTCATAGCTCGTTTCGAGGACATGGCACAGTTGTACCAGCTGGATGAGGCAGCTAAGTGGCTCCAGTTTCTTAGCTTGTTTGAGGGCTTTGCCCTCGATTTTCTCCACAGAATTCGTGGAGACAATCTCACGTATGAGATGATGAAGGCTGCACTCATCAAAGTGTATGGTGTCACAGTTGATGACGCCAAGAGTCCGTTCATGAGGGCTTGTCTCTAAGAAAAGGAGACTGCTGTTCAGTTCCTCGACCGTCTCACTGCCTACATAGATGAGTGGTTGGAGAAAGATGAGACCCCTCGCACACGAGAGGGGATAATTGACCTTATGCAGTGCACGCAGCTAGAAAAGTCGTGGCCTGCTGAGCTTATGGCTCAGCTTTGGATCTGTCAGGTAAGGGATGCCAGCCAAATGGTAGAAAAGGCTGATGCATTCTTGACTGCATATGGGTACCAAACTCGTAAGCAACAGACCTGGAACAGGAAAAATTCTGCCAAGTCTGGGAAGCCATCTCAGACTCAACCTCAGCATCAAGGGCATTCTCAGAATAATGGCCACAGTCCAAACAAACAGCAGAAGAAGGACCAGGGACACAGTACGCAGAAACCCGGCTGGAAGAGGCACAACAAGTACCCTAACCAGCAGCAGTATCAGCCACGCAATCAACAATCAGGACAATCCTCCTCAGCATCAGGCCCAGTGTATTGGAGGCAGGAGGCAAACACAGCCTTCATTCCCCAACAAGCACACGGTGGTGTCGTCCCTAGTAGCACAGGTCCTCCTTCACAAGGAACTAGGCCTCCTCAGACAGTGAGCCCTCCTCCACAGGTGGTCAATGCTTCAACTCGCCAGATGGTTAATACAAACCTCTCAGGCATCTAGTCATCAGGGCGTCACATTTGCAAAGTTGTGCGCTATGCAGCCGTATCAGTGGCTGGCCACTTCCTTCACAGGCCCTCCCACAGGTAAAAGTGCCTTTCTTGTTCAGAAAGGGTTTATGGAAGGCGTTTCTGTAAAGGTCCTGAGAGACAATGGTTCCTCAGGTTGCTCCGTCAGGCAGAGTCTAGTTCGGCCTGAGGATTATACAGGTAGACAGATCCAAGCTCAGCTTATAGATGGATCAGTGAGATTGTTCCCTGAGGCACATATCAAGGTAGCATCTCCCTTTTACACTGGTTCAACAGTTGCAGTTGTCATGCCAGGACCTTTGTTTGACCTTATTATAGGTAACATACCAGGTGCCAAGTATAGTTGCACCGTAGATGTCACGACTCAGACTTCATCTGCAGTAACACGAGCCATGGCCAAGGCTCCAAACTGTGTCAGCCCGGTGACCAATACATCACCGCAAGATCTGATCTGTAGTCAAGATGTTGTCCAAGAACAACAGTCTGACCCAACACTTGCTGCTATGTGGAAGAAGCAAAAGGGTAAAGCGATTAAATATTCACGGGGAGGACAAGCCAGGTTCCTTTGTAAAAAAGGAAGGCTGTACTGTGAGTCACAAACACCCCAGGGCGAGGTTCGACTGCAGTTTGTCATTTCCACAAAGTATCACCAAGCAGTGTTAGAATGGGGTCATCGTTCAGTGTCAAGAGGCCACATGGGCAAAAAGAAAACTCAAGGCTGTTTCCGTGCTGACTTTTTCTGGCCAGGAATGGGACAGAAAATAGATAGGTTTGTGTGTTCCTGCAATGTGTGTCAATGTACCACTAATCAGAGACGTGTCCTTCCTGCGCCTTTTGAATGCACGCCCATAATCTCTGAGTCATTTGAGAGAGAGGGCAGTGGCAGTGTGGGTGCAGACATGACGTCTCACCCATTGGTCCCACAGGACACATTATGTCCAGGGCATATGTACCGTAGGTTAAGGGGGAAGTTTGAGACCCCCACAGAGGCAATCCAAGGCTGTGTCTGAACTACCTTGTGGTGTGTCTCGAGCTGTGGGCCTCTCTGAGGTTTCCCGGAGAATACACATTATCCACATGAGTGTTCACACCCACACTGGGTGTTAAAATGTGACCTGCCCAAGTCTGCATAGGGACTCTCAGCTTCCGGATATTAATCGTAAGTGTAGAGTTAGGTTTAACCAGTAAACTACAAGGGTCCTTTAAGATTTTGTCCTGGGACTACATTTCCTGGTTAATAAGGTAGGTCTAATCAGTAAACTACTAGGGTCCTTTGAGATTCTGTCCTGGGACTACGTTTCTTCGTTAATAAGATAGGTTTAACCAGTAAGCTACAAGGGTCCTTTGGGATTCTGTCCTGGGACTATGTTTCCTGGTTAATAATGTAGGTTTAACCAGTAAACTACAAGGGTCCTTTGAGATTCTGTCCTGGGACTACATTTCCTGGTTAATAATGTACCCAATAAGAAAATAATGGTGTACTTTTTGTAGCATATGTACTGACTACTAGGCAGGGAGAGAAACTGAGGCATCGTTTACAAGAGGGGCGTAACCTAAAAATCATGGTTTTTCACTATAGCAGATTAAAGTAGATGAACCGTTTTCATCATGATTTTAATACAATTTTTATGTTATTTTGATACCTATAGACTCATCTCGGCTAGTACTTTACAGCACAATGTATTTCTTTTTTTTTTTCTTTTTTTTCTTTTATGGCAGTTATTCAGCATCCCTATGTAACTTGTCCTCATAAATTATTACTGGTTGTACCAAATAATGCACTCTAACACATTATTAATAAGAGGAAAGAAACCTGTGAAAATTTCATCACGCTATAAGCTTTAGTTTTTTGTATTAATTTTTAAATTGTGATTTCAACCAATTTTCTTATTTACAGTTCATACAGGTGACCTTTAATAAGATAATAGTTGATTAAATACCGAAAATAATATAAGCATTTACCAATCCCTCGTTGCCAGTACTGCTTCTGTAGGTTGATGGGGTGGGTTAATACTTCTTTCTGGCACGAATAATGTATGCCCGACCACAGTCTCGTTTCTTCTTAACGTGTTTTTCCCAAATGTCAGGCTTTCTTACACGCTTCCTAGTATGCACTGGACGTTGGTCCTCTCTTTCACTCTCAGAAGAACACATTTTCAGGTGGAAATCCACATAAAATAACCAAATATGGAGAGGACACAAAACTATATGGCCACTGAGTGAGTACTAAAGGACTGACAGGCAAGCCGCTACGGTAAGAGGCACATGATCGGCTGAGCTTGGGGATGACAACATTGACAGCTGTGTGAGGCACACACATTGGCTTGCTGGCCCAGACTCAGCGATGCTGGATACGCCAGTCTGGGATTTGGAAAACGTTTCTCATCCAAGATTTGTGCACCTGAAACCACCTGACTTCTAACCCCATTGTCCCCCACATTAAGGCTGTATTTCCCTTGAAATTTTCCACCACGTGGTGTAGCTGGCACTGACGAACACTTACCTGCTTCTAACACAAAATGACGGATTTGAGGGTTATGCCTCCCTGGAACCAGATGCCTCAATTGTAGTTTAATGCAAATTGTTTATCACATCGACACTTTTGATGCTCCACCTTGGTTGATTTCACAGGTACAGATGGCGGGCATAACAGTTTTCCTGTACAGATTAGCTGATTGTCTCTGCTGCATGCTGCCACCTCTTCTCTTCTGCCTCATCGTCTCCGTTTACTATGAATTTGTATTACATCATTTTAGATGTAGGTACAGTTGCATTACAACTATCACTCCTACACCGTGTGTTACATACAAAATGCTACATGACTATTAGTTGTTAATGTAAATGTAGCAAACTTTCACTCAGTTTGACCTGAGTACAGGATTTTTCACCATCGTCATGGAGTTCTTTCCCTCAAGCTTGCTTCTGTTAACGTAAATATGAGGTTTTTACGCTCACTGGTGACAGAGATTTTCTCCTGTAGCAGAATAGTACACGCACCACAGTGTGAAACTGGTGTGACTGAGTTAGTTTGTAAATATTACCTACTATTAAATTTTGTATGAAAAATTTTATTTTGATGGGGCATAATGTCTTGAATTAATTCACGACATTGTGTTAGTACTATATTGGGAATGGCTGAAGAATTTTGAAATGCGAAGAGGTTCGCTCAGCCCGTTAACTGCCTCACTTTTGCACTCAGATCGTAATGAGTTTTCATAACCATTGTCATTGTTTTCATAAGTGACTGTCTGCATAGACCGTGCGTTTCACTGAGCGAAAAATTTATGTGTAATTGTCGTTCCCATGCATTGCTTCTCTGACCGTTGAGTTGAGCCATACCCATTTCTTGTGCTTTGTGCCCGGCTTGCTTACATTAGACAGTTGGTGCTGGATGGCCAAGGGACGAGTTGTCGACCGCAGCCAGAGCAGGCTCCTCATCATAGTAACTACAGTCTCTAGCAGTTCAACAATTTCTCGCATCTCCCCACCGAGTTGGTGATCGGCTGTGCAGCTAGCTTTGTTCCCTCCACTAAGTAGTATTTCCGTTCTTTTTCCTAGGCTTAAGACTAAATAGCTTTTTTAATGTTAGTGCATATCTTTTGATATTTAATTCATTTTAAGATTCTTATAATGTAAATTTTAGTTGTAATTAATAAATTTACAGTTCCTTTCTTGAGCTTAATGTAAATGTAGAATCGTGTTTAATTTCTCCACATTGTGCTTTCTTAACCCGCCCCATCCCGACGTTTTCTGGGCAATGGTACGCCCCAGTCACGACATTTTTGGACCTTTTTTTTCTTTTTGGCTCAAACATCCACTTTTGGTGAGAAACATCAAAAATTCATAGAGAAATCGCTCACCTGAGGTTTAAAATACTCGATGTAGGTACGAGTACCTCCTTACCTGACTGGGTTTCTAACAGGCTGGCACCAAAGAAAACGAGTTCTATGGGAGGGTAACTATTTTATCCACTCATAAACAGTATGTATTTATTTACTTGGTACGAATTTATATGTAGTACAAGAGTATATTGGTTTTCAAACAGTAATATAGGCATTATAAGCATTGTTTCACTCACTAACTCATCACCATTCATGACCTTTTTTTCCCACATTACCTGATCATCATTTCTGACTGTTTCTTCCTCTAATGCTATGTAAACTTTGTCCTCCACATTGTCATCGATTGGGGAATCACTCTGGCCCTGAATGTCTTTATTGGCCAGGTCACTGGTAACAGGTGAATTGCCGAGACAATGGCGTGCAGGGGGGGGGGAGAGGTTATGCGGTGTAAGGCAGTGTCCCTGCTTGGCATCTTTTAGAGGAATAGAAGAAGGTGTACCATGTATACATGCCAAAAATCACTCGCGAAGTCACTCGCAAAAATTGAAAATTGTGCAAATTAGGGACCTTGCAATGTTGCTGCGTCTCCGGGATATGAGTGCACATCATGTGAGGACGTGAATTCATGTCTCCCGGACGTGGCGGGTTAAATTTGCATATCCCAGTTTGCCCAAATTTCTCATGTTTATCACAACTGGTATTTAGGGCAGTTGTTTGGTATTAATTCTTAAATCCGTTGGCCAACTAGGAATTAAGCACTAGCAAGCAACGTTGGGTCTGGTTAGTACTTGGATGGGTGACCGCCTGGGAACACCAGATGCTGTTGGCATCCCTACGTCAAGTGGGGTTGGTGGAGGATTAGTGCCCCTCCCTGTAAAACAATTAACTCTAAGCCCTTGGCCACCCTGTCTGGGATACATGGCGTCTGGCAATGAATGAATGAATGAAAAAAAGAACATGTCTCGATTATTATTATTGTTGATTGTCAAGGAGGCAAGGATCACACTTTCTCAGAGGCCAATAGCATCAATAATTCAGCATTCGTAAGTAGGGGAGGTGGCAGCTCAGTCGGTAGAGAGGTGGCCAGCGGTCCTATCAGACCCAGGTTCAAATCCCCACTGGGGCAGGGAACAGTTTAAGGATTTGAATTTAATAAAAAGCAGACTTTGCTGATCTACCAGAAGAACCACTGACATGTAAAAATACCCCCACTAATACCAATACACCAGTCCTGTATGAGACAGCCCTAGCATGTATTCAATACGGACGGTGGGTGTTAGTGCCGAAGTGGTGAAATGTAGTGGTGTATGGAATGTTGGAGGACTACTGGGCCTTGGGACCAGGCTGTGAAGCCTATGCCCAGTGTGGGACACATAAAAAAAAAAAAAAAAATAGTCTCCGCTGTGTACTATTGAGAAAGCTTATAAAATTCTCGTCTTTAGAGAATTGGCGAAGTAACCAAGCTTAAAGCAAAACTTAGTAGATTTCACAAGTCAATTCACCTTGTGTCAACTGATTATATACTTATACCAGCATTTTATTTCTTAATTTCACTTTCCCCCGTGACACTCTCAAGGCACGACGCACACAGACCTCAACAAAACTCTGCACTAGCCTACCAAATTCTTGTCTGGTTCTTGCAAGCAGTATTGCATTATCAGCATACAGAAAATTTGAGATATTCCATCCATAAACATTTATTACCAATGCCATCCCTCTCTCCATTACTCATGTTTTTACTTCTCTCATCACCCCATCCATATATATATTGAACAACCATGGGGACATCACACAACTTGTCGCACATCCACACCAATCGTGATCCATTCACAGAGATGCCCAATAACCCTTACACGTGCTTCACTACCATCATAAAAACCCTTGACATCACCTAGCAACTTACCATCTACACCGTAATTGCACAAAACTTTCCATAATCCTTCTCTGTCCACTTGGTTGTATGCTTTTTCCAGATCCAAGAATGCCATAAACACATTATGGTCCTTTTCACAAGCCTTTTCTGGTATCTATCCCACTGCAAATATTTGATCCACACATCCTCTGCTACTCCTAAAGCCACCCTGTTCATCACTCACTAGGACTTCTGATATCTCTCTTACTTTCTCTACAATAATTCTTCCATATACCTTCCCTACTACACTCAATAAACTTATGCCACGATTGTTTTTACACTCACTTCGCTCACCTTTATTTTTGTACAGGGGTACAATCACAGCCTTTTTCCTCTCTGCAGGCACAGTTTGACTAATTCATGCCTTCTTGCATGTCTCCAACAAGCACTTCATTCCACACTCTCCACAACACTGAAGCACCTCCACATACACCTCATAAACCCCATCTGCTTTCCCATTTTTCAGCCGCTTCACAGCACTCTTCACCTATGCGAGTGTCACATCTCCTGGTACCGCATTCCTTCTCTGCAAGTACAGTTACATTGCAACTGTCACACCTACACCGTGTGTTACATACAAAATGTTACATGACTATTAGCTTTTAATGTAAATGTAGCAAACTTTCACTCAGTTTGACCTGAGTATAGGATTTTTCACCATTGCCATAGAGTTTTTCCCTCAAGCTTGCTTCTATTAACGTAAATATGAGGTTTTTATGCTCATTGGTGACAGTGATTTTCTCCTGTAGCAGGATAGTACACGCACCACAGTGTGAAACTGGTGTGACTGAGTTAGTTCGTAAATATTACCTACTATTGAATTTTGTATGAAAAATTTTATTTTGATGGGGCATAATGACTTAAATTAATTCACGACATTGTGTTAGTACTATATTGGGAATGCCTGAAGAATTTTGAAATGCGTAGAGTTTCGCTCAGCCCGTTAACTGCCTCACTTTTGCACTCAGATCGTAATGACTTTTCATAACCCTTGTCATTGTTTTCATAAGTGACTGTCTGCACAGACCGTGCATTTCACTGAGCGAAATTTTTTTGTGTAATTGTCATTCCCATGCATTGCTTCTCTGACCGTTGAGTTGAGCCATGCCCCTTTCTTGTGATTTGTGCCCAGCTTGCTTATATTAGTCAGTTGGTGTTGGACGGCCAAGAGACGAAGCGTTGTCGACCGCAGCCAGAGCAGGCCCCTCATCATAGTGACTACAGTCTCCAGCAGTTCAACAATTTCCCGTATCTCCCCACCGAGTTGGTGATCGGCTGTGCAGATAGCTTCGTTCCCTCCACTAAGTAGTATTTCCGCTCTTTTTCCTAGGCTTAAGACTAAATAGCTTTTTTAATGTGAGTGGATATCCTTTGATATTTGAATTCATTTTGAGATTCTTATAATGTAAATTTTAGTTGTAATTAATAAATTTACAGTTCCTTTCTTGAGCTTAATGTAAATGTAGAATCGTGTTTAATTTCTCCACGTTGTGCTTTCTTAAATTTGCATATCCCAGTTTGCACAAATTTCTCATGTTTATCACAACTGGTATTTCGGCCAGTTGTTTGGTATTAATTCTTAAATCCGTTGTGCCAACTAGGAGTTAAGCACTAGCAAGAACTTGTCTCGATTATTATAATTATTGATTGTCAAGGAGGCAAGGATCACACTTTCTCAGAGGCCAATAGTGTCAATAATTCAGCATTCGTGAGTAGGGAAGGTGGTAGCTCAGTCGGTAGAGAGGTGGCCTGCAGTCCTACTAGACCCAGGTTCAAATCCCCACTGGGGCAGGGAACAGTTTAAGGATTTGAATTTAATAAAAAGCAGACTTTGCTGATCTACCAGAAGACCCACCGACATGTCGTAAAAATACCCCCACTAATACCAATACACCAGTCCTGTATGAGACTGCCCTAGCATGTATTTAATATGGACGGTGGGTGTTAGCGCCGAAGTGGTGACATGTAGAGGTGTATGGAATGTACGAGGACTACTGGGCCTTGGGACCAGGCTGTGAAGCCTATGCCTAGTGTGGGACACATAAAAAAAAAATAAAATAGTCTCCGCTGTGTACTATTGAGAAAGCTTTTAAAATTCTCGTCTTTAGAGAATTGGCGAAGTAACCCAGCATAAAGTAAAACTTAGTAGATTTCACAAGTCAATTCACCTTGTGTCAACTGATTATATACTTATACCAACATTTTATTTCTTAATTTCACTTTCCCCCGTGACACTCTCAAGGCATGACGCACACAGACCTCAATAAAACTCTGCACTAGCCTGCTAAATTCTTGTCTGGTTCTGGCAAGCAGTATTGCATTATCAGCATACAGAAAAGTTTAGATATTCCATCCATCACCATTCATTACCAACGCCATCCCTCTCTCCATTACTCATGTTTTTACTTCGCTCATCACCCCATCCATATATATATATTGAACAACCATGGGGACATCACACAACTTGTCGCATATCCACACCAATCGTGATCTATTCACAGGGATGCCCAATAACCCTTACACATGCTTCACTACCATCATAAAAACCCTTGACGCCACCTAGCAGCTTACCATCTACACCGTACTTGCACAAAAGTTTCCATAATCCTTCTCTGTCCACTTGATTGTATGCTTTTTCCAGATCCAAGAATGCCATAAACACCTTATGGTCCTTTTCACAAGCCTTTTTCTGCTATCTGTCCCACTACAAATATTTGATCCACATATCCTCCGCCACTCATAAAGCCACCCTGTTCATCACTCACTAGGACTTTTGATATCTCTCTTACTTTATAATAATTCTTCCATATACCTTCCCTACTACACTCGATAAACTTATGCCACGATTATTCTTGCACTCACTTCGCTCATCTTTATTTTTGTACAGGGGTACAATCACAGACTTTTTCCTCTCTGCAGGCACAGTTTCACTAATCCATGCCTTCTTACATATCTCCAACAAGCACTTCATTCCACTCTCTCCACAATACATATACACCTCATATACACCTCATAAACCCCAGCTGCTTTCCCATTTTTCAGCCGCTTCACAGCACTCTTCACCTATGCGAGTGTCACATCTCCTGGTACTGCATTCCTTCTCTGCACACCCCCCAAACCAATCATGTTAACAGCTGCTCTGCCCTCTCTGTTCCCATTCATGAGGTTTTCAATATATTCTTTCCATCTGGTCCTTACTTCATCTCCATGGGTTAATAGTCTACCACCCACATCCTTCACACCATCACATGTCTTTCCGCTTTCACTTCTACATTTCTGCACCTCTTTCCAGAATAATTTCCTATTTCTGAGTAGTTTGCATTCTTTTTTCTTCCTAGATGATCATTTACCTCCTTCCATTTCCTTTTCACTAGTCTCTTTACATGCTTCTTCCTCTCAGTATACTCAGTTCTTAATTCAACTGAACCCCTGTCCTGTAACCACTTTAGCCACTTCCTCCTCTTTTCCTCCACTGCTTTCCTAACCTTATCCCACCATGCTGTACCTTTTTTCTTTGCTCTTACTCTTGCCACACCACACACCGCTTTAGCATTCCTAACTAAGCAGTCCGTATATGCATTCCACAGGCTGTCGATACCCATTTCATTCCAATTCACTGATTCTAATTCTTCCTCTACTTTGGTCCTGTAATCATCTGCCATTTCTCTGATTCTCAGCTTCTCAACTTTCAGTCTTTCTCCCTGACTGCCACTCTCTCCTGATCCACCTCACTTCTCGCAGCTTGATCTTGCATACCACAATCATATGATCTGACATACCTCCACATAGTCCTCTCACAGCCCTCGTATTAGCAACCATTCCCATCATGGACCTCTCTACCAGCACGTAATCAATCAGGCCTCTTTCAGAACGATCCCCATTCCGTCTACACCAATCATATATATGTGCATCTCTGTTTGAAATACGAGTTACAAATGCACAACCTTCTTTCCTGACATATGCTTTAGTCGCTTCCCATTATCATTTTCTCCTGGTACTCCATAACAACCCATTATGTCCTCAGGACCAGTGCCTACTCTTTCATTCATATCCGTATTACGATCACTTTATAGCTCCTGGGCATTTCTCCCACTACTTCACACAGCTCATCCCAAAACCAGTCTTTCTCTCACTCCTGTCCTCACATGGTGCATATGCTACAATCACTGCCATTTTCACCTTCTCAAACGTGAATTTGACATACATACACCTCGAGCTGACACATTTGTAGTCTCCATTCTTGGTACACTCATACATGTGAAAAAACCTTTTGTTAATGAATCATTTTGCATCATTATCGGTTGAATTTTTCATTACGTAATTGCCACACATTTGGAAATGAAAAATACCAAATGGCAAAGCTGGTGATGATTGCACCAGTGATTAATGGATGCTCTTAAAAGTTCTTCAACTGATGTATTTTCTGTCAACATTGGCCTCAATGTTAACAAGGCAAATGGGCCTGATGGAGTCCCTCTTGTTCTCCTCAAGAACTGTGCTTCTGTGCTTACACCCTGCCTAGGTAAAGTCTTTCGTCTTTGTCTTTCAATTTGTACTTCCCTGCTTGCTGGAAGTTTGCTCTCATTCAGCCAGTCCCAAAGAAGGGTGACCATCCCTAACCCTCTAACTATCGTCCAATTGCTTTAACATCCTGTGTCTCAAAAGTTTTCGAGTCTATTCTTAACAGAAAATTTTTAAAGCATCATTCCTATCACAACCTTCTTTCTGATCATCAGTTTGGGTTCCGACAGGGACGCTCCACTGGCGATCTTCTCACCCTCCTTTCAGACTCCCGGTCATCCTCCTTTCGTGACTTTGGAGAAAGCTTTGCCATTGCACTTGTCATCTCAAAGGCTTTCGATCGAGTCTAGCATAAATCTTTAATTTCCAAACTCCCCTCTTACGGTTTCTATCCTTCTATCTGTGCCTTCATCTATAGTTTCCTTTCTGGTCGTTCTAGAGTTGCTGTTGTAGACGGCCATTGTTCTTCTAGATCTATCAACAGTGGTGTTCCTCAGGGCTCTGTCCTATCACCAACTCTCTTTCTTTCATTCATCAATGATCTTCTAAGCTGTACATCTAACCCTATCTAGTCATATGCTGATGATTCCACCCTCCACTTTTCCATTCGGTTTCTGCAACGTCCATCTCAGCAGTTACTTCAAGAAACAAGGGATGAGGCTATGGCACACCTAATGTCAGACTTGGTTCGTATCTCTGACTAGGGTAAAAATAATCTTGTTTTTAATGCATCAAAGACTCAGCTTTTACACCTATCAACCTGTCAAAATTTTCCACAGGAGTACCCACTAGGGTTTTTAATAATATCCACCTCAATCTTGCATCATCCTTGAACATGCTTGGGGTTTCATTCACTCGGGACTTATCTTGGAAAGATCATATTACATCTCTTGTAAAATCTGCTTCCAAGAGATTAGGTGTGCTAAGCCGACTCCATACCTTCTTTACCCCTGCACAGTTGTTGACTTTATTCACAGGTTTTATTCGCCCCTGTTTAGAGTACAACTCTCATGTGTGGGGAGGCTCCCCACATACAGCTATTCTTAATAGGGTGGAGTCAAATGCTTTTCATCTCATCAACTCTCCTTCTCTTACTGGCTCCCTTCAACCTCTGTCTCTTCGCCGCACTGTTGCCTCTTTATCTCTTTTCTATCGCTACTTCAATGGTCACTCTTCCTCTGAACTGTTTGCTTGCATCTCTCCACCTCTACGACGAGTGCGTAGCACCCGTCTAGCAACAAACTCTCATCTCTAATGCAAGAGTTAACCGTTACTCCCAGTCCTTCATTTATGCAACAGGTCAACTCTGGAGCTGTCTCCCTTTGTCTGTATTTCCTACTTCCTATGATCTCCAGTCTTTGAAACGCAGTGTGTCCAGGCATCTCGAAGTGAACGGATCTTGAATTTGGCTCTCTTTTATATATTTTTTTTTATCCTTGGAAGGAACGTTTTGCGGGCTTAGCCTTTGGTTCCTTCTTCCACGCATAAAAAAAAAAAATTAGGAAGGTGACTCACACACTCAGACGGGGAACTCAGCCACAATTACAGTGATAAATCCTTGAATCGTATGACATATAAATTCGTTGTTGTTAGTTCCAGACGAATTTATTCATATTGATAAAGGCGGTTCTTAATCAAGGGGTTAGCGAAAGGTATATGATGCATGACCTCTCCAGTTACAAGACCGCATACCTCGATCAGATCATTTGAGGACAACAAAACTAAAATACCGGTATAAAAAACGTCCTTTGAAGGAGTAAAAGTACGGGTCGAGACGTTAAAACAATTATATTTCTTTTATACGAGAGGGAAAACAACGCCATCCAATCTTCTGTGTGTCACAGGACGCGATAAAAAGGGAGGAGAGCTGAAAACGTGAAACCAAGTCTTCCTAGCAGTAAGTGAATGAGTGAAGAATTATATATATATATATATATATATATATATATATATATATATATATATATATATATATATATTCCGACTATGACGGTGTCTTTCTCTGCTATATTCTTATCTTCCTGCGATTTCACTGAAATTAAATACGATCAATGAGGATCAAGAAAAAGAATTCTACCCATTATTTCTTAAACAAAACTTTAAACTACCGGTACCAAAACTGGGGAGAGCATCGATCAGCCGGAAACCATATCATCCATTTAATATGAGCTTTTGGGAGTGGATAATTATTTTTAAGCATTTTTCTTATTTTAAATTTGTTATATTTGTTGTTGCTGTTGTTGTTTCGGTTGTTTTTGCTTTTATTCGTTTTCTTATTGTTGCTTGTATTGTCAAAGAGGTAGGCTGAGGGAGGTATTTAGGATCATAATATAATTATTTTTTTTTTCCCTATCTAAACGCCAACCATATTATAAACTCTCATTCTTCTTATTTTGGCCACCGTCTGATCGCTGTATTCATCTTGGGAGAGACTTTTCGAATAGGAGCGGTTAAATATAGCCTGCATTAACCTCACTGGTGTGCCAGGTTATTACCAAGGTCAACTGAATAGCCTGGAGTCAATATATATATATATATATATATATATATATATATATATATATATATATATATATATATATATATATATACTGTACAGTAGAGAGAGAGAGAGAGAGAGAGAGAGAGAGAGAGAGAGAGAGAGAGAGAGATATGTGTGTGTGAGTGTGTAAAATACCTACCTATATATATATATATATATATATATATATATATATATATAGATATATATATATATATATATATATATATATAATTTATACTTCAGAGACGAGAAAACGGTGACTCGATACTAATCTACAAAATGTAGGAAACTACGGTAATAAAAAAAGCTGAAGCATAAAAGTTCCTTCATTAAAAAGTTTGCGCAGTCGGCGGTGTGTGGGTGAGGGGAAACGGGGATATATCCACAAAGGAATGCTGGAACATCTAAGTGAATAAGAAAATAACATGTCTGGTTTTATACTCTGGCGAAGTGAGACATTTTCCGAGTCACGCGAGTTATTTTTACAAATGAGGTGCTGAGAATACGATAGAGATTTTTGTTTTCATATCTGTATATTATTGATATAATATGGTTTATGGCTTAGTGGAGCCTGTTTGCCTTTACTTCTGATCACATCTGACATGTTAAGAGTAAACACTCAGTTTGTGCTGGCTTCATTTCAGATAATCTCACAATTTACCGTGCTTTACAACTAGATTAAACCTTCACTTGGTTATAGTTGGTGCTCCAAGTCCAACAACGCAGCCCTTGGATAAAACCCAGTATTGTCTGTCTTCCATTCCCAGTGTATAACGACAATGGTGCCACATTTGATATGTGGCTGAAGCATCGTTCAACTGTTCGTCCTCATGATTTTTCAGGAAGTCATTTTTTTTTTTTTTTTTTTTTTTTTTTTAGAGCTGAGCACCTCTGAGAATGATACCACATCTATCATCAAAGTTGAAAAGATTTAAAATATAGCTTGGGCTGTCTTCCATTCTGCAGCCTGTCTGAAACACCTAGACGGTAAGGGAACCACTGCTTTGTGGCAGCCAGTGTATGGTAATACTGTAGAAATATTTCACCCACTTAAATTCCTCTTAAGAATGAATGCGAGTGTGGATTTAACAGCCAGAACTAAGGTATACCAAACAACATTAACTGTCACATCACAAGGGTAATTATTTTGCATCTGGCATCTAAAAACAGTTTCCAGATTTATTTTTTTCCTACAATATTTTCCTCGACTAGTCTTACTTCCACATTATTTCAGTTTTTATTATACTTATTTTTAAAATAGTCATGAGGCAGAGTCAAGAAACCTGTAATGACCCCGGACACAAAAAGAACGTCAAACCCCTACCAGCATGGAACGTTCCGTGGTGCTAAGGAGAGCATCCTGGGCAACGTCATATAACACGAAGAATTTTCCTCGTAAAAGAGTAATGTCTGGTGTCAGTCATTAGTTGTAACCATTCTTTGCTCTACCCTGAGCTAATCAGTCTGATCTACCACAAAGGCAGAGCATGTGCAGTTTTCTTCAGTACGTCCGCTTCCTTCATTGGGTAATAGTAAGTTAAAGATGAGATGTATTTGGAAAAAAATGCCCAAGTGCAAGGATAAGCTGTGTATCACACGCCTGGGGCATAAGATCACTCTCATTTTTTTGTTTAATTTAAAATCACTATTAAACTCAGTTGTTTCCTCAGAAGCAACTCAGCCTGGAAAATGGAAGGGTTGTGGTGTACAGTAGGCATATGTTACGACACAATACTGTTAAGAAGTGAGTTTCGCCAGCTAGGTGCTCGAGAAATTTTTCGTTGTTTTGTGTACAGTAGTTCTAGTATCGGTACGAGTCAGAGTTGCCAGTTTGCTTGCTATTTGTGAGCTAGTTGTTTCGTAAGTTATGAATTTTTCTGCACTTTTTCTTTAAAACGTTTTATTTAAGTGATTCCTTGTTAAATTATGTAATTTAAGTTTGTATGGTAAATGATCTAGGGTGTTAAATTATAATGTAGGAAAACTCGAGCATGTTTTGATGTCTCCTAGTTGGTAACTGTTGTTAGGGGCAAGTACAAGACCAGCACGTCCGAGAATGCTTGAGAAGTAGGTCTGTCTACAACAATGCATGTTTATATAAGGATGGATAAGAGACTAGGACGAGTTCAGTTTTCAGCTCAGTTTGAGTGAAGTTCAGTTGGGTTTCAGTTCAGTTTGAGTGAAGTGCAGTCGGTTCTGGTTCAGTCTGAGTGTAGTGCAGTATCAGTGCAGTGCTGTTAGTGAAGTCTGTGAAGAGTTGCTGGCAAGCATTGAGTGTAAATACTGTCAGTGAAGATTATTCTCGGTACTTGTGCAATAAGTGAAGTGTTAGCAAGCATTAAGTGTACTAACAGTAAAGTGTTGTCAAGCATTAAGTGTGATAGTAGTAGTAAGGTGTGTATAGCTCCAGTGCTTGTGAGAACAGTGAAGAGAAGTTGGAAAGCATTAAGTGGAATTACCTGGAAAACAAAGACAGTGAATTTTAAGGAGCCAGTGTTTATTTTCGCCTCAGCTGATCTTGTGTACTGTACACCTAAGGCTGACCATAGTAAGAACTCACTGGGCAACGTCCTTCCTGTACTGTACTATTGCTGTTGGAGCCTGTGGCAGTGTGGGGTGGGGACGTAACACTGGTGTCAGGAGTGGGATAATTAAGGACTGCAGTGAGTCTAACTTTCGACATGGAAGCAGAAGGTGTGAAGACAAGATCTCGAGCTGGGCAGGAGGAGGAAATTTCACTGGCGACAATTGTGATGCTAATAGAAGCACAAAGTGTCCAACTGCAAGCACAGAGTGAAAAACTAAAGGGACAGAGTGAAGAACAGAAGGAGCTCAGAAAAGAATTCAAAGAACAATTACAAGCATAAAGTGCCCAACTACAGGCTGCACAGAAGGCAGGACAGAAAGAACTCCAAGCACAATTACAGGCCCAAAGTGAAGAACAGAAATCACTCAGAAACGAAATCAAAGAACAATTGCGGGCACAGAATGAAGAACAGAAAGAACAACATGAACAGCTTCAGGAAGCATTACAGGAGCAACAGAAGGAACTGCAACTGAGGATGCAAGGACAGCTAGATGCTGTCATGGGGGAAATCAAGGGTGAACAGGAACAATTGAAGCAGGAGGTATACGCTGAGCTACGGCAGCAGAAGTATGAGGTAAGCAATAATGTGACTGAGTCCAAGGAACATGTAGACGACCAGTTGAAGACAATAAGTGAGGAAATAATGACGGAGTGCAGACAGCATGTAGATAACCAGTTGAAGCATGTAGTTGACCATGTTAAGGTATTTAGTGAGAAAATTGAGGCTGTAGAGAAATATTACACTGCCCAGCCTCAGGTTAGTGCACTGGGAGCATATGAAAGGAATGGACAGTGTATGGTCAATCTTGACGGATCCCAAGCATCTAAAGGTAGCAATACAGGGCTGAATAATCAGAATGTAGGAGGATTAAGTCCTGGCCTTAATTATGATGCCCCAGTTTTGGGGCTCCAAACCAGTGAAGTGCATGGCTATAATGGGGGTCCAGTTAAAAAGAAACCTCAGGAATTTGATGGTAGAGTATCTTGAGAAGCTTACCGTGCACAGTTTGAGTTACTTGCAGATCAGAATGGTTGGGAAGACAGGCAGAGGGCACTGCAGCTTGCTACTAGCTTTAAGGGTGCGGCAATGGAAATTTTGGGTCAGATGTCAGTGATGGAGAGGAACAGCTATCAATCCCTAGTAGAAGTGATGGAGCGCAGATATGGAACCATGTACCAGACTGAGGTGTACTGAGTAAGATTACGGGGCCATGTACAGGCTCGAGGAGAATCCCAACAGCAGCTTGCTCATGACCTGGAGTGTTTGGCATACAAGGTGTATTCTGGAGCAGCACCTAACCTGTTGGCCACTCTACTGAGGGACCAGTTCATCGATGCTTTTGACAGTGCAGAGTTGAAAGTGCAAGTGAAGCAGGCACAACCAAGAAGCATGCAAGAAGCACAAGCCAGGGCTCTAGAATTTGGGTCCTATGTCAGGTCCAGTACATCCACCTTTCAGGCAGGTTGTAGTGCAGGATTCAAGGCAAGAAAGGGGCAGGTATGTGAAAAGGAAAAATTTGAGGGAAGTTGCTGGTACTGTGAAATGCAGGACACAGAAAAGAGGGCTGCTACAAGTGGAAGAGGGAACAGGAGAAGACCAGAGGAGGCTGCTGGTTCTGCGAGAATTGGGACACAAGAAGGAAGATTGTCACAAATGGAAGAAGGAGCTAGAACAGAGCAGAGTAAGGAAACCTTCACTTGTAAGAAAAGTGTGTTGGACATGTAGTGAGGTGGGACACTTCAATTCCGAGTGTCCGAAGAACAAAAAGGATGATAAGAAGGTTGCAGAAGACGAGAAAGAAGCGGAAAACTAGTGAAGGCTGGTGTGAAGGGGCAATCACCAGCCAGCTTTTCCCAAGTAGCCCCATCACTGAGAAAATGCAAGAGGACGGCAATCAACGGTGTGCGAATGGACGGAAGCATAGACGGAAAGAAGTGTTCCCTGGTGATTGATTCGGCCTCAGAGTAGACTTTTGTGAGAGAGCAGACTTTTGTGAGGTCTGATGTGTTACATCATCGGTATCTGCCTGAGTCATCAGAACAACTGTGTGGCGTAACTGGGCACTGTGCAGAACTGAGGGGACCCCTGGATGTCTGGATTGAAGTGGCAGGGGAAGAGGCTACTCTACCAGTCTACGTGGCCTCCATGGAGGATCCTTGCCTTCTGTGTCTGGACTGCCTTATGTCCATGGGATGTTAGGTGGACTTCTGCTCCATGAACCTGAAGGTTCAGGGAAGGTTGGTTCCCATCGGAGCAGTGAAACGTACCAATTCTGTTGGTGACGTGAGGGTGCTCTTTACTACAGAGATACCCCCAGAATCAGAACTATTGCTCCAGTGTAAGGTGAGTGGCTCTTCTGACAACTGTGTAGGGGTAATGGAGCCTGATGTATGGTGCAAGACGAAGGCTGGGGAGAACGCTGGTGGAAACAGGTGCAGGTGAAGTGACAGTTGTGGTGGCCAATTTCTCCTGTGAACCACAGAAGATCAACAAGGATGAAATTGTGGGACGTTGCCAGGTTGTGGGCCCTGAATGGCATCAGAGGAAGGCCTGTAAAAGAAGCATAGTCAAGGAAGATCGGTGCATGCCAGGCCACTTACAAGACCTGTTTTCAAGGAGTTGCCAATGCCTGGATGGTTCACAAGTGCTGAAGTTGAAGCAGCTGATGATGGAATATGCTGATGTCTCTTCCACAGGAGACCTAGACCTGGGGTGCTCTGATCTCGTGGAGCGTAGTATAGACACCAGGGATCACTGCCCGATAAAACAGCCACCGCAGAGGGTGCTGCCAGCCCAACGGCAAGAAATGGAGAAGGTGATGGAGAACCTCCAGTGTCAAGGAGTAATAGAAAAGTCTAGTAGCCCTTGGGCATCAGCAGTGGTTCTGGTGAGGAGGAAAGATGGCTCAGTAAGGTGCTGTATAGACTATCCAGCCCTGAATGAAGTGACAGTGAAGAATGCATACCCCTTGCCAAGAATTGATGACACCCTGGATGCTCTTTCAGGTGCTAAGTGGTTCTCCACCCTAGACATGAAGGCAGGATACCACCAGGTCAAGGTTGCAGAGAAGGACAAAGAGAAGACAGCCTTTTCATATGGGCAGGGTTTATGGAAGTTTAAAGTAATGCCATTTGGCCTATGCAATGCCACAGCTACTTTTGAACACCTCATGGACCGTGTACTTGAAGGTCTTCACTGGCAGACGGCTCTCATGTATCTGAATGATGTAATTGTGTCTGGATGGACTTTCTACCAGGAACTGGAGAGGTTGTTGGAGGTGTTGAACAGGATCCGTGCAGCGCACCTCAAGCTGAACCCCAAGAGATGCTTCTTGTTTCAGAAGGAAATAAAGTACCTGGGACACATTGTAGGTGAAAGCGGTGTCCGTACTGACCCAGAGAAGGTGGCAGTTGTGGAAAACTGGCCAGTTTCAACTTGTGTGAGAGAGCTACAGAATTTCCTGGGCTTGTGCACCTACTATCGGCATTTTGTCAAAGACTGTGCAACAATAGCAGCACCTCTTCACAAGCTGTTGGGGAAAAGGCAGAAGTTTGCATGGACAGCAGAAACTCACAAAGCTTCTGACGAACTCAAGCATGCATTGGCAAGCTCTCCATTATTGCCGTACCTGGACCAGAATCAACCATATATCTTGGGCTGTAACGCTACTGACCATGGTACTGGTGGAGTCCTGTCACAGAAGAAGAATGACAAGGAGTATGTGGTTGCTTATTACAGCAAGAAGCTCAGCCCACCAGAGTGGAATTACTATGTGATCCGTAAGGGCTCTTGGCAGTAATGAAGAACCTTGATTTCTTCCATCCCTACTGTACGGGTCAAACTTCATCATCAGGATGGACCATGCAGCACTCAAGTGGCTAAAAACGCTGAACAATCCTGAAGGACAACTGGCACACTGGCTCGGGAAGCTAGACCAGGACAATTATGAGGTGCAACACCGTCCTGGGGGGGTACATGGCAATGCTGACAGCCTGAGTCGTCGGCCTTGTGATCCAGAGTGCCAGCAATATAGTAAAAAAGAAGATCACAGTAAGAAATGCAGCCGTACTGCAATGACAGGGCCAGCATCAGATGAAGACCTGAAGAGGATGCAGATGGAGGATGCAGATTTACAACCAGTGCAAGAGTGGCTGCAGCAGAGTACAGTGAGACCATCTTGGGAAGAAGTTTCCAGGTTAAGCCCTGTGACCAAGAGCTACTGGAGGCAGTGAGACCTTCTTTGCTTGAATAACAGACTACTGGAGCGTCAGTGAGAGACAGCCGATGGCCTCAACAAGTATTGGCGACTGGTGGTTCTGAAGATGAGGTCCAAGATCTTGGATGAGTCCCATAACCAGATCACTAGTGGGCACCTAGGAGTGAAGAAAACTCTGTGACAGAGGTTCTACTGGATTGCCATGTGTCAGGATGTTGAAGAGTGGTGTCGGGCCTGTGATGTGTGCTGTGCCAAGAAGGGACCCAAGAAACATGGTTGTATCGCTCTCCAGCCGTACCAAGTGGGTGCACCGATGGAAAGAGTCACGGTGGACATTGCTGGACCTTTGCCACTCACTGAGAGAGGATACCAATATATATGTGTTGCTATGGACTACTTCATAAAGTGGCCAGAAGCCTATGCTATCCCTGATCAAGAGGCTGCGACTATTCCTCAGTTGTTGGTTGTTCAGTTTTTCTATCGTTTTGGGATGTCACAAGAGCTACATTCAGACCAGGGTAGAAACTTAGAGTCTGCTGTGTTCCGTGAGTACTGCAAGTTATTGGGGATCAAGGAAACCAGGACGACCCCCCTAAGGCCACAGTCAGATGGGATGGTGGAGAAATTCAACTGGACCCTGGGACAAGAACTGGCCAAGTACTGCATTGATGGACAAGCAGAATGGGACCAGAAAATACCTGTGTTGCTGATGGTATATTGTTCTGCATCCCATGAGTCTACTGGCTACACCCCTGCAAAACTGATGTTGGGCCACGAGTTACTCTTACCCGTTGACTTGTTAATGGGGAGAGCACCTGGTGAAAAGCTGCCTACAGACACCACCGGTTATGCAGCATCTTCAGGAAAGGATGGCTGAGGTACACTCATGATTACTAATCTCTGACCAGGGACGCGTGGCGGGCAGTGTTGTGACCACACACGAGCCACGCATTCGAACACAGCCTCCGCACAAGTGGACGGGGCAAAGAACTGTGACTAGGTGATCTGAAGCGTACTACTCCTCATATCATTGATATTACCATATTCTTATGGTTTCCTCTCCATAATATAATAATCTGTGTTTATTGACAGGGGCCGACATTTCTTCAATCAATCTGCAGTTTAGCAGTTTCCAAGAAGTAAAAAAACATGTGCCACTATAAGTGGGTATTGGCATCACATATACTATAATAATTATTTATGAATTAAGGCATTAACTGGCACACATTTTGACCAAAGGGGGCATACAGCTATGACGTCACGTAGTAATAGGTCAACTATTCCCGCTGGATGGCAACGACATAGGTATATATAAGACTTGATGCCGCATCACCCATTCTTCAGTACAGCGGCTATGCGTCTTTGCGGCCGCCATGTTGGAGCGGTCAAGCATGTAATAGTGGGGCTTTTTTAACCCCTAATGCACGACCAATGGACAGCCGACCCCCCCCCCCCTGGGTGGCAGCGTTGTATCGCGGTCTGAGTACCTGTAGGAAAATATTAGCCAAAAATCAGAGATTAACCCTAGAACATTATACTTGGTATGGCAGATAGTACTTACATTCAGCTTTCTCCAGAGACAGATGTTGAGCCTTCTTGGACTACCCAAGGACTTGTGGAGACTTGCAAAGTTGGGTAAAAAAATCTTCACTTTCACACCTCCAGCAACCCGGTTTCCCCTCTACCACAGCCTCATTCTGTCACAGTAAACTTTATACTACAACGTACAGGTAGTTTGGAATCCGTATTTGTACAATAAGCACTGAAAATAAGGCTAAAATCAACAAAGCGTACGGCCGACATACAGCGCGGCGGCAGCCTTCCCGTCACTCAATAAACATTTCCATTTTCACAGCTAAAAACACGTATACTACATTATTTTCAATCATATTACTTCCCAAAAGATCACAGCAGTGCGCTTTTTATCCTGCCTTACGCCCGTCACTTTATTCTCCTTCCTGTCGGCCGCTCGCACTGACTCAGAAGAGCTAGAACTCGCCATAATGTCACTTTGAAAGCCTGCGGTAAACTGATGCTAAACAGGGGCAAACCATGCAAAAAAAAGCTAGTGTGACAACTAGGGAAACAAGCGTTTCCTATTAGCATAAACTGCTTGTGAGAGGAGAGCGCAGATTTACAGTTCTGAGCAGTCAGAGCGCTGCCATGTATCACAGCCAGGCTGGCCGGGCTGTGGTGGGGGGGAAGGGGGAAAAACACGATACTTGGCAACAACGGAGGTCAGTAGTACAAATGTAAAGTATGCTAATTGTAGCTAAAGGGTGGTGGTACTGATAGACAATACCAGCTGGAACATCCTTGCCCGCGTTTATTCAAAATTAACTTGAATCGCAAATGCGACGCTCCGCCATTATGTCCCTTTTCGGCAAGCGTCGCAAACGCGACGCCCAGCGTTTTAGGGGTTTACCCCTTAAACGCGGCCATGTACAGCTGATCCCCCCCGTGTGGCGGAGTTGTAGCGGGGTCTGAGTACCTGTGGGAAAATATTTGCCAAAAATCAGAGATTAACCCTAGAACATTAAAATTTTTATGGCATATAGTACTTACATTCAGCTTTCTCCTGAGATAGGTGTTAAGCCTTCATGGTCTACAAAAGGACTTGTGGGGACTTGCAAAGTTAGGTAACAAAGTCTTCACTTTCACACCTCCAGCAACCCAGTTTCCCCTCTACCACAGCCTCAGTCTGTCACAGTACACTTTATACAACGTACAGGTAGTTTGGAATCCGTATTTGTACAATAAGCACTGAAAATAAGGCTACAATCAATGGAGCGTACGGCCGACATGCAGCGCAGCGGCGGTCTTCCCGTCACTGAACACACATTTCCCTTTTCACAGCTAAAAACACGTACACTACATTATATTCCTTCATAGTACTTCCCAAAGGCTTGCTTGGCACTATTACGGCCATAAAAATCTGTCACTGCCAGTATTGTGAAGCGGGAATGAGAAAGACCACCGCGGAGCGATTTTATTCTGCCTTACGGCAGGCACTTTATTCTCGCTCCTGTCGGCCACTCGCACTTCATTTCTATCACTCACTTTCACTCTCGCTGTCAGTTTAGTGCCTTATTCATCAGTGTCACTGTCATTAGTTATAAAAATAATATTTTCTACACACCAAACTGTCACTGTCAGAACATAGAACAGAAAAATATGCTTTCAACTTCTTACATTGGAGTGATTGTCACTCTCAATACTTATATTATTGCTATGTACAATTATTTACACTGAAATCACTGTCACTGTCAGTGCTTTTACAACTACATACACTAATTTACACTCAACAGACTGTCACTGTCAGTACGTACAAGAAAACTAAACACTAGTATCACTGTCACTCTCAGTATTATTTACAAGATTTTTACCCTTATTTTCAATATCTAGTCAGGCTGTGGTATTCAAAGAAACACGGGTAAGCGCAGAGGGGAATTTGGCACTCTTTGAACTGCAAGGAGGTGTGCCTAAATGTTCTGTCTTGCCTGGTAGTTTGGCTGCACACATGACACCTCCTCAGTGCTTTTCCCCTCTTGGCAGTGCTAGGCAGTGGCTCCAGGCAGTGTCACTGAAGGTAGTCCTGGCTCTGTAGGCGGTCTGGAGGTGTGTGTGAGTGGCGCCTGGGACCTGATGGCAGTACCTGCCCAAAACGCTGAAGCAGCTGGTAGACACAAGTCTTAGAAAACCGCCTGAGAGAGAAGTTAGCTGGCTTCCTGTTCTTGATTTTATATAGGATGAAGGCGTTCAGCATGCACATATCAAGCAAGTGCAAGAACACCTTCCTGTACCAGCGACTGTTCCTCCTCAGGCAGTCAATCTCTCCAATCATCATACCTGACTTGTCCACCAGCCGCATATTGATGTTGTAGTCAATTACAGCATCAGGCTTCATCACAGGATCGCCAGTCCTTCTGTCGACCTTCCCTGTGGCTTGCATTCCCCCCTTGTAAACTGTGGTGAGCACATTGACGATCCTCTTCTCGTGCCACCTGATCGCCAGCATCTTGTCGGATTTCTTCAGGTGCACGTCTCCCCACTTTCATCCTTCAGCCTCGGGGAAGGCAGGGTAGTGTGCCCTATTGCTCCTGACAGTGCCACAGGATCTGACGCCGTGCTCTGAAAGGTACATGGCGAGTTTGGGAGCTGTATAATAATTTTCCGTATACAGGACATGATTCCCGCCAAAGTACTTTTCCAGAAGCACTTTCACTTTATATAGGAGTGAAAGATAAAAATGGTAGATTACTAGTGGAGAAGGGAGAAAAAGTGAGCAGATGGAGAGAACACTTTAAGGAATTGTTGAACGTAGAGGATGGTAGTAATGCGAGTATAAGTGGCTGGGGAATGGCTGGGAGAAGGAGGGAGGTGAGAAGACAGGAAGAAATCAGTAGGATAGAAGCTGTGGAAGCAATGAAGAAAGTTAAATCGGGGAAAGCCCCAGGAATTGATGGAGTGTGTGGTGAAATGCTGAAGCATGGGGGAGAGATAGTAGTAGAATGGATGTGGAAGATGTGCAGATTGGCCTGGGAGGAAGGTAGAGTCCCGGAGGATTGGAAGTCAGGTATAATTATTCCCTTGTACAAAGGAAAAGGGGAAAAAGAAGTGTGTGGTAATCATAGGGGCATTTGTCTTCTTAGTATAATAGGAAAAGTGTATGGTAGGATACTTATAGACAGAGTTAGAGAAAGAACAGAGAAATTAGTTGGAGAAGAACAGGGAGGCTTTAGGAAGGGAAGAGGTTGTGTAGATCAGATATTCATTCTTAGATCTTTAATGGAAAAGTTTCTAGAGAAGGGAAAGAAGTTGTATGCGGCTTTCATGGATTTGGAGAAAGCATATGACAGGGTGGATAGACAAGGATTGTGGAAAGTGTTAAGAATATATGGAGTAGATGGGAAGTTGTTGAATGCTGTGAAGAGTATGTACGATGGTGCGAAGGCTGCAGTGCGTGTGGATGGTGAACTAAGTGAATTTTTCTCTTTGAAAGTTGGTTTGAAACAGGGATGTGTCATGTCTCCATGGTTGTTCAATCTGTACATGGATGGGGTAATAAAAGAGGTACAAGGTAGGGTAGTGGATGTTGGAGTGGCCCTGGTGAGAGAGGATAGTGTTTGGAAACTCCCGGTACTGTTGTTTGCAGATGATACTGTGTTGTTGAGTGAAGACGAAGGGGAGCTGCAAGGCTTGGTGGATGAGTTTGAGAGAGTGTGTAAGAAACGGAACCTAAAGGTGAATGTAGGGAAGAGTAAAGTGATGGTCTTTGAGAGAGGTGAAGTTAGTGAATGTACAGCGAGGTTGGATGGTGAGGAATTGGAAAATGTGAGTACGTTTAAGTACTTGGGTAGTGTGATGAGTAAGGATGGAGGTTTGGAGGGTGAAGTGCTTGAAAGGGTACAGCAGGGAAGAAAGGTTGCTGGTTCCTTGAAAGCAGTGATAAGAAACAGGGAAGTGAGCATGGAAGTGAAAAAGTTACTACATGACAGTATTGTGATACCAACTCTAACTTGTGGAAGTGAAGCTTGGACATTGTTGGAAGGACACAAGTCAAGAGTGAGAGCAGTGGAAATGAGTTATTTAATAGGAGCCTGTGGAGTCACGTGGAGAGACAGGCTGACGAATGAGGATATAAAGGAACGTTGTGGTGTGGATGTGGATGTGATAGGAAGCGTTATGAGGAATACACTGAGGTGGTTTGGCCATGTGGAGAGGATGGAGGGTGAAAGACTGACGAAGAGAGTGTATATGAGTGAGGTGGAGGGGGAGAGAGGGAGGGGGAGGCCGAGGATGAGATGGAGGGATGGGGTGGAGAGGTATATGAGAGAGGGGGGTGTGAGTTGGGAGCAGGGCAGTGAAATGGCGGGGGACAGGGCGACTTGGAGGCGATTTGTTTGTGGCCACCCCAAACGGGATTGAGGCGTCTGGCAATAGATAGATAGATAGATAGACTTTCACCACAGAACCAGAGAATCCAAGGGGGTCAGTCTTGTCCAAATCCACATTGCTGGCGGTGTAGATAACGAAGTCTAGGATGAACCCCGTCTTGTAGTCGCACAGCACGAAAAACTTTATTCCAAAGCGGTGGCATTTGCTTGGAATATACTGCACGAACCGAAGACGGCCCCTGAACAAAACCAAGGACTCGTCGATCACTACTTTCTTGAAGGGCCGAAGGAACGTCATAAACTTGTCCTTGATCAGGTTCAGGATTCCCCTCACTTTCCATAGGGGGTCAGTCCGGGAAGGCTCATCATTGTTGGCAAAGTGAAGGTACATCATGAGTTGCCTGAAACGATCACGACTCATGTACTTGTTGAAGATGGGTGTGGGGCAAAGATCGTCAGCACTCCAATACTCCTCGAGCTTGTGCTTCCAGTTATGTGGCATGAGAAGCATCAAGCCGATGAATTCAAATAGTTCCCGGATCATCACAGGAACCCATGCTGCCATCCGCGACGTGGATGGCGTTGCACCTTCACCTTCACAAACTGCAGCAGATTGTCCTTCATACCTGTTCGTCTCGGTACAAATCTGCTCCATGACTTTGTTATCCAGGAAGGCCAACAGGTAGTCCAAACATTCACCACCCTTGGGGACAGGGAAGTCAGCCTGGATCCCACACCCAGTGGCATGAAAGGGCAGATCCTCTGGCACAAAATCAGAGCCCTCAGACCACACGAAGGCATCCAGAGTGCCCTGCCTAGGCTGGGAGGGGGTGAGGGCGGCGGGGGGTGAGGCAGGCCGTGTGGCAGTGGGTGAGGCAGGCGGTGAGGCAGTGGGTGAGGCAGACCGTGTGGCAGAGGGTGAGCTAGGTCGTGTCTGTGTGGTGGTGGTGGTGGTGGGGAGATAAGGAGAAGGTTCAAAGTCACTCGCAGTAGCCTGAGTGGTGAGTTGCCTAGTGCGGGAAACCTTATCACTAATTCTAGCACTAGGAGACACTTTCTTAGTCATGCCAGCACAAACACGGGGCCTACGAAGACCTCTTCGCAAACCAGACTGCCTACTTCCCTTCCGAGGTGGTGAAGGAGACTCCGAAGACTCAGGAGAAAGCACAGCAGACGAAGATGACGAGAGAATGGGACTGGGAGTGCGAGGCGGTATGGCGGCGGCGTGACCTGGTGTAGGGGACAATGGCCGGTCTGAGGAGGACAATGGCTGGGAAACGGGGTCACCACTTCGCTTCCTCTTGGCCCTCTTACCATACACTACTCCCTTTTTCACTGGAGCCTTGCCTGATGAGGTGCTAGGCACAGGAATTGTCTCTTCCTGCACCTCAGACTCAGCACTCGATAAAGTGTCTGATTTGGCAAGGCTTGATAACACTCCAGTGTCACTACCGTAATTCATAGAAGCTTTCAATAATTCTATGCTTATAGCCGAGTCACTAAGGCCCTTAGCACTTCCTAGTAAGGGTTTGGACGGGGTAGAGGTCACAAAGCCCTTTTTTGGAGGGCTGGAAGGCACTGACTCGGAAGAGCTTGAATGAGACATGGTGTCACCTTCAAAGACTGCAGTAAACTGACGCTAAACAAGGGCAAACCGCGGGAAAAAAAGCTAGTGTGACAACTGGGGAAACAAGCGTTTCCAATTAGCATAAAGTGCTTGCGAGAGGAAGGCGCTGATTGACATGTTTGAGCTGTCCGCGTGCTGCCATATAGCACGACGAGGGGGGCCGGGCAGCGGTGCGTGGGTGGGTAAAAAAAATGATACTTGGCAACAACGGAGGTCAGTGGTACAAAGGTCAAGTGTGCTAAAAGTAGCTAAAGGGTGGCGGTACTGATAGACAATACCAGCTGGAGCCTGCTTGCCCGCGGTTATTCAAAATTTATTAGAATCGCAAACGCGACGATCCGCCGTTATGTCCTTTTCACCGAGCGTCACAAACATGACGATCCGCGTTTAAAGGGTTAAGCTGTAGCCGTGCTAATACTTTTTCCTCAAGGCGACTTGGGCGGTTGGCGGTGTCCCAGTCGCCCAGGTGCGGTTTAGAAGTTGGAATATCTAGTCTGGTCCACTGACCTTGCCACAGAAGATTTATTGATTTCTTTCCGAGAGATAGACTCGACCATAGATCACAAGGAACGTCCCAAGTCTCCTCGAGCTCTACAGCCGACTTTGCAAGTAAGTCAGCCTGCTCATTGCTGCACATAATCAGTTTCATCACTATACAAAATCAGATTGATCACTGCACATTTTGTGATCACTGCACAGTTATTTTAAACCCTGGTTTAATATGGATATAGTTTGTATCTAAATATACCAAAGGATACTGAGGTACAATGCACACAATAAATTGCTAAGGAAGAGGTGATGCAAAGTCTCTTTTGATCGTAAATCACGACCCTAAAAATCATAGTCTTTCTAAATGTTTATACATTTTGCATATTTCGTAGTAATCTAAGTTCTAAAAAAAAATATCAACACACCCATACCCACCACCTTACGGCCTTCTTTGCAGGGTTTATTTCCTCGTTATCCATTACTATCCCAGCCCATCCTGCCCACTCCTGTCCATCCATCCCATCGGGTCAGTAAGACTATTGGACAATTTGGTTCCCTTTTATTCGTGTTCACACAACAGTATACTGTAGTTGAGAACCTAGCTGTAAAGTTGATAGCTGCGTGATGTAGAATAATGTGTCTTAACAAAAATTGGTTGTTTGCCTTATGAACCTCATCCAATCGATACGTGTTTATAAAAGCTTTGTTGTTGTTATTGTTGTGTTTTCTTCTTCTTCTTTCCACCTTTTGTGTGGCCTCATCCACCATACTTAAACTTCTAAGAATAATATGCATTATATACATACACAGATCATCATCGTCATCATCATCACTGTACTTCGCACAGGGTGTGAGGCCGATGATTATGATGATTTATTTAGTATTCTAAAGCATTTAAAATTCGCTGTTCTCAACGAAAAGGCATGAGATTGAAGATAATGATGGTGGTGATGACAATGGTCTTTCTACTCGTAATATACTTAAAATTCACTGTACCCCACGAATGTGCACGGGACTGATGATGGAGATGATGACCTCGCCTACAGCTAGCTGTTCCATCCCATCCACCCGCGCCTCTCTCTCTCTCTCTCTCTCTCTCTCTCTCTCTCTCGCCAAGGACCTCTTCAAAACATCGCCTCCTACAAACACTCCCATAACTTCAAAGCATCTCCAATATTAGCATTCTGATGTTCACTAATGGATTCCAGAGTGGCGCCATATGTGAGTGAAGAATATTTAGATCAAAGATTTTGCTTAGCTTTAGCGCTGCGTTATTGCCAGCAAGTAAGTAAACATGTCCAGTCGGCATCAAAAGTCCTGTCAACTAGCCTGCCTTTTCTCTCCATACACTTTGAAAATCAGTGTGATGAATCTGCAGGAACTGACACCGATAAATTCATGGGGGCTTAGACCAGCGACGTAAGTGTTGTTTACTGCAGGTCCTCCACATGAACTTGTAGGTTAGTGGACAGGAAGGCAGGGATGGCAACAGGACTTCTGATGCCGACTGTTCAATTGCAGTCGTATCTTCATATTTTGCTAAAGGAAACAGTGGGTTGCATGTTTCTACCGTTGCGTTATTAGTTCCTTTACAACGTCTTGAAACAACGTCAGAACCTATTTAGACTGCTAAGCTTGTCAGTCCTATGGATATTACATTTGTGAGTAAATGCATGACATTTTCCAATGTGTTTTTCTGATGCTGGGTCCCTTCATAGTCTGATTACAAGATACGTTTCCTTTCCTCTTTGTATTATAACAGGCAAGAGGTGTGCTCTCGTCAAACTTGCCTCGTATTGTAGGCGCGCCCGTCTTTTTACATTTTTAGGTTAAAAAGTTCAAATTTTTATAGCCACAACAGAGAGAGAGAGAGAGAGAGAGAGAGAGAGAGAAAGAGTGTGTGTCCAAAGTACGATGTACATTTGCATTTGGCTCGAGAAGTGAAAAGTATCAGAACAAATATTAACGGAGAAAACGAAGTTCAAAGTAATTTCCAAAATTCTCTATTTTATTAACATCGTTTGGGGTATCATTTACTAAAGTAAATTTAATATGTATGTTTGTTTTCTACATAACTAACCCCTAATCCATGTAAATATTCTCTCTTTTCAATGCCCTGTCTTAACATTTGTGTTCAGAGGTACGGTATTACGAACCTAAGTGGGTACAAATATGTGCATTCTGATTTCACTTCGTCTGGTTCTCTGCCTTATTTTTTGTTCAGCAATATTAATATATCTGTATTAGGAAGGAAAACAGTACGTTATCTGACAGGCAAATATTAACACTTGGCAAGAAGTCTCTCTCTCTCTCTCTCTCTCTCTCTCTCTCTCTCTCTCTCTCTCAGAACGTATGGTTCATTTTATGTAAAAGTTATTTTTAAAGTTCTCATCTCCAACAACTGCTCCTTCTTTGTTGAAAATGAGGTCCAGCCCAGATAAAGATGCGTTCGCTGGCAGCCAGAAATGTAACGAGTAACGACTGCTTTCTACGGAAATTAAACAAAGTAAAACTACGATATTTATGAGAAAATGGTCCTCTAGTAATGGTTAAATAATGGACTCAGCATGTGATGTGGTGTGTGGGAGGAAGAGAAGACGGAGGGGGGTGCAAGGAACAGCGTGGTGGACTGAAGAGGTGAGACAGGCTGTGGCACAAAAGAAGAGAGCATACAATGTTTGGATGAGAAGTAGGGGCGTGGAAGAGGTTGAGAGGCGGAAGAGAGAGTTGTATGTAGAAAGAAAGAGAAAGGTGAAAAGATTAGTAAGAGAGAGTAAGAAGAGTGGATGAGGAATTTGGAAGGAATTTGAGTGTAAAGTGGAGGGACCGTAAGAAGATGTTCTGGAAAGAGGTGAAGAGAGTAAGACAGGGTGGAAGTGAGGTTAGCAGGGGAGTGAAAGATAAAAATGGTAGATTACTAGTGAAGAAGGGAGAAAAAGTGAGCAGATGGAGAGAACACTTTAAGGAATTGTTGAACATACAGGATGGAAGTAATGCGAGTATAAGTGGCTGGGGAATGGCTGGGAGAAGGAGGGAGGAGAGAAGACAGGAAGAAATCAGTAGGATAGAAGTTGTGGAAGCAATGAAGAAAGTTAAATTGGGGAAAGCCCCAGGAATTGATGGAGTGTGTGGTGAAATGCTGAAGCATGGGGGAGAGATAGTAGTAGAATGGATGTGGAAGATGTGCAGATTGGCCTGGGAGGAAGGTAGAGTCCCGGAGGATTGGAAGTCAGGTATAATTATTACCTTGTACAAAGGAAAAGGGGAAAAAGAAGTGTGTGGTAATCATAGGGGCATTTGTCTTCTTAGTATAATAGGAAAAGTATATGGTAGGATACTTATTGACAGAGTTAGAGAAAGAACAGAGGAATTAGTTGGAGAAGAACAGGGAGGCTTTAGGAAGAGAAAAGGTTGTGTAGATCAGATATTCATTCTTAGATCTTTAGTGGAAAAGTTCCTAGAGAAAGCATATGACAGGGTGGATAGACAAGGATTGTGGAAAGTATTAAGAATAAATGGAGTAGATGGGAAGTTGTTGAATGTCGTGAAGAGTATGTATGATGGTGCTAAGGCTGCAGTGCGTGTGTATGGTGAAAGTGAATTTTTCTCTTTGGAGGTTGGGTTGAAACAGGGATGTGTCATGTCTCCATGGTTGTTCAATCTGTTCATGGATAGGGTAATAAAAGAGGTACAAGGTAGGGTAGTGGATGTTGGAGTGGCCCTGGTGAGAGAGGATAGTGTTTGGAAACTCCCTGTACTGTTGTTTGCAGATGATACTGTGTTGTTGAGTGAAGACGAAGGGGAGCTGCAAGGCTTGGTGGATGAGTTTGGGAGAGTGTGCAAGAAACGGAATCTAAAGGTGAATGTAGGGAAGAGTAAAGTGATGGTCTTTGAGAGAGGTGAAGTCAGTGAATGTACAGCGAGGTTGGATGGTGAGGAATTGGAAAATGTGAGTACGTCTAAGTACTTGGGTAGTGTGATGAGTAAGGATGGATGTTTGGAGGGTGAAGTGCTTGAAAGGGTACAGCAGGGAAGAAAGGTTGCTGGTTCTTTGAAAGCAGTGATAAGAAACAGGGAAGTGAGCATGGATCTGAAAAAGTTACTATATGACAGTATTGTGATACCAACTCTAACTTGTGGAAGTGAAGCTTGGACATTGTTGGAAGGACACAAGTCAAGAGTAAGAGCAGTGGAAATGAGTTACTTAAGAGGAGCCTGTGGAGTCACATGGAGAGACAGGCTGACGAATGAGGATATAAAGGAGCGTTGTGGTGTGGATGTGGATGTGATAGGAAGTGTTATGAGGAACACACTGAGGTGGTTTGGCCATGTGGAGAGGATGGAGGGTGAAAGACTGACGAAGAGAGTGTATGTGAGTGAGGTGGAGGGGGGAAGAGGGAGGGGGAGGCCGAGGATGAGATGGAGGGATGGGGTGGAGAGGTATATGAGAGAGGGGGGTGTGAGTTGGGAGCAGGGCAGTGAAATGGCGGGGGACAGGACGACGTGGAGGCGATTTGTTTGTGGCCACCCCAAACGGGATTGAGGCGTCTGGCAATAGATAGATAGATAGAAATGTTTAAACCGATTCTTTAAATAAATTACTAAAGTAATAGCACTTCCTTACTGGCCACCTCTGCACACAAGCATTATTATGTATCTGAAGCGTTGGGACAACTGACCAAGAAGAAATGTCGTATGGCTGTGGCAACGACCGTTGTTGTGAAGAACTCTAACAACAAGGCATAAAGGACACACACACACACACACACACACACACACACACACACACACACACACACACACACACACACACACACATTTTCCCTTTATGCCTGCAAAAAATGGCAGCCAGTTAGAATTGCTGTATTGTAATCTTGTTTCAGTTGTTCTCGGGTTAGCAGTTATATATCATTAAAAAAAAGTAAAGTTGGAAAAATGTACATGGTTCCTAATGGAACTGGCTTTCTATTGGCTGAGTCTATACACAGAGCATTACACTTTCAGCACTTTAGATAGACAACTTTATAGTAAATATCAGGGTGAAGTACGAATTTTCGCATATGAATGTTGCTAGAAATGAATGTGTGGATATGGCAATTTTTATATAATTTCAGGGTAACATTTGCACAGGAGGGATCGCATGAAATTCTGATTTCAAAACCACAAAACCGAAAAAAGCCAAGACAGGGAATTATACAAATGTGGCAACTTTTGATGTTATGTGCGGTGGGAAAGAAGGACCAGACATTAAAATATCATACACATAAATTAAAACATAAAAATTTAGTCAGAGAGATAATACGATAGTTATTATGTATTAATAAAGATTCTTATCACTGTCGGCCGGGATGGGAACATAATTATTTTACGAAACTTTCACTGACAGTCTGAGGGAAGAATGATGAAAAATCGCGAGACGATGTTCGGTGCACAGCTGTCCAGTACTTGATGAGTTGACAGCAGCCTTGATTAATGAGTAACATCCAGGAGCGTCGCGGGACATGCTATAAGTGACATCAGATTTTGAAATACATCAATCAGAAACTTTCCACGATGATTAAGAAAACGCCATTCCGGAGTTATCAAATGTGGATCGAAAGTTATTAAATTGCAATGAAACACCATGTTAACTTGTTTTATCTAAAGAATCTTGAGAAAGATAATGATGGGAGAGATGTAAAGACTTCTCAACTCTGTGTACTAAAAAGTAGCCTCTGATACAGCAAGAGCCTAGATATCTATTTTTGTGGGTTGGGAGAGGTGAGTGACAAGCATCATGGTTGTGATTCCCAGCAGAACACATTAACAGGTGGCGAGTGTCAGGTAGAGTGAGGCAGGGGACCCATAGCGCATTGTTACAGCCATACTAGGTCACTCAACCCACACCAACATGATTCATAATCTTCCCATCCTCTCTCTAACACTTTCAGGCGCCTACCACTCACTCTTAGCAGAATCAAATTATCTAGCGTTAACTGGAATAGAATATTAAAGTTGGTCCGACGATGAGAGTGGCAACAGGAGGCCAATGTCAAATGCAGTGAGACATAAGAGCTCTAGTGTGCTGTTACATCGGCAGCAGGTTACTCATCCCATCCCCGTGTATTTCATGCTCTTTATACCCAATCATACTCTTTCTGCAGTACTAGAAATAAACGATAACCTCACTACATTGCACGTCTTTCTTCATATTCACTGTGTAAGTAAGTTGTAAACATCGTATAATAAGAATATAGTTACGATTGTCTTCATATCAGCCGTATCTAATTCTGAGTATCAAATAATAACCGCCACTTAGCATTTCAGTCCATTTCATTTAACCTTTTAAAGTCATTCACTGCGATGAAGTTTTTCTTTTAGCCATCTGCATACAATTTGATTTACCTTATGGCAGACTTTTCGAACTAAAGGCATTACATGTGGTCTTAAAAAAACCCTTGGCGACTGAAAATCCTTCATTGAATCGTTAGGTGGCAGCAAAGAACATGAAATACATGTCTTCAAAGTATAATTTGAAAAATACGCCATCCAGTCATATGGTGGTAAGAGCAATATACAAAACACGTATCGGAAGGGTTGAATCACCGTATCATGTCATATTTGCGAATATACAAATCTCATGCTCTGCCGAAAGTTGTTGAACAATTCCGGTGTGTCTGACCGAGCAGATCCATAACCCGCCGGAAGCAACCACCCCTGCAGGGCTGTTCCGTGCAGTGAACCAGTGTTCTCTTGCGGCAGAAAGCATCTCGCCACAGCGAGGCGAGGGGAAAAGTGTGGAGGTTTGGTTGGTGGATGGACCCTGCATTTGCGTCTTTCCACCCAGTTAACAGGGGTACCACAGTAAACTCCACATCACCCCATTGCTTGGATATATGGTTATCACGCAGCGCTGTAAACGGTTTCTTGGGTTACAGAAAACAGGTTTGTCACTCAGTTTGGATTCCTATGGCTGAAGTGGAAGAATAATAATAAAAGTAATACAGGGGATGAATGGGAAAAAAGAAGAAAAGTGAAGGAAGAAGTAGGCAGCACTACATCAAGTTAGTGGATGTCGTCTATGGTAACATTAATATACATCCGTGCTGGTTGAATATTTGAAACCCCTACATAATAATAAAGTGTCAAATACGATATAACAAAATCATTCATAATGATAATATTAATGAACTACTGTGAAACTTGGTTTATAGACGAAATTGGCTAAGATCCATACTGAACACGGCCCAAAGTGACCTGTGAGGGCTACAAGAATCTGCCCTTTGTTGGTGTGTCACATGTGGATTAATGAATCTCTGTAATGGGACTCCTATTGTGTGTCAAGAAAGAGTATTTGGAGTTTTTCCCACATTGCTTCGTCAAAACTATAGGGGCTCGGGCGTTGGCTATTTTCTCCAGGCATTTAAAGCGAGAATGACAAGTCTATTAATGTAAAAAAAAAAAAAAAAAAAAAAAATCCACCCATGCCATGGACTTACAGTATACCCATCTTTGGGCCACATCCTGTTTGAAATACACGACCACAATGAAGCACGTATTTCTCTTCTTCTTCTTCTTCTCCTCTCTCTCTCTCTCTCTCTCTCCCTCTCTCTCTCTCTCTCTCTCCCTCTCTCTCTCTCTCTCTCTCTCTCTCTCTCTCTCTCTCTCTCTCTCTCATTATTTTCTCACTATTAACTTAATCAGTACATTTTACGAAGTTCCGTTATCTGATCATGCGATTTGGGCGCGACACGTAGTTCTTTGCCCAGGTAGGAAATTCTATGGCAGTCACGGTATGATCATTTAAGATCTCTCCAATGACGTCTTTTTAGATACTGGGGCATTTGTAGGAGCGACTCTGTCCGTCTGTCTCACAAGCAGTTCGTTAAGGAGGTATTTCACTCCCTTAGACTTTAGAAAAACTTAACGAAATACCATACACCACATTACACCGCACCCCACAAAACACAGCACACCACACCGCATATCGTTCTTTCACACCACACCAAACAAAATTAGCTCCGTCACACCACACCATACCATGCACCCGGATCTATAAATTATGTATTCGTTCATTTTCTTCTTGTCATTGTCAGAGGATTTTATTCCACTATGGAATAAGCGAAGCCTACCTAGACTCCATAACATGAAACTGCAGGTATCAAGATAATGTGCTGGAGTTTCGTATGTTTTTAAATACCGACTATAGTATGGCATGGACACCATGGGAAGTAGGCATGGATGATGTAGGAAGGGGACATAACTCCAGACACAAACCTCTCCTAGAAATATCCTTTACTTGGTTAACCGTAGTAATATCGGGTTGCAGTGCCTCTGAAGTGATAAAAAGGCATCCTCGTAGGAGAGATTAAAATTACCTGAAACTGACTGAAGTCTGTTTGCCAACAAGAGGAATATGGCGATATTTTCAGCACCGAAATCATTCAGTATGTACAATGTTAAGTCATAATTTCTGTTTACTCAGTATCACTACAGATGGCTAAAAGTAAGCGGTAACCAGGGTTACCAACTGTCCAGTGTTAAGGTGGTACTTTGAATCTCTGAAAACTATACAAAAAACAGCTCTCGATGACTCGTACGGTTTTGAAAAGCTTTGAATTGCCATAAATAGGTCACCGTTCGGTGTGATACCTGGCTACGGTTTCCCTTCTGCTAGGGCTATGGGGAGAGGACAAGAAGATAAGCTCGCATGTGTAATCTGATAGTAGGGGTCAAGGTCCGTTAAGGGTAATCTCGACACATTGAATCAAACGGTTATGAGGTAACACAGGTTCTCCACCTGATAAATTGATAACGAACCCATCCACTACGATAACGCTATATTTTCTTGCGCCATGTAGGTCCTAGCAAATATGAGGCCTATCGTACATTTTCATTTACCTACTCATCTACGTCTTCATCTACAAATTCTCTCGCCGTTCTCCTCTTTTTCATCACCATCTTTTGCAGCTTATCATCATCATCATCTTTCTTCTTTCTTCTTCCACTGTTACTTCTTCTTCTTCTTCTTCTTTTTCTTTTTCTTCTTCAGCTTTAATATAAACTACTGCCAGGTCCACAATAACCAACATACAGTCAGCAACAAAAATCCTGTCTCTTCTGCTTTTCTCTCCCTGGAATGTGAAAATTAGTTTGGTAAATCCAAAGGAAATGTCACAAACACAGATACATAACCACATGGGGTAATCATTGTCAGTTGCTGTGGACTCCTACTGCTGTTTAAAAAAAAGTCCGTGGAAAGGGAAGCACGTGAGGCGACAGAACATAATTATTTTGCAGACTGCACAATCCCCACCACCATCCCACCCTGTCATCTCCACCTACCACATCTTTTTCCTCCCCCTCCCCTATGTTCGCTCTCTCTCTCTCTCACTAAATGTGTGTGTTTATTGCAGTATATATATATATATATATATATATATATATATATATATATATATATATATATATATATCCATCCATCCATCATCCAATCCTACTTTGCCCCACGAGGAGCGTAGGAGCCCTGGGTTAGGCACTTGGTCCCGACATTTAAGATGAGAGGGACCAGCCTCACTCATCCCTGAATGGCATTACATGAGCAATCAACCCCAACCACTCCATGGACAGAAACCTTCACTGGCTCAATCCGATTGGAGCGCAATAATTACCCACTAAACCACCAGGCACCAAAATTTGGTTGTATGGATATCACCCAGTGTAGTAAATGGTTTCCTGGTGTACAGGAAACCATTTGGTTTGTCACTCAGTGTAGAATCACCCACCGGCAGAAGAAAGAGGAAAGAATGAAGGAAAGAAAGACAGAAGAGGGAATATACTACAGTTGTTCCCCACACTGTATGACGAACATTAAGACTCCAGCATTCATCCAATACACGTTATTGCACACGGAGTTACAGATCACCTTAGAACATCTGTATAATCACAGCCTGAATCATTCTAAATGAAACACAACAAAGTTTCGATACATGCTTCCCCACTACCTGTCCCCTCTCCCATCCGTTCCACCTCGCCTCACAGTCATCTGTCCGAGAAATAATGGGATCCAATGATATTATTATTTTTCTCTTTACCTTCCACTATACATACGTGGCAAACACTTGTAGCTGCAGACAGAGTCTGACTTGATAGAACATTGTTTCTGTAGGTACTAGATACTGTAGCGGAGCGGAAGCTCTGCTGGGTCTGCCCATTCACTTACTATTACTATGATGTAAACAAACACAGTGGTGCCACATTTCACCGAACACACCATATGCTGTACTCGTTAGAAGTGGAGGTGACTGTACATATATTTCTCTATCGCCTTCCCTTTACCCTAGGTTTTGATTTTAAAAAGATGTCTAACTGCACATCCTATCCTAAGCCACACTTTACAGTGAAATGGTGTTTGGTTGTTTATCATTCACACTATATCACACATTGTTAATTGTGAATAAACAACTTTGTATATAATACATAACAATAGTGTGAAACTACAACTCGTCATGGGAAAATGATGTTGGCACCAGAACAATGTATCTGTCTATCTGTCTATCTACACACACACACACACACACACACACACACACACACACACAATATATATATATATATATATATATATGAGGAAAAGTCAAAAAATTTCCGCACTTTCACCATAAATTTCTTTAGGTTGGCCGCAAAGCCTTCAGCGCTCGAGTGCTAAAAGGTGGTACTCTTGTGGTTAGTTAATCAAGGTTTGATGTTAATCGCTCAATTTTTCTCTTTTGTGTTACAGAGTAAACATGACCACTCCGCTGGCAGTGTGCACCAAGGAAGAACAGAGATCAGTGATTCGATTCCACTGGTCTAAAGCTGTGTCAGGGGCTGAAATTCATCGCAGGCTTTCAGTGCAATACGGGGACAGCGCTCTACCGCGTAGAAGTGTGTGTGAATGGATAGAGAAGTTAAAAAATTGCCGGACAAGCGTCAAGCAGGTAGAGGGAGCAGGACGCTCATCAATCTTCACCACTGACGTGAAGATTCAACAAGCACTTGAGATGATTCTGGCGAACCGACCAGTGACCATCGATGTGGTGGCTTGTTCTCTGTACATTAGTCATGGTTCTGCATACGAAATCATCCACGACAAGCCTCACTTCCATAAAGTCTGTGCGAGATGGCTTCCAAGAGAGCTTACCAAAGCGCATAAGTGCAATCGTGTGGAGATCTGTCAACGCTTACTTGACCGCTACAACGATGAAGGCGAAACTTTTTTGGAGAGAATAGTCACAGGAGATGAGACCTGGGTCCATCACTTTGAGCCAGAATCCAAAAGGCAGAGTATGGAGCGGAAAAACCCGGGATCGCCAGCGACAAAGAAATTGAAGACTCAACCTTCCGCAGGAAAAGTGATGCTAACCGTTTTTTGGGACTCAAAAGGGTCTATACTGGAACATTACCTGCAAAAGGGGTCTACAGTCACCAGTGTAGGCTACAGTGAAATGCTGGCCAACAAACTGAAACCAACAATTCGCACCAAACCCCGATGCCTATTGTCAAAGCAAGCGTTCTTGCACGACAATGCACGCCCATATACGGCTGCCCACACCGTTGAGACCATTGAAAAATTGGATTTCGAGATGCTGGAACACCCTGCATACAGTCCAGATCTCACCCCTTCTGACTATCACCTCTTTGGACCGCTTAAAGATGCTTTACGAGCTCGTCGATTTGCTACGAGCAAAGAAGAGCAGGAAGTGGTGCATAAATGGCTGCGCAATCAGCCGCAAACCTTCTTCTCCAATGGAATAAGTAAGATTGTGGACCACAGGAAGAAGTGCATCGAAAAACAAGGAGACTATGTAAAAAAATGATGTAATTGTTCAACCCTTGCTTTTGTTTTAATAAATTACAGAAACAAGAGTGCGGATAATTATTGACTTTCCCTCGTGTGTATATATATATATATATATATAGATACACACACACACACACAGTATAAGGAGCCTGTGTGGTACTGTGGTAAAGTGTGTGTTTTCGTACATGGAAGAACAAGGGTTCGTGCCCCGCTAGGGTAATTAACTTTGCGAGTGTTCTTACGGTCACGTACTGCTTTGGCAAACATAAGGGTGCTGTGGTTGAACCAGTGTCGCATAGTATACAGTATGCTTGGACACGGCTTGCGTGGGCTGATTACACTTAGTTCACAGACTACACACACATCCAAGGCCACTCCAACACTACAATTACACTTACAAGCACTTCTCACCCTACATACAATCTCTGCCAGACAACATAAGCCACTGTTATGAGTCCATATTATAATTACAAATCATAATAGATAGATAGATAAATAGATAGATAGAGAGACAGATAGAAGCAGGAAGTCGGATGATGAGAAGGTACTGTGTCTGCAAAAATTGAGCAATGCTAAACATGCTTACACACTCTTAACTCAAGAAATGCTTTATAGGCACACGACAGCGCCTAGTGACCATACACACACATACACACATACTCACACACAGGCTTCTAGAACTTTCCAATCACAGGGAACACACGTGATACGTCTCCTGTTTCACCAGAATTTAGGAAAGAGAGCTCAGAAGGAAGCTAGCCATAGAACAGACAGGTCTCAGGGAGAAGGGCTTAGCAACTTGGGAGAGAGAGAGAGAGAGAGAGAGAGAGAGAGAGAGCGAGACAGGGAGACAGGGACTCTACTCATACTCACTCGTGAGTGAGAGACTTGTTAATATTTCCAAGACAAATAAAAAAAGTCCCATACTATTCTTTACCTCTCCTGTCATTGCACGACAAATGGGAAAGAAAATTATCTACCTACAAAGCTACTCAAGTATAACAACCGCTCATCCACAAGTCTAATATATATAACTCCACTACAAGTAACTACAAAGTTTTTATGACATTTGGTAGCAGCGAAAAGAACGCACCTCGTCTTCGAATCAACAGTGAATTTCTACAAAAGCAGGCGACACTCTACAAGATTAACTTCAGTTCTACAGGGAACGAACTACAACCATCTACAATCAACTACAAGTAACAACTCTACGAGTCGTCTGTATAATCTACACGCACCTACAAGTAGCGGCAGTCTTCATCCTACAACGAGTAAATCACAAGAAAAAAGGACCAAGAATACATCAAGAAAGAAAGAAAAAACAAACAAACAAACAAACAACGAAGAGTGAGAGACGACTCACAACTCATAACCACCAGACCTCACCCTCCTCTCTCTGCTACATCCACCCAACCCCCACCGCTTACGCAGGTGTGAAGAGGTCAAGACGACGAAGCAAATACCAAGTCCATATTCACAACTCATCTTACTCACTCGTCTTCACTCAAGTTGCTCATCGCTACTCATTCACTCACCACAGCTACCAGTGTGGGAAGTCGACGTCATAATGCGTGCTTGCTGAAAATACGCCACGTCGGTCAACACACCACGTGCACCACCACTCACACCATTCCCACCACGGTAAAAATTAGTGAGTTACATAGTTACTTCATTTATACAATACACAGTGATAGACAATAAGCTTCTGCACAAACATATAAAACGTGCTGTATAGTTACAGCTTAAATACACATACTTACTTCAGTTATCTCCATAACTCAAACACTAATCACCAACAATAAATATTCTACACTGTATATATTCATTCATTTATTATAATATTTATTTACTACCAACGAGTGTTACCTTTTATACCTACATAAAATACATGTTTCATACATACAGCTATACATTATTACATCTACAAAGTGATAAAGAAAATATACCATCACAGTTACTCAGTGAGCGATTAAAAGAACTGTATTAAACATTTATTAATTAAAGCTACCTAGTGGAAACATATAAATTAAGTTACAAGGTAAACTAGAGAACAAAAAAAAATGGCCAACACAAATGACGTTAGCAAGAGTGAACATCTTCAACACAATCGTGAAGACAATGATTTCCACACAGTGCTGACACACATATTACCCACGATAGGTACAAGTGAACGACAAGTCAGTGTATATAGTTAATACTGTATATAGTGTGTATATATTTTTTTATATAAAATAACAAAATATGGGGCTATATAATATCATTTTCAGTAATACCTGTGCAATATAAACTAAACTTTAAAAAAAGTATCCCAAGGAAATTAGCCAGTAATTATGCAACCATGAACAACATAGAAAAAGCGTACACAAGCGAAGAAAAACAAACTATAGAAAATCAATACATACAAAAAAAAAAAAAAAAGAAAAAGAAAAAAAGTAAGAAAGAAAAACGAGAGAAATAGAGTAAGATCACATAACAAACAAATGAAAATAAGTGTAAGTGTTACTACATATGTCAAAATACCACATAAACTCCTTCTATAAGTGAAACAAAAAAATTGTTGTCTCCACAAGCAAGTGGCATGGCACATCATCACATAAACTCCTTCTATAAGTGAAACAAAAAGCAGATTGTTGTCTCCACGAGCCAGTGGCATGTCACATCATCACTATCATCGACTGCAGCATGACCGGATTCATATGTCAGGACTGCAATTATTACAATTATGTAACTACAAACGATATGTAACAATTATATAACTCCATATTATAATTATGTAACGACAAACGATTGCATTATGTTACACTTGCTACAATTATGTAACTACAAACGATATGTAACAATTATGTAACGACAAACGATTGCATTATGTTACTATCTATCTATCTATCTATCTATAACCCGACGCCCTAATCCCGCAAAGGGTGGCCACAGACAAAACGCCTCCAAGTCACTCTGTCACCCACCATTTGACTCCCCTCCCCACAACTCACCCCCCCCTCCCTCATATACCTCTCAACTCCATCCCTCCACCTCATCCTCGGTCTACCCCTCCCTCTCCCTCCCTCCACCTCACCTACATACACCCTCTTAGTCAGTCTTTCATTCTCCATTCTCTCCACATGTCCAAACCACCTCAGTGTATTTCTCCTAATCTTTTCAACCACATCCACATCTACCCCACAACGTTCCTTCACTTCTTCATTCGTCAACCTGTCCCTCCACGTCACTCCACATGCTCCTCTCAAGTAACTCATTTCCACTGCTCTCACTCTTGACTTGTTCCCCTCTTGCAAGGTCCACGCCTCGCTTCCATACGTCAGGGTAGGGATCACAATACCATCAACCAGTGACTTCTTAACTTCCATACTCACCTCTCTATTTCTCATCACTGCTTTCAGTGTACCAACAACCTTTCTTCCCTGCTGTACCCTTTCACGTACTTCATCCCCCAGAGTTCCATCCTTACTCATCACACTACCCAAGTACTTGAATGCACTCACATTCTCCATATCCTCACCATCCAACCTCACTGCACACTCTGTGACTTCATTCCTCTCAAACACCATAACTTTACTTTTGTTTACATTAACTTTCAGATTCCTCCTCCTACACACTGTCCCAAATTCATTCACCAAACCTTGCAACTCCCATTCATCTTCACTCAACAATACTGTATCATCAGCAAACAGCAACACCGGAAGCTTCCAAATCTCACCCTCATTCATTAGGGCCACCCCCACATCCACTGCCCTACCTTGCACCTCCTTTACAACCCCATCCATATATATATTAAACAGCCATGGAGACATCACACACCCCTGTTTCAGTCCCACATTGAGATCAAAGAACTCACTCAGCTCACCATCCACTCGCACCGTAGCCCTAGCTCCCTCGCACATACTCTTCACAGCACTCAACAATTTCCCCTCCACTCCATATATTCTTAATACCTTCCACATACCTTGCCTATCTATTCTGTCATAAGCTTTCTCCAAGTCCATGAAGGCAGCATACACTTTCCTTCCCTTCTCTAGATACTTCTCCACTAAACATCTTAGAGCAAATATCTGATCTACACACCCTTTTCCCTTCCTAAATCCCCCCTGTTCTTCTCCAACTAGCTCCTCTGTCATATGCCTAACCCTATCAATGAGTATTCTACCATATATTTTACCAGTCACACTAAGAAGGCAAATACCCCTATGGTTACCACATACTTCTCTCTCCCCTTTTCCTTTGTACAGAGGAACAATTATACCTGATTTCCAGTCCTCTGGAACCCTTCCCTATTCCCAAGCCAATCTACACAACTTCCATATCCACTCCACAACAATCTCACCCCCATACCTAAGCATTTCACCACACATTCCATCAATTCCTGGGGCCTTTCCCAGCTTAATCTTCTTCATCGCTTCCACTACTTCCGACCTACTGATCTCTTCCTCCCTCCTCTCATCTCTTCTTCTCCCAGCCATTCCCCAACCACTTATACTCACACTGCTTTCACTCTCTACATTCAACAAATCCTCAAAGTGCTCCTTCCATCTCCTCAATTTCTCTCTCTTCTCCACCAACAATCTATTATTCCTATCTTTCACTCCCCTACTATTTCCCCTTTCACACTGCCTTACTTTCTTTACCTCCTTCCAAAACAATTTCTTACTCTCCCTCCATTTCACACTCAGATTCCTCCTAAACTCTTCATCCACTTTCTTCTTACTCTCCTTCACCAGTCTCTTAACCTCCCTTCTCCTGCTCACATATACCTCTCTCTTCTCTCTCTCATCTTCTCCCCTACCTCTACTCGCCAACCATTCACCATATGCCTTCTTCTTTTGTTCCACAGCTCGTTTCACCTCATCATTCCACCATGCTGTCCCTTGCACACCCTTGCTACAATTATGTAACTACAAACAATATGTACCATTTATGTAACAGTTGCATTAACAAGATGTAACTTTTTTGTAACTTTAACTACAATCATGTAACTACAAACGATATGTAACAATTATGTAACGACAAACGATTGCATTATGTTACACTTTACCATTTATGTAACAGTTGCATTAACAAGATGTAACTTTTATGTAACTTTAACTACAATTATAAGGCCAAGACACTTATGTAACAGTTGCATTAACAAGATGTAACTTTTATGTAACTTTAACTACAATTATAAGGCCAAGACACTTATGTAACAGTTGCATTAACAAAATGTAACTACAATTATAAGGCCAACACAATTATGCATTACCACAATATTTTGTAACATTTCATAAAATGTTACAATTATGTATTACCACAATGTTAGTACAATATTATAAGTCATACAACTATAGCACAATTCTGTATTACCAGTATCATCATACAAGTTAGGTGAAATATTAGACATTACTAAAGTGATAACTCAATATGTAATGTATAACCTAGCAGTATTACCATTGCACAATTATATGCGTATGTCTGTTATACATACAGATCTCACAAAATGTATACAACTTGTTTAAAATGTAATATTACTGGATAATTGCTATTTACTATGAATATTATATGTATACAATATTATAATCAATATTATGTACTAATAGATTAGCATGTGTCAATGATAATTGCTGTCGGAGGACCTTCAGCTGCATGGACCGAGCATATGTTATGAGTCCATATTATAATTACAAATCATAATAGATAGATAGATAAACAGATAGATAGAGAGACAGATAGAAGCAGGAAGTCGGATGATGAGAAGGTACTGTGTCTGCAAAAATCGAGCAATGCTAAACATGCTTACACACTCTTAACTCAAGGAATGCTTTATAGGCACACGACAGCGCCTAGTGACCATACACACACATACACACATACTCACACACAGGCTTCTAGAACTTTCCAATCACAGGGAACACACGTGATACGTCTCCTGTTTCATCAGAATTTAGGAAAGAGAGCTCAGAAGGAAGCTAGCCATAGAACAGACAGGTCTCAGGGAGAAGGGCTTAGCAACTTTGGAGAGAGAGAGAGAGAGAGAGAGAGAGAGAGAGAGAGAGACAGGGAGACAGGGACTCTACTCATACTCACTCGTGAGTGAGAGACTTGTTAATATTTCCAAGGCAAATAAAAAAAGTCCCATACTATTCTTTACCTCTCCTGTCATTGCACGACAAATGGGAAAGAAGATTATCTACTTACAAAGCTACTCAAGTATAACAACCGCTCGTCCACAAGTCTACTATATATATAACTTCTCTACAAGTAACTACAAAGTCTTTTATGACACCACAAGGTAGAGATACATAGACTGCATCGTCCCCACTTCGGTCGAGATAGGTCGGTCCTGCAGTGGACACTCATACGGCTGATGATATATATATATATATATATATATATATATATATATATATATATATATATATATATATATATATATATATATATACAGTATATATATACTGTATATGCGTGTGTGTGTACATACTTGTATATGGAATCTGTATGAACAGAATTTAAAGTTATGAATTCTATAATGTCTTTTATATAAATTTTTATTTTCAGTAATCAACATTATTCAGCACAGAAGAGCTTTTCCTGTATGAAAATGTTAGACATAAATTACATCTTCATGAATTGTGAACACATCTATTCTCGTGTAAAACCATTTAATAGCAGTGAGACTGTAAGAAAAATGACGTACTCGGACTGAAGAATTAAACGGTATCATGATAGTACAGGTACAAATGAATGATATATTTAGATTTTATTCTTATATTTTCCAAACAATTCTGTCAAGGTCTGGAGAGTCATCTGGACCTGTTTGCAGTTTAGCTTTACAGTGGCTTTCAGTAAACTCTTAACAGCCATCCAGGCTTAGTTCTGTAAATTAAATAAGAACAACAACATGAATGTGATATGCTCAAGATGAAGGAATCGTCTCTCTCTCTCTCTCTCTCTCTCTCTCTCTCTCTCTCTCTCTCTCTCTCTCTTCAGTAACTAAAACAGGTCTATTAATAGCATATCTGGATCACATCAAATGTACCGTAAGGCCAGTGTGTGTTCTGTGTGTTAATGTAAGTACGTATCCGTTATTCAGTGTCTTATTTTACCCACCAGGACAGTCTCGAGATCGTCCTTGATGGCTTCAACATGACTCCTACAATCACAGGCTGCCAGGTGGATAAGCCTGACTTAGACTTCACTGCTGCTGACATCAGTTTTATGTGAGTTGCTACTACTGATGTATATTGCAGAATTTGTTTACACACACACACACACACACACACACACACACACACACACACACACACACACACACACACACACACACACACACACACACACACACACACAGTATATTCCAGATGCGGCAGTACAGGATAATTGTTTAGAGTTGACACTTCCTTGTTTCTCTAAACTGCCTCTTTATAGACTAGCCTTTTCTATAACCTGGAAGGCTCTCTGTGTTCCCCTCTAAGTCAGTAGAATTTAAAGTAGCTGATTAGTATAACTATGTATTCCTCAACGCCAGGGTTGGATTTTCTAATCAAGAGTAGTTGGTTACTCGATTTGCAGGACTGATGTACATCCCCTTCTAGTTATCCAGGCCGACTGGTATTTGCCACCATTCGGTCTGCCTCTTATTTTTACCAAGTTCTGATAAAATTCGTTTATTTTCCTGAATAATAAGATACTGCCTTCTTGATTCATGTCATCTGTAAATTTTGCACTGCAGCTGATGATACCCATTTGTCTGTCATTCATGAATGTGATAAATAACACTGTTCCTAGAACTAAGCACTGGGAAATTCTACTCGTAATTGGTGTCAACTCTGAGATTTCCTTATTGACTAGCACTCTCTGGCGCCTGTCAATCAGCCAATTTTCAGTCCAGGCAACTACTCGTAGGTTTCCCTGAAGTTCAAGTAAAGGAGTTTTTCCCGTTAACCTTGGATGAAATACTTTTCCAAACGTTGGTTGTAAGTCCAAGTAAAGAATGACTGTTGCCCTGCAATGATCACATTCAGAAAGCATATAGTGGAGGAATTCAAACTATTGAAATACGAATGATGTCGCCTAAAATTATGCCTACAATTCCATCTCCAACTACGCCACTATCACCTTTTCTATCACAGACGTAAGGCTGTGTGAACGGCAGTTTCATGGGCAATGGCAATCTCTCTTCTTAAAAACTGAGGTGGCATTGGTTTCCTTCCGGTCCGGCGGATGTTCTCCAATAGCCAGCGATTTTTTAATGATAAAAGTCGGATGAAGGGCTATATGGCCACGCACTTCTCGTTGGACTCTGGATAGAACATGGGAATTTGCTGGCTTTTAATTTACCAAGACTGTTGGATACCACTGCTTTAGTACACTAATCATTCTACAAAGTCACACCCTCATGGCTCATGGATGCCATCTCCGACCTCTTCAGGGAGAGAGAGAGAGAGAGAGAGAGAGGGAGGGAGAGAGCAGTAACAGAGACATGGAAAATAAGAGAGTTAGGAGAATGAGGCAAAAGGAAGAGTGAGTAAGTGAGACAAGCAGAAGAACAGGAGATGCATCCATTCTTTCGCGTGTTTCAGCTGTGTGGTGTCACTGTTGATGCTGGTTGTGTTGGCAGCCACCATCCTAGATATCATCATCTACTATTCTGGAAACTTCACTCTGGCTTCAGGTTCGTCTATTTCCCTAGCGTTTCTTTCCTCGCCATAGTTTAGAAAACTTTCATCTTTTCAGTGTATTGACTTACATTTCCTTAGATTCTTGTTACCACCAGGAAAAACTCTATTACAGATGATGCTAGGAAGGCCTCACTGACCCATTTGGTTTAGTGGCATTACATTATACTCATTATTTTATTTGTACTGAGATGGCTTTTGTGTCAAAATTTTGCTACTGATACACGACTTTAATCAACTTGAGAGAACTCTTATACTAAATCTGTTCATGAATGCTTGTCTTCAGGTCCATTTAAGTACCTGCTACCATTCTCAGCTTACACCAACCTGTATAAGATGTTTAACCTCAACACCACCTCCTCCCCTTCCAACATAACCTGTCTCCATGGTATGAGGTGAGTCAGCTGACTTCATTTACTGTTGTACAGGAATTTACAATATTAATTTTGTTCTAACCTGACACCTTTCAGTTTGGTTGAAAGCTAAGTATAGTCAGAACAGATTCAATTTTTGACTAGTAACCATGCAGTGTTATTCGTAACTCATCATACAGACTAATAAAATTCCTTGCAACTGGCAGTATTCAAGACATGGGAATGGCACAGTTCTGGCAGTTGAAAATAGACAGACAATAAATGATGCATAGTCATGATGCATAATTTCAGTTCACTCTCAACACCTGCTTCTGGGTGACATGATGTCGAAGCCAGGCTTTTCCACCAAACGAATGACTGCCTTTGTGGTCCACATCTAGACATTGCACTGTTCCTCGTGTGGTCTAGAGATGTAACGATCTACCTGTCTAACGCTGTACATCAGGCCTTTGTTCCTTGTAAAACCCAGAAATCCCTCCAGTCAGGAGTGGAATCTGAGGACGTGCAAGAAAATGCGGAGAACTGATGATACAACTGCACATCAGAGTACTTTCACACTGGCTCGAAGCCGCCTCAGAACCAAATGAGATGTTCAGATAAAGTAATCAACTCTAACTTTGCTTCATTGCTTCATTTATATTTTATCAAAACCGTCACGAAGCTGACTGAAGTCTCTATAATGTAATCAGTATTAGTCAGGTGCGCTGGATCTTGCATAGTTTTAGTTCTTTCGTCTTAATATGTCCACAATTTATGTCGCTGTAAAACTTGCCTCACGTGGGTCAACAGCTGATATGACAGTGCCAGAGATTTACATTTATTCCATGGCACTTCTTTTTAACTAGGATCATATTCTGCTGTTATTGTCTAGTTACATTTCATATATCACGATGGGCAAATGCTGTTTTAGACCATGTAAAAGAAGCATCGTTCCCTTCCCGTGTCAAAACCTGCTGAAATTTTTTACCTTTATATGAGTTCGACTCTGGACACAGGTTTTATAACCCGTTCCTTAATTAAAGCAAACGTTTCTCCTATGTACCATGCACCTTCACATGTCACCACTTCTGTTCTAAAATCCACAATCCATGTTGAATACATGTAAGGGCTGTCTCGTACAGGATTGGTGAACTGGTAATGGGGGCGTTTATACAGTACGTCAGTGGACCTTATGTTGCAGCAAATCAGTAAATACTACTTGAATGAGAATCAAATCCTTTATATTCTTCTCTGCTCCAGCAGGATTCGACCCCACGTCCACTGAGACAGTAGACTACCTCTCTGCCGACTTGGCCATCACCTCTTTAAAGAATCAAGTGTGTTTGGGACTCGCCTACCGAGTTCTTGCTAAACTACTCAGAAATAATAATACCTGTGTTTTTCATACTGTTTCAGAATTTCGTCGAACGTAATATAGGTCTTTCCTAAACTACTTATCCCCTTTGGTCTGATTACGTTTTTTATTGATTTAGTCCTTGTACTTTCTAACCATTTTAGTCAGCACGAGAAAGTTATCGAACTGGAGATGTTATACTCGTACATAGCTTTGATTTACCCTGTCACTACAAGAGGACCCCCAATAAATGAAAAAGAAAAATCTGGATGTAGAAACAAGAAAAAAAAAAAAAGTCACTGTATTGAAGGAGTTACGTACAGTCAGCCACATTAGAACCTTATTTCATTAACTCGGAACCCAAATGTGTAATGGTGCCTTTGACTGGAACTTTGCCATGGGGTGACTGATACAGTTATAGTGTCTTGAAGCTCTATTAATACCTAACAGGATTTTGATAAACAGACAAGTACTCAAAGCGTGTAACAGCCTGTCCACACGACTAGTCGGCACCTGTGGTGTTGGAGTATGGTAATAAAAAACAAAACTGGAAAATAATCATATACACGTGATGAATTGAAGCACCGTCCACCCTTCTGATCAGCTGTTAATAGCATCTTTCATCACCCTGAATTGAAGCTGATGAGGAATGAGCTCGGACACGACAGGTGATCACTGGTCATGTAGAAAAGTGTAAAGGAAAAATCTTTACCAGACATGTGTCCTTGACAATGTGATTGCTTGCAAATGGAACTACTTAATCCTTACCCGCCCTTAACCCATGGTCCAAGCTTGGTTCAGATTATGACAAGTGTTTAAGATGGTCCTAACCTGTCTGGTTGAACTTCGACCCTTTTATTCTGAAACCAGAGTCGATATATCCTTGGGTAAAATTAAACACATCAAGTTTGTTCCAAAGCGAATCAAACGTATCTGAGTTAAAGTGCCTCTGACCTTGCTGTGTGACCTTGCTTTCAAAACTGAATCACTTAATCCTTGCCTGTTTCTCAACTCATACCCAAGGTTTGTTCAGATCTGCATCAGAATTGATACAGCTGAAGATTTTCCTTGAACAATGATCCTTAACCTTCTTCGGCCAAAAATAAATCACTTGTTCCTCAAAAGATCCTCACTCATTATACCAAATCTGGTGAAGTGCCATCTAATAATTTGTCCATATTCCTACTTAAAGACAGACAGAAAGACAGAAAAACCAGACCAAACACATAAACTACTAACGCATTCTCATGCTGTTGTGGCTGTCATTATTTAGGTGGGTCTAAATATCACTTCATCAGAGAGCTGACGGTGAAATGGTTAGCCGATCCAGCCCGAAACGGAAAAAAAAAAAAAAAAAAATGATTTGACTTGTAAGCCGTTAAGAAGCTTGAACAAACGTTGTTTCTCCTCTGTCCCATTCCAGCCATTGTGCAACTGAGTATCTGCATGAAAAATTAAGTGCTGTATTTCGTATTTAGGGAAAGTTTGAAACTGTCTGCTTAAAGGATCTTCATGCAGTCGATAGGTATTAATGCGAAGCCCTCTTCATTTTTCTTAAACAGAGACAGACAACACGAAAGCTATAGTCTTTTCTCGTAATTTCTTTTTCAGTTTTTAGATGAGAAAACAACTCTAGCAGCAGCCCTAGCCAGCGACATCCAAAGGATTCTAAGTAATCAGAATATTACATTACAAACCCTCCCTCCTTGCCAAACCCTCCCTCCTGGCATTCAGTCATCGGAGATGTTCGTAAATAGAGATGATCTAGTTCATCAAACAGGGCTTTCAAAAGGTTTTCACTGCAGGCCAGATGGTCAGCTACCTGCTTAGATCTGGGCTGGGTGGGATCACATGACACGTGCCCGACTTATTGAATAGGTCCACACAAAATAGCACGTTATGGAGCACTGCCAGAACATGCACACTAAGACGCGGTCACAATATCAACGATGTAGGGAACCTATGGGACAACCCAGTGGGAGGAGTTGCATATCTGCGGTCGACGGGACTGGTCGATCAGACAGGCTGAGGTTAAGCAACAACAAAGACACGCAGGGTGCTTCGCTTTAGCGAGGCTCCATCTCCCCTAATGACTTTCACACACAGGGTGCTACGCTATCTTATACTCTTATGATGTTTCACTCAGCTTCTAAACTATTTTTACACACAAGCTGCCACATTTTAAACAATCCCCTAATGGTGCTTCGCTTTTGCGATACCAGATCTATTTGGTCCTTCTATACTTGTGTTCAGCAGCGGTAAAGAACACGCTACGCTGATTTTTAACGACTTTTTAACATTCTATTTCTTCAACAAATGTAAAAAGTGCAATATTTTAACGTATAGTCAAATGACGTGTTTCCTTATTTATTCTTGCTGACTCAAGATTTTTAAATCTAAATTTGGAGAAACATCTCGATATGGACGAGGTAAAAGTAGCCTTACTGATCTCTTCAGTAAACGAGTTCCTTTCTGAAATAAATGCAATAGTGAAAATAAAGCAAGAGTAAAGATTTAATTTCTAAGACGAAAGCGTTAACCTTCTCGCAGTATTTCTGATCTTAATAATATTTCTGATTATTCCCTACTTCCATTCTAATCCATCCAACTTTTATGCTGTTTCTAACCTTCTCTTGCGATGTTTATAACCAACTCTTATGGTGTTTCTATAAATCTCTTGCACTATTTCAAACCTAGTGTTATGATAAGGTAATCTTTTCTAGCAATATTTCTATCCTTCTTGCAATCTTCTATCGTTCTCTTTCGATATTTTTAACATGTTCTTACGATATGTTCAACCTTCCCTTACGATGTTTCTAACTTTTCTTTCGATGATATTATCGCTCTTTTACGATATTTGTAACCTTCCCTTACGATATTCCTAACCCTCTCCTGTTATTTGTTACCTTCCCTCACTACATTTCCAGCGTTCCCATACATTTTTTAACCCTCTCTTGCGATATTTCTTACCTTCTCTTAAGTTAATGCTTACCTTATCTAACGATAGTTTTAATATTCCCTTACGGTATCTGTAACCTCCCACCACATTCCTAGTTTTCTCTTACAATATTATAACTTTTTCGATAACAGTAACTTTCTCTTTCAATACTTCTAATCTTTTGAGATATTTAACCTCTTACGATATCTCTGACCTTCTCTTAGGATATTTTAAACCTTCTCAGATAATATTTCTAACCTTTTCTAACGACATTTCTATTTTTCTCTTACGATAGCATAACCCTTCTCCTACATTTCTAGTCTTACGATATTTTAAACCTTCTCATAAGATATTTTCACCTTCTCTTTCGAAATACCTCACCTCCTAGGATACATAATATTTTCTTATATTTCTTACATTTTCTTGTGATACTTCTTACCTCCTCTTACGATTTTCTTTACCTTCTCTTCCGATATTTCAAGCAATTTACAGTTTTTCAACCTCAGCAGCGTAGGGCCTCTGGGTTGGGCTACTTAGTTCATTCATTGAGTTGAATACCTGGGTGACATTATCCGACCAGTAAATCACAAGCAACGATTGGATGCTATATCTTCTCCAGTTGGAGAGACCTAAATCACTTGACTAGCAGGCGACTGATGGGATTTTTAACAGTCTTACCGGTACGCTATTTATATATTTCTCCTTCATTATACTTATTTATGTTTCTGCCCATTTATTTGCTTATTTATGTATTTAATTCGTATCTCCTTTAGGGTCCTGTCCATGACGTGGGTGATATATTGTCACCAACAGAATATGGGCTTGGCAACGGCATCTCACCGGGAGTCCATGCTTGGGGTAAGATAAAGGAGAGAGAAGGGGGAGGGGGATCACTTGCACGTAGGCTACTACTACTCGCAGTTTTGAGAGAGAGAGAGAGAGAGAGAGAGAGAGAGGGGGGGGGGGGAGGCTTCATTTGCACGTAAGCAAGCAGTGTAGTTATTCTAAATGAGAGAGAGAGAGCACTGAAAAGGATGATGATGATGATGATGATGATGATGATTACCTTAACCCCTCAGGCAGGGACGCATTTTTTATTTTTACTTTTTCTGTCTCCTTACGATTTTATTAAGGAAACTCTTCTGGCTCACCTGCATTTCAGTGAGTCAGCTGCTCCACAAATACTACTTCCGAGCAATGGTTTTGAGGTAAAACCTCTGTCGAGAGTTTTTAGTTCTGTGGCAGTTTTACGCCCAAGATATTTTTTTTATTATGAAAAGAATAACTATATCCGTATAAATGGCTGAAAGTTATCATGAACACATCAGAAATGGGACAGAACAAAAGATACACTTATGCTGAGTTTCAATGAAACCTTAGTTCACTTTCGTCTTGTATAGTACCCATTGGAAATATTTAAATGCTCATGAGTGAAAAGAATCTATATATATACTACTAAAATTCCCACTAGGTTTTTCTGTTTGTACCCTCATATTAGCCGAAACGGTGCATTAAAAAAATTTTTTAATCAAAGTACCTAAAATGTGCTAACTTAAAGAATGCGTAAAAAAAAAAAAGGTGCAACCGGCCTCTGGTTACCAAAAACTTTGTTAATTAACATATGTCAACAATATTATGAGGTGAATGCGGCGGGATATTTCCATGGAGTTTCATGTGTGTGCAGAGAGAGAGAGAGAGAGAGAGAGAGAGAGAGAGAGAATTTGTCTGCCTGTGTGACTGTCCTCTGTAGAAATCAAGGAGGGATGCATGCAGAACTTTTTTAACATCTCTGACAAGTGTAACTTCTTACGACGAAATGAAACGTCTTAAACGAGTACATTACATAAGCAAAAGCAGCTCCTCCGATGGCCAAGATTATAGTTAATCAGAAATACTCAGGTCAACATAGTGGAAAGATGGTAGCCAATTACCGTTGAAATTCTTACTTCTATAACCGTATTATTAGCTACAGCACGTCGGATGGGTAGACGCTTTGGTGGGATGAGTGGGCAGGGTTGGTTGGTGGGAGGGTACTGGGAAAATAGGGCCATGGTAGGAATACAGTAGGTCCATAGAGAATATAACCCTGGGGAATCGGGCCCAAATATAAAATGGGAACCCGAGCGTCTTCTCGCACAAGGAGTGGCCATCTCGGGTCACAAGTAATGCACGATCATAGGGTTTTATCCATGCAACGCCGGACACCCCTTCTAGTACCTCATAATAAACACAATACAACAAACAGACTGAAGTCAGATGCATCAAGTACTATTGGAGATATGGAGGAAAAACACACACACACACACACACACACACACACACACACACACACACACACACACACACACACACACACACACACACACAAACACACACACACACACAAAAACACACACACACACACACACACACACACACACACACACACACACACACACACACACACACACACACACACACACACACACACACACACACACACACACACACACACACACACACACACACACACACACACTAAAGAACTCATGTCTTCGGTTGTCTCTGGGATATTTTCATACATAGTTTCACAGATGGAGGATAACAGCATAGTCTGTTTTAAAAATAATTTTATTATTCACCTTGCACTGGAACAACCAATCAGTTTTATTGCTATAAAATGTACATGGATTGAGAGGAAGCTTGAGGAACTCGATAAGCAAAGAGATATAAGAAAATCAGAGGCCGAATCCTAGTTCTGGAATGGTATACTCACATCCAGACAGTTTTTAGCTGTGTAGCCAATGCCAACATTTCATATGGATATGACACAGTCACCTCTTACAGGTGTACCAAGGCACCTCGTACACAACTACATGATATACTATCCTGCCAGTGAGTAGACTTCTCTAAGCCACCATTTCGTTGGGTAGTTTGTTTATAAATACCTTGCCTAGCACCGTCCTTGTCCTTTCGCAATCAGCTCAAGATAGAGTTGAGCAGTACCCAGCATTCTCTTCTTTCTACTTGAGTATCCAAAGTCTACTTGGTTTTGCTCCCACTCATATGGGTTGGAAGCGTATTCCGTTGAAATATAACGTCAATCGACCCAGTAATTCTTGAGGTACTAAAAGTCACAGCACAGTGGCATTACCGAGACTCAGCGGGATTTCTCGGGTCATTTCTTTTCCATACGTCAAACGTTTGTTTCTGAGGCCCTGGGTTTTAATAAACACCTCTTGTATTCAAGTGGATAACGAAGGCTTCATCTAGTATAAAGAGTGTCTAGAGGTAGTATAAATAAGTAGTAATATTGTTACAGCCCCAGGCTCATCTGGACATGAACCCAATGGGATGCAGGCTGAAATTAATCATCTCCTGCAGTATAGTACCCTCTTTTGCGCTGATAGGGAAAGTATTAAAAAACGCTTGTATAACCGGGAAGCTTCGCCACCGGTTTTATCAGTGACAGCAACTGAAGGAGTGCCACTTCTGTACGAGCAAGAAGAAAATAAGAAAATAGATAATTCAGTTGGAGGTGTTAACACTATTTAATATTTCTCATCAGCGAACCGGTTCCCTGCTCTTCCAAACTGTGCTCAATGGATGCCCCAGCGTGGACACCTTCTTCTTCCTTAGTGGCCTACTTGTCGCATACAGCCTTCTCAGGCAGATGGAGAAGTCGGGGAAGTTCAACATCGTTATATTCTACATTCATAGAATTATAAAGTATTATAATCCCCGAAGGCTTTCCAGGAGCTTGAATGGTGAGTGAATGAATGTGTGGCCCATTCTCTTATTATCAAGTACTATCATTCTCTCTGAACCCTACTTATTATCATCTTCCGAAATGTGAAAGAGGTCAGGATGATGGTGATGAAGATAATGAATTAAACCCGTACCCTATCGTATGGAAGTGACGTTTGAAGATAATGAATTTAACCCGTACTCTATCATATGGAAGTGGCGTCTGAACCAATTTGGAAGAACATAAGTCCTAAGTGAGAGGAGTGGACATGAATTATGTGAGATGGGCATGAAAGTTATATGGAAATACAGAAAATGAGGAAGTTAAGAAGCAGTGTGGTGCTGATGTGTCTGTGCTGCTAAGTGTCAGGGAAAGTATTATGATATGGCTATGCAATGAGGAGAGAATGGAGAACGAGGGGTTGACTAGCAGAGTATTAGTTAAGTGGTGAGGGAGAGGGAAACGGAGGATGAGGTGGAGGGATGAGGTGGTCAGTCTATCTATCTATCTATTGCCAGACGCCTCAATCCCGTTCGGGGTGGCCACAAACAAATTGCCTCTACGTCGCCCTGTCCTCTGCCATTTCACTTCCCTGCTCCCAACTCACACCCCCCTCTCTCATATACCTCTCCACCCCATCCCTCCATCTCATCCTCGGCCTCCCCCTCCCTCTCCCCCCCTCCACCTCACTCACATACACTCTCTTCGTCAGTCTTTCACCCTCCATCCTCTCCACATGGCCAAACCACCTCAGTGTATTCCTCCTAACGCCTCCTATCACATCCACATGCACACCACAACGCTCCTTTATATTCTCATTTGTCAGCCTGTCTCTCCATGTGACTCCACAGGCTCCTCTTAAATAACTCATTTCCACTGCTCTCACTCTTGACTTGTGTCCTTCCAGCAACGTCCAAGCTTCACTTCCATATGTTAGTGTTGGTATCACAATACTGCCATGTAGTAACTTTTTCACTTCCATTGTCACTTCCCTGCTTCTTATCACCGCTTTCAAGGAACCAGCAACCTTTCTTTCCTGCTGTACCCTTTCAAGCACTTCACCCTCCAAACCTCCATCCTTACTCATCACACTACCCAAGTGCTTAAACGTACTCCCATCTTGCAATTCCTCACCATCCAACCTCGCTGTACATTCACTAACTTCACCTCTCCCAAAGACCATCACTTTACTCTTCCCTACATTCACCTTTAAATTCCATTTCTTACACACTCTCCCAAACTCATCCACCAAGCCTTGCAGCTCTCCTTCGTCTTCACTCAACAACACAGTATCATCTGCAAACAAGAGTACAGAGAGTTTCCAAACACTACCCTCTCTCATCAGGGCCACTCCAACATCCACTACCCTACCTTGTACCTCGTTTATTACCCCATCCATTTACAGATTGAACAACCATGGAGACATGACACGTCCCTGTTTCAACCCAACCTTCATAGAGAAAAATTCACTCAATTCACCAACCACACGCACTGCAGCCTTAGCACCATCATACATACTCTTCACAGCATTCACCAACTTCCCATCTACTCCATATATTCTTAATACTTTCCACAATCCTTGTCTATCCACCCTGTCATATGCTTTCTCCAAATCCATGAAAGCCGCATACAACTTCTTTCCCTTCTCTAGAATGTTTTCCACTAAAGATCTAAGAATGAATATCTGATCTACACAACCTCTTCCCTTCCTAATGCCTCCCTATTCTTCTCCAACTAATTCCTCTGTTCTTTCTTTAACTCTGTCAATAAGGATCTTACCATACAGTTTTCCTATTATACTAAGAAGGGAAATGCCCCTATGATTACCACACACTTCTTTTTCCCCTGTTCCTTTGTACAAGGAAATAATTATACCTGACTTCCAATCCTCCGGGACTCTACCTTCCTCCCAGGCCAATCTGCACATTTTCCACATCTATTCTACTACTATCTCTCCCCCATGCTTCAGCATTTCACCACACACTCCATCAATTCCTGGGGATTTCCCCAATTTAACTTTCTTCATTGCTTCCACAACTTTTTTTTTTTTCTTCCTGTCGTCTCACCTCCCTCCTTCTCCCAGCCATTCCCCAGCCACTTATACTTGCATTACTTCTATCCTCTATGTTCAATAATTCCTTAAAGTGTTCTCTCCATCTGCTTACTTTTTCTCCCTTCTCCACTAATAATCTACCATTTTTATCTTTCACTCCCCTGCTAACTTCACTTCCACCCTTTCTTACTCTCAGCACCTCTTTCCAGAACATTTTCTTACAGTCCTTCCACTTTACACTCAAATTCCTTCCAAATTCCTCATCCACTCTCTTCTTACTCTTTCTTACTAATCTTTTCACCCCTCTCTTTCTTTCTACATATAACTCTCTCTTCCGCCTCTCAACTTCTTCCACGCCCCTATTTCTCATCCATTCATTGTATGCATTCTTCTTTTGTGCCACAGCCTGTCTCACCTCTTCATTCCACCACGCTGTTCCTTGCACCCCCTCCGTCTTCTCTTCATCCCACACACCACATCACATGCTGCACATATTTATTCTGTGAATATCCTGCACACACCTTCCACGTCCCCCATCTGCTCCAATTCATATTTGCCCAATCGTTCCTCCACTTCTCTCTTATACTCTGCCTTTTTCTCATCCTCTTGTAACCTTTCCACTCTCCTTACAAATACTCCTTCTTCCCGTCCTTCCCTTCTTCTATTTCTCCATCTTATTTGGATCTTGGTTCTGGCCACCGCCAAGTAGTGGTCAGAAAGTCCAATCCCCCAACCTCTATAAGCTCTTGCATCCATTACACATTTTCGCATCCTTTCATCCACACACACATAATCAATCACTGCCTTCATTTCATTCAGGTGGTCAGGCAGATGAATATTGGGTGATTTGAGTTTGAGAGAGACCGGCCTAACTAAAGAACAAGCTAACATGGAGGGGATTTGTTTATGGTTACAGTGGCAATCCTTTCCGAGATTGAGACGTCTGGATACAGATAATAAGATAGATATGTAGATAAGAAGAGAGATAGATATAAGGATAGATAGATCTGATGACTTATACTCTAGTGGTCAATACTCTACATATGAAGGGATGGCCTGGATAAACTTGATCCAGAGAAAGGTACTGGAAGCTTATAATCCTAGAATATCACCTTGGAAAATAGGATGTTCTCTTAAATGTACTGTGCTGAGGTAGCTTGGCTTCCTTGTTACAGAAAAAACATGGCCAAAAGAGTGTTAAAACTTGTCCAGCGTCAGCTCAGTGTGGCTTCTATGTGGCTGTGGTGATTCTGGAATACTTTTCTACTTAGCGATTTTTTCCGCGCATTACACTCAATATCCTTTATATGTTACTGATGTAAACTGTATCGATGAATAACTTAGAGCATACAAGAAAATGTTAGTACACAATATACACCTGGAATATAGCAGTATGACACTTTGAATATAGCCCTAAGTTTATTCTGCATGCTACACATCAGAATCCTTGTCTATGTTATTGATACAAACTGTGCCTGTACTAAACTGATATAAATAGTATACAAGAGAATGATAAGTTATATGCAACATAGATGACTAAGAAATAGGTGCTACAAAACCTACTTTGGCACATGGATAAGGGTCCTGTGTCATCAAATCAGCATTGCAAATTGACAGAACAAAAGTGTGAAACTTTTCTTCTCGTCCATCCATCATCCATCTCTTTCCTCCCTTCATTGGTGCATCCGTGTTTCTTTTTATCGCTGCTTCAATCGTCATTGCTTCACCGAGCTGTCTGCTTGAATCTCTCCTCCATTGCGGCAGGCGCGTAGTACCCACCTAGAAGCAAACTCTCGCCACTTTTCTGTCCAGTTCTCTAATGCAAGAGCTAACCTATACTTTCAATCCTTCATGTATGCAAGAGGTCATCTTTTGACCTGCCTTTCTCTGCCTGCATTTCCTGTTGTCTGTTATCTCCAGCCTGCTAAACGCAGTATGTCCAGGCATCTCAGAATGAACGGATCTTGATTTTGGCACTATTATTTTTTTTCTCCTTGGACGAAAAAGTTAATGTGAGTTCCTTTGTTCATTTTTCCTTGAATAAAAAAAGGAAAAAATTCCCCTTCCCCCCTAAAAAAAAAAAAAAAAAAAAAAAAAAACTCCCTCAAACACCTCCACTCATTCTTAAATTAACAAAATCATACGACATTAACTGTACTCCAGCTAACATCATGCTACAGTTGATGGAAACACGAGAAATTTAATGATAACATTAATAATTTCAGACTCCTATACGCAGTTTAATAAAATCATCTAGTGTTCGCTGGAGTCGAAGACTAATAGTTGTCCTGTCCAAGAAAGGATTATTATATAAGAGAGCCAAAATATGGATTTTTAAAAGATGCCTGACACAGTACTTTCCAAAGATAGCAAGTATTACTATGAAGAGGGACCTACAGATTGAAGAAGTCAGTTTCACAGCTGGCCAGCTGATTATAAGAATGCTTGAGGGTATCAGTTAAACTATTGCATTCGAGAGTTTTAAAGGAATGAATGTGTGGGTTTCAGATGGGCAATGTGCGTTCACCAAAATGTGGTAGGAGTGCAAGCTGACAGTTCAAAAGAGCAATGATCGATCAAATGCGGCTAACTGACTCTATGGCTACAGTTCATCCCAAGAATAATCCACTGTCACTTTGGCATTTATCTTGTTATTACACCCACGAACTTGGTAGCACAGTGGGCGCAGTGCACTGTCAGTGCACTGTCATCTGTTTATCTATGAAATGTATAACTAACTTTCTTATCCGTTTCGGATTCAGCGCGGTGGAAGAGTTGACTGGTCAGTCAAGGGGTTGGCCTACTGCTTTTGAGAATAGATCAAAAGTCAGTATCAGAAGTCGGATTAACCTAAACAGCTTGACTCCATTTAGACCACACTTGGTGGAATGAATGAGGGTAAAGTAAGGATGAAGTGATTTGATTTTGCCAACGCTCAGAGGTAAAAAAAAAAAAAAATGGGTTGAGTCAAATGATTGGCCCTACTACTAATTCATATTAATGGTCTCTTATCTGTCACCTATAATCCCATCCTTTCATATGCAGATGGTTCAACACTTCACAGTTCATTCATACCTAAACACCCACTCACAACGATTAATATCTCTAGCTCACAACCCAGTACAGCAATCTCCATAAATCAAGACTCATCTAGGATCACTGAATGAGTACAAAATAACCTTGTCTCACTTAATTCTAGTAAAACCCATAATATACTATTTTCTAATAGACAGGCATTGCCAGGTTCCTATATTACCTTCAGTGCTATTAATATTCCCGTCTCCAAAAGTACTGAAATTCTTGATGTTTCACTTAACAATGACCTCAGGTGGACTACTCATGTCTGATCACTTGTTAAAATCGCCTCAAAGAAACTTAGATTATTGTACAGAGTTCGTAACTTCTTCACTGACAAGTAGTTGGCTATAATTTACAAGAGTCATGTGTGCTCTCACCTGGAATATTGCTCACCCTTGTGGAGTGGATGTAAGGAGGTTGCACTAAAGCAACTAGACAAAATTCGGAACAGAGCGGTTAGAATTATTAATAACCCTGCTATTGTAAAAAAAATTACCTTCCCTACAGGTAAGAAGGAATGTTGCCTCTCTTGCATTTTTTAACAGATATTTTTATGGCAAATGCTCAGACGAAATTGCATCCATTGTGCTACCTCTCCATGCTTTCCCTTGTGCTACACGGGCATCTGGCAGCAATCATGACTGGAATGTCACACTGCCATCTTGCAGAACTTCCGCCTATCAGAAATCTTTTATTCCCCGAACTGCATCTCTTTGGAACACACCTCCCCTGAGTTGTTTTCCCCCCCTAACCTTCAACCCACAGCTGTTCAAGTCCAACTGTTACAGATTTATTATGAATGGAGGACACGAGTAATCTGGCGTATGGATTATTATTTTTTATTCATTTGTTCTATTATTAGAAAAAAAATGTAGGATGTGGATGCTGCACTACATGAATGTTCTCTCCAGTTAGTGATATCACCTTAGTATTGCAATTTACCACAAATGTATAATTTTAAGTTATTCGAATATCTATCAAAATATACAGAATTGTACAGTAAAACAATTTATAAAACGAACTAGGGTATTAATGACTATGATAAAATTGCGTTAGTAAATTACTCTGAGAGTCACACTTTCGAATTTACGAATTTTTGAATGTCTCATTGCTTCCCCAGTTTATCTATTATGTAGATAATCTATTGTCATGAAAGTAGACGTATCGGGGTACAAACCAAGTGACGTAGAAACACTGGTAACGTAAGCAGGTGTATGAAACACTACTTACGTACTGTAACAGCCAACTTATACACATTTGTTATGGGTAGAAAGCTCGGGTCAGCTCATGGCAGGTCTGGTCAAGACATTTTTTCTTTTTCAGTGCAGGGAAGAAGGAACCAAAGGTTAGATCAGTTGTTTTGGTCAGGTTAGGTTAGATCAAGTTTTTTGGGGGTCAGGTGAGGTTATGTTCGACTTGGTTAGGTTAGGTTAAGTTAGGTTAGCTCAGACTTCATTAGAGCAGTTTAGATTAGATCAGGCTTAATTAAGTCGGGTTAAGTTCGGTTATATCAGATTACGTTATCTTAGGCTAGGTTACATCAGGTTAAATTAGGTTCCATGAGGTCTATTTTTGGTCAGGTTCTTATCAGGTGAGATTAGATTCTGTTATTTTGGGTTAGGTTACATCAAACTTCATTTGGTCCGGATTAGTAAGGTCAGGTTAGATAGGAAAGGTTAGATTAAGTTAGATTTGGTTGTGTTTGGCCTGTTTTAGGTTAGGTTCGATCACGCTGAGTTAGATTATGTTGCGTTAGACCTATTTTTGGTTAGGTAAGATCAGGCTGCATAGGATAGATTAGGTCAGGTTATTTTTAGATTATGTTGGGCTTATTGCAGGTCAGATTAACTGAGGCCAGGCTAGTTTATGCTCTTTTGTCAGGTTAGTTAGATTTGGTTTCGTAATTTCAGGATAGATTTTGTAAAAACTGATTTTGGTTACGTTATTTTACCTTAAGTTAGGTCAGGTTAGATTATACTGCATTATTCAGGGTGAAAATAAGGTTAGATTATAATATGTTGTGCCATAATATCCACCAGTTTTTCACTTCTCACACAGGCTAGTACCTCCCATAGCCCTAGTAGCCTGGCTGAACGCTACTGTGGTTCGCTTCTATGTGACTGGACCTGTTGCGAGTACATGGAATATTATGCAAGAGAACTGTCAGAAATACTGGTGGAAGGACATCCTCTTCGTGAACAACTTGGTGGGCGTTATGGAAGGGGATGTAAGTAGAAGTTTGCCTTCTGTCCACTGTGTTGACATTTTATTTTTTACACAGTATTTTGGCTGGCATCAAACTATTTTCTCCTTCACAAGATCTATTTGTCCCCATGTAGAGCACAACCATCATGAATGGGAAGACTTCCCACATACAGCTAGTTTCAACAAGGTGGAGTCAATGGCTTTTCTTCTCGTTAACTCTCCTCCTCTTACTGGCTCATTTCAGCATCTGTCTTTTCGCCGCTCCGTTGCATATTTATCCCTTTTCTCGCTACTCCAACGGTCAATGCTTCTCTGAACTGTCTGCTTGCATCCCTCCACCACTACGGCGGGTGAACAGCACCCGTCTGGCAACAAACTCTCATCCCCTTCCTTTCCAACTCTCTAATGCAAGAGTTAACCATTACTCCCAGTCCTTCTTGTATGCAACAGATAAACTCTGGAACTGTCTTCCTCTGTCTGTATTTCCTACGGCCTGTGACCTAGTCTTTCAACCGCAGTGTGTCTAAACATCTCGAAATAAACGGACCTTGAATTTGACTCTGTTTTTTTTTTTTTTTTCACGTAGGAAACAATGTTGCAGGCTTCTAACCTATCGTTCCTTCTTCGTTGCATAAAGAAACTGGTTAAATTAAACCGCTTCCGTGAACAACTTATGGATTGTTTTGGGATGGGATGTGAGTAGAAGGCTGTACTGCTAACTCTTTACAAAGAAGAATAGTTTTGTGTGAGTTCTTGTATCAAAGTAGAATAGACCGTTCACAGGAAAAAAGACATTATGATTATTATTTTTTGTCTGTGACCTGTTGCAGGCACCAAAATCATAATGGACTGTTCTCAGGAAATTATATGAACTATTAATTGTGACTTACACCAGAATTTAATGGACTGCTCTGAAGAAAATAGTTTTTTTTTTTTTTTATCTATGCACCTTGCTCATCAAAGCAGAAGAGTAGGTCAATGTTCATAATTAAATGAAAAATATTTTGTTTTTTTGTATTAATAATTGGGTAGAATGTTTTCAGAAAAATATATAAAGGTGGTAATTGTTCAGTCAGGATTGCTATGGTGCTTGAATCGAAAGCGAATAAGTGTGTGGCCCATTTCTTTAGGCATGCTCTATCAGCCCTCCCGCTATCGTCTTACTGTCCGTCTTTGCTTTGGACTATACTCCACATCATCGGTACTCTTTGTTACGATATGGAAATAAGTAATAATTTTAATCTGCCTGTTACTAAATGTGTATTCTTCACCCCACAGTGCATTGGACAAACATGGTATCTGGCTGTCGACTTCCAGCTCTACTTAGTGGCACCAATTATAATCCTACCACTGTTCTGGTCCAAGGCTACAGGTGAGTTAGCTTTATGTCTCAGATTCTGGACCTGTGCTAAGGCAGCTAGACAGTCTATTCCCTGCGACACAGCATTTCTTCTATTTGCCACATCCCTTCATATGCCGATGTCTGGGCACTAATATCCACTGTCTATATTTAATATATGCATAGGTTATCTCACTGAGGAAGGCGTTACACACAATTCCATGCTCGAATAATATATATATATATATATATATATATATATATATATATATATATATATATATATATATATATATATATATATATATATATATATATATATATATATATATATATATATATATATATATATCCAGCTTTAAAGTCTATACAGAGCTGAATAAAATCGTCAGCGGATGGCAAGACATAAAAAGAAAAAGAAAAAAAAAAAAAACTGCCGTAGCTGATATGGTCCCTTTAGATTCCCGTCTTGTTTACATTGAGAGTGACTTCCCCCATGCGTTTCGAAATTAAACTGCCGTATTCGCCGAACTGCCACTAGTTTGTAAAGGAACCAACTTAGAACTGGGAGGTTGCCGGCCTTAGTAAGGGCACTGGCTTAGGATTGGGAAGTTCTCCCATCCAGGTTAGGTACGGCTGAGCTAAATTAGGCTAGGTTTCTTACATTCTTTTGTGTGTGTGTGTCCGATTCTGGGCATAGCTTCACAGCCTGCTCCCAAGACCCAGTAATCCTCCTGCATACCATACACTTCCACATGTCGCCACTTTGGCGCTAACACCCACCGTCCATATTGGATACTGTACATGCTTGGGCAATCACATACAGGACTGGTGTATTGGTATTAGCGAGGGTACTTTTACGACATGTCGGCAAGTCTTTTGCTAGATCAAAGAACTCTGCCTTTATGAAATTAAAACCCTTAAACTGTTCCCTGCCCCAGCGGGGATTCGAACCTGGGTCCATTAGGCCTGCAGGCCACCTCGCTACCAATTCACTCACCGCCTCCCCGGTCTATCTGGCTGACTAGACCCATTAAACGTAGCCAAACAACCGCCTCTGCTGGGCCGTCCCCTGCAGTGACCCTATGTTTCCTTGCGGTAAGAGAGTACCTTGCCTCAGCTTGGCGCAGGGAAGAGTTTGGAGGATTGGTTTATGGATGGACGGCACATTTGCGTTAGTGTTAAGAAACTGAAGTGGAGAGAAGAATAACACGGTGACAGGAAAGAAGGGAGAAATGAAGAAGGTGGAAGGCAGACACAGAAAAAGGATGATAAAGGTGAAGGAAGAATAAGCAGCCTATATAAAGTGAGTGCATGGTGGTCGCCACCACCTCCACAAGGTTAGTTTACTTAACGTCATGAGGTCTGGACAAAACACGCTCTTTGACTAAATTAGGTTAGAATGGGTTAGGGTAGGTTAAGTTAGGCTCCTGCGTTAGATTAGGACACTAAGATTGCCTCGTCTAGATCTGGTTAGGCTAGTAGATGGCTAACTCATCCTTATTCGATGAGGTTAAGTTTGGTAAGGTTGGATGAGACAAGATATTGTTAGATTAGGTTAGGACAGGTTACATTATGTTACGTAGCAGCATTATGCTAGGAACGGAAGATTGCCCCTTCTAGATGAGTTCAGCTTTGGTTAAGTAAGTTAGGTTTAGCTCCGCTGAGAAATTAGGTTAGGTTAGTGAAAATTCAACCCGGCTAAATAAATTTAGCTCACCGGAGACTTATCATGTTTTGAAACTGAATGAGTCTGCAAAATTCAACATCTGTGTTTAGTACACTTCTCCCCTCCAGCCCTCTCATTCTCGCGACAACTATAATACTCTATTGCAGCTGACAAGACTATTCTGTTCAGCTGAAAGGGAGTCAGAGAAACCTGAGAATGCTAAAACTAGTACAGTTAACACTAAGAGGGTCGAGACAGTTCTAATATTCTATTTCAGCTGACAGGATACAATTATATTCAGTAAAAAGTGGCCCATAGGAGCCTCAGTGTTAAGACTGATACCATTAGCTCTATTATGATGACATACGATTTTATTCAGCTGAGACTGAGTTGTAGGAGTCTAAGAATGTGATTTTTGTGTGTGTCCGACTCTGGGCTTAAAAGTCTGTTCCTGAAACTTCAGCATTCTTCCTACGTACCATACGCTTCCACATGTCACCACTTCTGTGCAAACGCCGATCGTCCATACTGAATACATGCGAGGGCTATATCATACAGGACTGGTTAACTGGTATTAGCGGGTGCGTTTTTAAGATTTTTAGGCGGGTAGATCAGTAATGTCTACGTTATCGAAATTAAAATCCTTTAAACTGTTCTCTGCCCCAGGTGGGATTCGAAAAGTCCATTGAGACTTTTTGTCGTTCAGAGACACTCAGAGATTGGAAAATTCAACATCTCTCTTTACTGCTATCGGCACACGATTTTTATATCCAACATCCTTCATCAGTGAAACAGCCTCCATTTGTATTGCATGTTGCTAGACCCAGACGTTTTTAATTAAGTACCGGCTTATCCCTTGATTTTAATGCTACTGCCGCATATTTTATAACCTTATTTCTCAGCACTGCAGTTTTGTTCTACAGAATGCCACAACCAGATGGTAATATTTTCAACCCATTTTCTATGTTGCTACCGCCAAACTTTTTGCTTTCGAACACGTTATAAACATTTCGGGACTTACTTGGCCGGACCATGTTTCACTCCTAGGTTCGATGTTCCTACCCCCAAACGATTGTAGCCTGTACTCTAGATGGGATAGGAGGTTTCATAGCACCTCTTCCGTAGTGGTTTAGTTTGTGTATTACATATTATCATTCCCATTTACGTTACTTGTGCAGTATTAATATCGATATACTTTGCATCAATAACATTCAAGAGGACAATAAAGATTACTATACAAACTAAATAGCCAAGCAAGAGGTCAAATACACCCAAGTCAATTAGAATACACTTTTTCATGTCCAATTTCTATCTTTCAGGACAGGCCTGGCTATACGTGGTAACCCTCGCCTCCTTCATTATTCCAGCCTCTATCATCTACGCCAGAGATTTACCTCCAAGTAATCTGCTGGTTGATCCGTGAGTATTGTTCTAGGTGAAGACTGGGACTCAGCAATACATATGTCCATAATCTGGGTGGAAAAGGAGGCAACGTGGCAGCCGTTCCTCACCAGTTTAGTTATCATATGATAGTTTAACACTTCCTGCATGTTATTTTTGAAAATTCAAAATAGTTTGGTAACAGTAACATGCATAATAAATCGCTAAGAAAGAGATATAACGAGAATTTCAAAGCAAATTACAGTACGCGCCTACGATTCTCTCCCTTAATTTCTTTCGTGCACTCAATATGCATTAATCCTAAATTCATCTCTCTCTCTCTCTCTCTCTCTCTCTCTCTCTCTCTCTCTCTCTCTCTCTCTCTCTCTCTCTCTCTCTCAGGTACTACTGCCACCAACTGTTCCAAATGAATAACTACCGTATCCCTTAATTCCTTTATATCGCTTTTATTATTATAGGCTATTATTTCCATCTCTGGACGATTGTAACTAGTTTCGGTGAGAATTTTTAAATTCATGATTTGTCGAAACGATTTCATCCAGTTTTTATTGTTTTATGTTATTTTTTGTTTATTCATTTATCTTTTTTTAATGCAGGGCTTAGATAAAGCCTTCTTAACGTCTCCAACACGAGGGTACCCTCCTATCTAGAGCAAAGGATCTGGTAATACGAAGCTTAATCATATAAATCAACACAATATTGGTTTGTGGGTATTTTTCCGTAATTTTCTTTGAGTTTTGGAATAAGACAAGGATAGTATTAGAAAACATTCCACCAGCCACCAAATCCCCAAACTTCCAGGTTCCCTTCTGAACAATGAATAGTGTAACTACACCAGACTCCCTCGCATGCCAAATCCTTCATCTTAAGCTGACAAAAATGTAGAACAACATAACTAAATCTAACCTACTAACGCTAACCTAAACTAACATAACTTCACCTACTGTAATCATACTACATGTAAGCTACGCTAAAGTTCCCTTTGGATCTGATGACGTATTTCCATTCCATTTTCGCTACAGTCAGACTATTTTCTTTATCTTTGGAAAGATGATTGGCTGCAAAAGCATAAAAAAGAAATCCATGAATCTCTATGACAAGAAGTCTCCTGTAAACTGAACTGTTTGGAGATGGCAAGATTTAAAAATATATTACCAAACTCAAGCTCTTAATACATCACAGAATTTGTAGGAAAGGCTGGCGCTTAATAAGGGACTTGTATGTAAATCCATGGTGTCGAGTCAGTCAAAGAGAGAGAGAGAGAGAGAGAGAGAGAGAGAGAGAGAGAGAGAGAGAGAGAGAGAGAGAGAGATTAAAGATAATCTTTAAAAAACAAACTGGCGGCGCAACTGCCAGGGTCATATAACGCAGGACATCAAGATAAAAAATACTTAGAATAAGGGCAGACAATAATATAAAAAACACGAAACAATATAAACACTAAAACACATAAAAACACGCTATAATCACTAACACCAAAAAAAAAAAAAAAAAAAAAAAAACGTAAAAAAATGAGTACTAAATCTTATGCAGCAGTCCAACTGCCACCACAAAGCTGAGGGTTCCCCCTCCCATTCAACAGGCCACCTTCCCAAGCACTGACGAAATACGGTACGACCCATCACCCACTTGGTGCTGAGAGAGGTACTGACAGTGTAAAAACAGTCAGGGGGACCAAACAATCCTCAGAGAATGGAGGGGGAGAACCCTCCCATTAAAAATCCACGAGAGAACCACGTGTGGCCAATGCACAACCGGCATAAAGCAGTCTCCCACTGGCGAGTCAAGCCTCGGTAAGTGAAGGAGCCCATCTCGCCACAAAATGCACGCATCTTGTTGGGCCCCACTGCATCTCGGTGGTCTTTCCAACAACACTGAATCCTTCCAGCAATAAAAGGTAAAAATCATGTGCAGGCAGCCAATGCAGAGAAGGATGGGAACCCACAGAAGCAGGAGGGCGAGCTGATGCTGCCTTAGCCAGCAGATCGGCCCACCCACTCCCAGACAACCCAACATGGGCAGGAACCCAACAAAAGCCAACATGAAGGCCACGACGGCCAAGGAGAAAAAGCCACTCTAAAATTGATAAAACCAAGAGATGGGATGAATCAAAAGACTCCAATGTAGACAGAGCACTGTAGAAGTCACTAGTAATCACAAAAGCAGACTGGGGTAAGAAAAAAAAGAAATTGGAGAGCATATAAAATCACAGTCAGTTCCACCAATATATACTGATGCAATACCAGGAAGGCTACCACCCTGACTGAAAAAAGGGAAGACGATGCCAGAGCCTACTTCAGTATCAGTCTTCACTCAGTCAGTACAGAAAGGGACAGAGCCCACATGAGTAGAGGCATGTTCTATAAAGAGAGAGAGAGAGAGAGAGAGGTACACCTGTGAAGGAAGTTAGCTTTTTTTACCAACACAGGACCTCCAGAATATCACACGAGGGAGTAGTCAGAAACCCACCTTTGGTGTCCAGTGTGGACAAACTGTCTTTCTTGGAACTGCAAAGACTGTCATAAATGACAGGACCCTGCAACCAAAAGGCTTTGGGAAACTAGAAAGAGTGTCACAAACAGAAGACAGGGAATCCTGAGAGATCATGGCATAAGATGCTGAATTCAGAAGGTGGGTATGATGGCAACACCTCATTATCAACAATTGGCAACATAAATCCAAAGGGAGGGCATCAACATCCACCAACAACCTTGAAACAGGGGATGACTTAAATGTCCCAATTGCCAGGTGCACACCAGCATTATGCACTGAATCTAACACCTGGAGACGGGCATCTGTAGCATCCATATTCTGGCACTGAAAGAATGAGAGACCTAGCTATACGTGAGGAGGAGGGTCTGATGGTCAGCACCCCATGAGGAATGAGCTCAAACCCTCATAAGACATAAGGCATTAACTTCAGCAAACCGTATCATAACGAATATGAGGAACCCAAGTCAGTCGTCTATGAAATAGAAGACCCAGACGCCGACTCTCTTCCATGCAATAGATTCATCATCCATAGAGATACAGGTCAGGGTCTTGTTGAATCCCCGGAAGATGATTGAAATGCATCGCCACTGTCTTTGTACAAGAAACATGGTAACCATGAGACTCAGCCCACAGAGAAATTATAATAAGAGCCAGTTGCAATTTCCTCTCTATCAGAGACATTCTAGATGCAGTGATGGAAAATGAGAAGTCATCTACATATAGTGAGTCACATACATCACCTGGAAGTACGTTTATTACACTGTCGGTGGTCACAGCAAAGAGAATAACGCTAAGGACTCCCTCATGGAACCCCAGCTACATGTGCATGGGCATTAGAAAGCATCCACCACCACCCCACCCTGCATCCTTAAAAAAACGGTTTGATAAAAACTGCTGAATAAAAATAGCGAAATGCCCGCAAAGACCAGACTCATGAAGAGAATGTAAAATGCCATGCTGCCAGGCACTGTCGTATTTCTTGTCCAGATCGAAGAAGACCGTGACGTGGTTTTGGTTAGTGGAGAAAGCCTCACAAACCGATGATTCCAAGGACAGTATGGCATTAGAGGGCAATCACAATTTACGAAAACCATACTGGACAGGAGATCAGAAGACACCTTCTCCAAAAACCACACAAACCGACCACTGACCATCTTTTCCAAGACCTCACACATAAAAGTCAGACAAATGGGCCAATAATTCATCAGCTTTCGGTGGTTCATACCTGGCTTGGAGATGGGGATAACTACAGCAACACCCCAACAAGCCGGAAACTCACCAGTTCATCAGATCATATTAAACACTAAGAGCAAAAATGAAAGGGACTTATCAGACAGGTGACATAAAAACCATAAGGAATATCATCAAAGAGAGATGAGGAATAATGACAATACGACAGAGTTGCCTGGCATTCAGAAACTGAAAAGAGGACATTAAAAGACTGCCCCAGAAGAGGCAAAACTGAGACCACGAGACTCCAGGCGCAGATGGTGGCATACCGAGTGCGAATCTGTATCCTTCTGTGACCATCTAGCAAAATGATCAACACGCAACTCTGCAACAGAGAAAGGATCACCCAGAGTTCCAACTACTGCAGATGAAACAAGAGGGGAGAGAATGGTAAATTTTCCAGAAATTTTCCTAACCCGGTTCAACACCTGAGTGAGGGAAGTCCTCAAACTGATGGATGAAACATAACCCCTCCATGATGAACGTCTGGTCTCCTTTAAAACCTGCTGAATATAAGATCACACCCTCCAGTATGCCACCATATACTGATGATCCCCACGGTGGAGCTGAGTCGAGAGATGGTCACTCACTTAGCCCTCATTGTGAAACTGCACTCAGGGCTCCACTAAGGATGTAGTTGTATAGGAAACTGACCCCTCCTTCTTCAAACAGATAACAGGGCCATTAAGTGCAACATATCAGTGAAATAAGACACAGCCTCGGTAATACAGCCAAAATCACTGACAGAATGGACAATGGAATTTAATTCCATTAGAAGTGGCCAGTTAGCCTTATTCAGACACCAGTGAGAAAGACGAGGCTGAGGTCCACCCTCGGCAACAGTTAAGAGTAATGGGAAATGGTTCGCTGTCATACTGGCCTGGCAACAAATCCCAATCCAAATGTAAAAGAGCATCAGCCAAACACAGGGACAAATCAATAGCATTAAAAGTCCCAGTATGGCTATGGAAATAGGTCATCTCATTGGAATTTGAAATACCAAACTCCTCATCCTCCATTAAGGAAGCCAGCATAACACGCTGAGGATTAGCTTCACTGTCAACTCACACTTAATGATGACCATTCATATCTTCGGGTAAAATAGGGAAGGAAGGCTATGAAGGTGTTACAGATCCGCCCTTTCAACAATAGTGGTAGAAGGACGATAAAGACTATGAGCTGTAATTGATGACACAAAAACACCTGGACAGCAACAGCCTGCAAGGAAGTGGAAAAATCCAGATGCTCATGCATACAGGAGAAAATTGTGCATCAAGATGACACAGTTCCTCTCACCTGGCACGTAATCCCCAATAATTCCACTGAATGATAGAATCCACATTGGAGGGATCAGGAAAAAGTGCAGGACTGTACAGCTTCCGACAAACGAGTAGAATTGGATTAATGCTTAGGAAGGCCCTTAGAGAGAGACAGCCCAGCTCCAGAAACCCACATCCTATGTCAAACATCCAAAAGCAAACGTGAGGATGAGGAAGATGACAGTTTTACAACATTCCTCCTCTGAGGCAGAACAGTATGCTTGGAAGGTGACTTGCAGGCACCTCTGGGTGAAGTAGAACAGCCAGTGTCACCACCAGAAGCCCCAGAAGTAGAAGTAGAGTCCACAGGACCAGAACCCTGTGATGATGAAATCGTATGCAGCAGAGCTGAAGCACCAACAATCTGGGCAACACCATCCCTATGTTGGGACAGGACCACAGGTAAACCACCAGCTTCAGCCTCCATCTTGCTAGACTCCAGAGACTCCGGGGCAAAGGGGACAGCAGTGAGGTAGACACAAGGTTCTACAAGAGAGATTTAGGTGGATGGTCTTCAGGCTCAAAGGACTCTGAAGAATCATGGTGACGTTTGCCAGGTAGAAAGTGACTTTGGGCAGGTTGGACAAGGCAGAACAATGAGACATGTTAACGTGGATATCCACCACCACCACTGAAGAAAACAAACCTGAAGCCACTGAAGTGGGGACAGGAACAGTCAGAGAAGAGGGTGGGCGAACACCAGTCTCACAAGCAGTACTAACCTCGGGGACAGCATCCAGCAAATCAACAAATGGGGAAGCGGGCAATGGAATGGGTCGAGCAGCTTCTGAGATCAACGATGGCACACAGGCATTTTAGACAGGGCAGAAGCATAATTAACCCCAGGCTAGAAGAAGCATCTGGGCTCTTTTTATTGCTTCAGGAAATGTAACCTTCTCATGTGTACGAATTGGCAATATCTTCTTCTCTAGGCAGTAGCGAGGACAGTTTTGAGAAGATACAGCATGGGGAACCTCTCAGTGATAGCATTTAACCCCTAGGATATGCAATGCGATCGATCATACTGGCGTGAAAATCTGTGTGGAGCTGATTTTTCGACTCTTATAGAAGTAAAAAGTGTTATGCCCAAGCTTTACAGCTTGAATTCACACACTTTATGCCACAAATCAGAACATTTTAGACCAACTGGTTCAGGAACTATAGCCCTTCAAAGTTTAAAAAAGTTAGCCTTCCAGGCGGGGTGACTCCAGTTTTCTATGCGCGCCCACCCTATTCCTCCCTCATTCCTCCCCTCCCATGACCTTCCTCACCCACTCCTATCAGCCCCCCCTCTCTTCCTCCCTCCCCCTACCCCCTTTCCCCCTACCCCCCCTTCAGAATTTTCCAAATCAATTTTTTTCAAACAATAGCATGCAAAATAATTATGTCGGTGTTCCTCACTCACTCCCCCCTTCGCTCCCAACACTTCGCCCCTCCCCACCTTCCCTCCCCCAATCCCCTTCCCTCATAGTTGTGTAGCGGTCAAAATAAAAAAAAATGAGCAAAAGCATGAAAAATCTTTTTCTTGGTGTTACACACTCCAGCATCCACTCCCCCTCACCCCTCTCCCCTCATCCCTTCCCGGATTCCCTCCTCAGAGCTGTCAAATCAAGTAGCTGTAAGAATTTCAAGGGGAAAAAAAGCTAAAGCATGCAAAATAATGATACTGGTGTAAGAGAAAGACAAACACACAAATACACAATTTATTATTATAAAAAAAAAAACAACATTACTAACATTAACAGGAAACACTACGGTATATACACGGAGATTCATTTTTAAAAAATGAAAAAAACATACATGCTGTTTTGTGCATCGATGTATACAATTACACAAACAATAATCTGGTACTGAATGAAAACACTCGACATGAATAATAACAATGACATATAATACTCTAAGAGGGGGGGGGGTGAGCATATTACAGGGGAGAGGTCTGCAGGGGTGGTACAGGGTTGTAGAGGTGGGAAGCAGACACCACAAGACAAAGAAGACAGGCAGAGAGGCCGTACAGGGGTGTGGCAGGTAGGTAAGGGGGATATAATCCTCCCCAGGGAGACAGGGAGGGGGGACCACAGCTCCTTGATGGAGGATGGTGGGGGAGGGGGAGGGAGGGAGCAGGAGGCAGTCAGAGACGAAGGAGGAGGATAGGGAACAAAGGTATTGGGGTGGAGGAAGGCGGCGAGAGGGTGATGGTGGAATCATTCTCGCACCATGGGTATGGGCCCGGATTCTCCCTCCTCCTTACCCAGGACATAGTTCTCATTGGTTGGATCGATATACATCACAATCGGGCTGAAGCCTAGTATTCGCAGTTTTTCCAAAAGCCCCTCTATCGATCACATTCGGTATCTTACATAATCCTGAAAAAGGATCGATCAATCCTGTTAGCACTTTAGGGGTTAAAGGTTCCTGGACAGTCACCCATGTGGCTTGGTCCACCAAAGGTGACACAGAAACCAAGAGGGACAGCCTGTGCATGACAGTACAAGTGGCTAACATGTTCATACTCTTGACAGTGTAAACATTGCACTGGGGATAGCCCGTACAGCTTCTGAGGAAGTGACAGCCAAGCGAGTTTCACAGAAGTAGGCAACGCTAACTTATCAAATATCAGGAACAAGATCGTAGTTGGGGTCAGAATACTATGAATTTTCTTCTGCAGGTACTCAACAGTCACCACACCAGAAGATCACAGTCCCTCCAACAACCATGCCTCTAAGTATTGAAGGAGGAGATCACTGGCAAAAATGATACCCTTACATCGGTTAAAGGTAGCATGAGGAGTGCATGGAATACATTTACCAGAAACAGAGGTCAAAGTCAGTAATCAAGAGCTCTTTTCTGGGGAGGACACCTCAGCAAGAATGCTTCCATCCCCTTGGAAAGAGATTTTAGGTTCTCTGCCACAAGCAGGAACAATTGCATGGTGCAAATAAAAAATATCAGTATCTAACACTGGCCCACCCACTGTGGATTTCTGCACTAGATATTTTACATATGACTCAGGCACTGTTTCATCTGGGTCTAAACCCAGAATCACCTCATCCCGACGTGAACGCCTCACAGTTCCAGTTGGAACTGGGGCAAAGGAGGGCCATTCCCAGGGGTCTTTTAAGACTTTAGAGTGTCAAGAAGAGATAAAGAGTTTGAAAAATGTCCAGGGACAGGTGCAGTGTCATCAACAACAATTGCGCTCATGAATGCCGAAGATCAACTTCGCACTCCCACCCCTCCACCCACCATGGAGCCCAACAAGGGGAGGACATATGCCAGTAACACCATTGGTGACCCCAGAAGTAGTGAGAGAGTACATGCAGGTAGGTAATCACCGCAGGACCTATACAAGGGTGAAACCATGATGATAGGAACCATTGTTTTCTGTCACTTAGCCATCTACCTATCCAACTCTTAATGTTTTCATTGATATTATGGTAATCTCGCCTTTCTCACTGACTTGTTATGCAGTACTTTGTAAAAGATTTTCTGGCAGTCTTAAAAGATTATATCTAGGGACCTAGTGCCATCATTTATTATTATAAAAAAATTACAGCGAAATAAAACTCATCAAAGCCTCATTAGTCGGTTTCCCCAAACATCCCCGTTCTAAACCTGTCAGGGTGACCTGATGGCACTTTGATAGGGCAGACTGAGATGGATTTAGAATTATCGTGCTGACATTCCACGGCAGTCTTTCTTCTCTACTGATATCAGTTATACCCACTCCCACATTAATGACTTAATACAAACTGGTATGGAATTGTTCATACCCAGTCAACAGTTCACTAAAACATCGGACACCCCTAAATGGTTTTATAACAATTGTGCCAGAGCAACGACCCAAAAGTCATTAGCATATAACTCTCAAAAACATCTTAATTGCTCAGTCAATTTAAAATTGCTAGAAACCATTCAAAAGTAGTAATAAATGTCACTAAATCAAACTTTCTGCACAACCAAGCATCTAAATTATTAAACAGTCCTAAGGACAATTGAGTATTCTGGTCAACTGTCAATTCTATCAATAATAACTTTAACAAGTCATCCATTCCCCCACTAAATTCTTCAGATGGTAACATTACAAATGACCTGCGTGGTAGAGAGAATATTCATGCCAATACATTTGCCATATATTATACTTTAATGGAAGTCAGCCAGATCGTCCCTGTACTAGAACTTGACTCTCCCGAAAGTGCTCCATTTACAACAGGGGCTATATACATAAAATCCATCCTAGACAATTTTCCAGCCAACAAAACTCCAGTCCCGGATGGAATTCCTCCTATTGTTAAAGAAAAATAAAAGTGCTCCCCAGAACTTTCCTCTGTTCTAGTTTAATTATTCACACTATGCATACTTACTTCTCCATACTCTAATTTTCGGAAGGAAACAATATCCCCCCAATTCCGAAGAAAGTAAGTTCCTCTGACCCTTCTGATTACAGGCCAATAACTATCACGTCTTCTCTTGCTAAAGTATTTGAGATTGTAATTAATAAGCACTTAGTTAAACATCTTGAATCCAACAACTTATTAGTGATGGACAGGATGGTTATCAGCACGAAGGATCTATCTATCTATCTATCTATTGCCAAACGCCTCAATCCAGTTTGGGGTGGCCACAAACAAATCGCCTCCAAGTCGCCCTGTCCCCCGCCATTTCACTGCCCTGCTCCCAACTCACACCCCCCTCTCTCATATACCTCTCCACCCCATCCCTCCATCTCATCCTCGGCCTCCCCCTCCCTCTTCCCCCCTCCACCTCACTCACATACACTCTCTTCGTCAATCTTTCACCCTCCATCCTCTCCACATGGCCAAAGCACCTCAGTGTGTTCCTCATAACGCTTCCTATCACATCCACATCCACACCACAACGCTCCTTTATATCCTCATTCGTCGCCTGTCTCTCCACGTGACTCCACAGGCTCCTCTTAAATAACTCATTTCCACTGCACGAAGGATCCACCATTGATATATTCAACCTCCTGACTCATACCATCCATCAATCAATCAAGTGACCAAAGTGGAGAAACTCTTGCACTAGGCCTTGATATTTATAAAGCTTTTGACAGAGTATGGCACCATTCTCTGTTATCCAAACTCCCTTGCTATGGACTAACGCCTTTTCTTCCTCTGATTTCCTTACATCTCAGCAACAGAAAGATTGGAGTAAAAGTAGATGATGTATATTCCAGTTTCCACTCAGTTAATGCCAACGTGCCACAAGGATCAATTCTGGCTCCAACCCTGTTCCTAATTCATATTAATCTCTTATCTGTCACCCATAATCCCATCTATTCATATGCAGATGACTCAACACTCCAGAGTTCATTCACATTTAAACACCCATTCTAATAGTTTAATATCTTTAAGTTACAACTCAGTACAGCCACCTCCATAAATCAAGACTTATCTAAGATCACTGATTGAGGACAAAATAACCTTGTTTCATTTAATGCTAGTAAAACCAAATATATACAATATACCAAAAAACAGATATTGCCAGATTCCTATATTACCTTCCATGCTACTAATATTCCTATCTCTAAAAGTATTTAAATTCTTGGTGTTTCATTTAATGTCCTTAGCTGGACCTCTCATGTCAGATCATTTGCTAAAACCGCTTCAAAGAAACTTGGATTATTGTACAGAGTCCATAACTTCATCACTGACGAGCAATTAGCTACAATTTATAGGAGCCATGCGCATCCTCAGCTGAAATATTGCTCTCCCGTGTGAAACAGATGTGGAGAGGTTGCACTAAAGCAACTAATCCAATTTCAGAACAAAGCCGTTAGAATTATCAATAATCCTCCTATTACAAATAAACTACTTCCCCTCCAGTTAAAATGGAATGTTGCCTCCCTTGCATTATTTTACAGATACTTTTATGGCAAATGCTCAGACGAACTTGCATCCACAGTGCAACCTCTCCATGCCTTCCCCTGCGCTACAGGGGTATCTGGTAGCGCTCATGACTAGAATGTCACACAGACATATTGCAGAAACTCTGCCTATCAGAACTCTTTTATTTTCCGAATTGCATCTTTATGGAATTCGCTTGCCCAGAGTTGTTTCCCCCCAAACTTCAACCCACAGCTGTTCAAATCCAACTGTTAAAAGATTTTTTTGAATGGAGGACACCAGTAAGCTGGTGTACGGATTTTTTTTTTTTTTACTCATTTGTTTTCCTTCCTCCGTTGTTACTTAAAAAAAAAAAAAGTTTATGACGCTTGACCTTCGAGATATAGACAGTATGGCTGTTCCTACTTCCTTTTTCAAATTCAAGTTCAACTCTCCCACCTCTGATTAATGGTTAAAGTATTTTTCCCAAGAAAGAAATTAAGCTAATTGGCCTATGGTTCGTTGGTTGATGTCTACTGCCTTTTGTATATACGATTTACACTGACTGGTTTCCATTCTTCCGGAATATTTTCTTGCTGTAGAGATTTATTAAAAATAAATATTGTATAGAGGGATCTCATACTACATCCACCAGACTTCTTTATATTATAGAGTAAAAATTGCCTGGGCCAGTTTTCTTACTATTTGTTTTAGTTTTTTTTATTTTTACTTAATTACAGCTAATATGCATATTATTCAGTATATTCTGGTTTATCTGCTGTTACTCTACGGTGATGTCATGAGCGTCTTTTGTGACGACTGAACTGAAATATACTTTAGAGTAAAAGCAATTCCTTTATCATTCGAGATGAGGGCACCCTCGCAGCTGATAAATTAATCAAAGCCGGTCTTAATTCGTTTATTGGCGTTTATGCATCCATAAAAGACATTAGGCTCTGTTGAACTCGTTTTAGGAATATCGATTTCAAATCACCGTTTAGATATCTAAATGACTTTTCTTTCCTTCTTCTTTTCTTATATTGTCTTGTGACACATTCCATGGTGTGACATTTAAGTAAAGTGTGGAGACGATTTCCTTCTATAATACCTCTGCAAGTGTATGTATGAAACTACGTTTTTTTTTTTCCTTTATGTCTTTCGACCTTGATTTCAATAAGAGAGAGAGAGAGAGAGAGAGAGAGAGAGAGAGAGAGAGATTTAATGTATCTCCGACATTATTTTTTCAGGAAAGGGTACGATTTCTTCAAGTACGTGTATGTCACGCCATGGTGTCGTGCTGGACCCTGGGTGGCTGGTATATGGCTAGGCTATATACTGCACAATCAGGGCATCCGGAAGGTCAAAATGAGTCTTGTAAGTAAAATATGTTTTTCTTTCCCCCCTGCCTCTCCTTTCCCACTCCTTAGGGCGATTTCTCGTGAGCTGTGGGGATGGTTCAAATAGCATTACCATTGCCTACCCAGCATAATTTATCCATTTCCTTCTCCCACTGCCACACTGACGCCCTCACCAGCCCGCCACACATACTGGTAAGATACCGCCAGGTGAGTCTCTAGTGGATCGTTGTTTACAAACCACCCTGTATTTATGCACGAAAGTTTGTACAGTACTTATGAACAGGGCTTTTGAACAGTGAGTGACGCATGCCTTCCCTGCACCCCACTGTGAAAAATGGAAAAAAAAAAAAAAAAGAACCATAGCATTTCAACTTTAAACTGGCCTAAAACTGCTATCTCCCTGTCTTGGATGCTGAGCTGTATCAATAGATTAGCACTTGAATTTCGTGTCTATTGCGAAGAAAAACAATGAAAAAAAAATAAAAGGCCTTAGTAAAGCCTTTTTTTTTTTTTTATGCCACTACACTGCTTGAAATAAGCTGCAAAAGGACGGAACCCTGGGCGAAATGAAAGGCAGTTATAGTTGTAGGCTACGGCACCTGTCGTTCACTCGCTTTAAATTAGTGAAAACTTCAGATGAATCTGCATTGAGTGACAATCCAAATGGTGGCCTATAGCCCAGGAAACATTTTACTATGTTGGATAGCAACCACATAATAAACAGATGGGTTATGTGCTGTATGTGTACACCCGTGGGGGATGGACGATTATTGCTCACATAATGTCACACAGGGACGAGTGAGGTTGGTCATTCTCGTCTTGAATAAAGAAACTGAGTATCATAGTTCGGGGGTTCCAAAGCTCCTCATGGGACAAAAAAGGATAGGAAGATGAATAGATTTTCCCTTGTTAATAATAATTAAAAAATACATGTGAAGTACGTAAAATCTTGTGTATATTACGCTTACCGTTACCCCGACGTGTTAATAGGGTAGATTGGCAAGTAGGTAGGTGGCTAGGTATTAAGTGGATATTGTTGAGAATCGTTGCCACCGGTGTCGGTGTCGTAGAATATGGTAGATTTCTGCTGCTGCCACTGTAGACAACACTCGTAGCTAGGAGTTAGCATTGTAATTGTAGACTGCCAAGGCACCTCTGTCACGAGTAATGTGGGATGCTGCCAATATAAAGTCGTGAGGCGTTGGAGAGCCCTTTGTGGGCTTTATCTTGAGTTGGGTAGTTCTGTCTCACTTGTCCCTCTGTCTACCTTATATCGTAAGTGAAGGTGAGGTTTAAGCTCTACGGGGGTTAAGGGTTTTTTATTGTGACACAAGTATTGGACAGAATGGACAGAATGACGTGACCCAAGTATTGTCGGCGTGATGGCAAACCTCCTACTCTACTCTTATCTCCTAAGCTTCCTTCTCTCATCTCTCCAATCCTCTTCTGGTTTCTCTGGTTCTCTCTGGCTCTCTTCTACCTCCTCCTGACTCCTACATCTGATTACTAGGAGTATACTGTATACTGCCTGGTTTCCGACCGGGTGACGTGTGTGCGGGGGGGGGAGGGGGTAGTGTCTGATACACTTCTGTCACGTGAGCTAATTGGCTTTTGTCATTTACCGCATGTGCTTGATACATCATGAGATTCTTGATCGTCACGTATGTGTTTCCCATATACTGTATTATGGTTTGCTTTTTGGCCAGAGGATGTGTACGTCTCCACCTGAACACCACACTCTGCATATTGTGGTAGAGTTATATATTGTGCAATGGTATATTAATGCCTATTTACTAGGTTATTACATGCCTATAACTATTAAATATTGTGTTAGAACGTACTAATGACTATATATCACTCGGTCACGCCAAACTGGCGTACCTACGACCTATCTTGATAATACAATCGACACAGTATATAGAAATGGGTTACAATGCTGTTTATCTAGTTGTAAATACTCGTACATAGTATTTGTTATAACGTCGTAAAATTGAATAGAGTAACATAATTGTAGGAACATAGTAATATTGTAGTAACATAACCGTAACATTGTAAACATTATATATATATATATATATATATATATATATATATATATATATATATATATATATATATATAATATTTGTACAAAATGTAACAGGAATACAATGGCATGTGTACAGTAGCCAATTGTATCAAGAATCGCCCATACTGTACTTGCTATCTATATGAGACATAATTACATAATAGAAATGGATACATGCATATTTCTATTGCGCAGGTTATATTCAAATTAACATTATACTATATGTAACCCCATATTTTATATTATACATAATACATGTACATTTTTTACAATATTTACTCAGTTGGTCTCAATTGTAAGGCATTGTCTTTTAAAACTGCTTCAAGGTTCTCAATCTCAGCTTGCATCCTGCACATAGCCAATATCAATATAACAAGTATGATGGAGAAGATTAAAAGGATTACTGGAGCTGGGCAATAAACATAAACATAATGTGGTTGCACTGACTAATTGATGAATTGCATGGTTTCAAACTTGGGTCAAGTCAGCTTACTAGGTGTACTCATATTTAAGTTCATCTTAAGTAATGGTTGGAATATACGTATGTGTGTGACTGAGAAGAGCATTATTATTTTTTTTTTTTTTTTTTTTTTTTTTTTTTTGGTAAGGTGGACACTGAAGGTGTTAGTACTAAATAGTCATCTGATGATATGTATAAACCAGATGCTGATGTATAGGTTGAGGTGAGTCTGGGCAAGTTACAGAAAACATATATTTTGTGTGAAGTAGAAAAACTGAATGTCCAGTGCGTTGATGATGGATGAGTTTATCTGGAGCAAATGTGAAGCTGCAATGATGGTGGTTGGTGTGAATCTTTATGATAGCCATTTCACAAGGGAATGTCTCAGCTTGCTGAAACGTGATGATGTACAGCAGGACAAAGGTGAAATGCATTCAGTGATATGCTACATTTATTGTTCAATTGTTGTTTCACAAGCGAGAGTGACAATGTCCTGTTTCTTGGAGACCATGATGTCTGCTGGTTTGGTGTTGATGGTTACTAATGACTCATATTTTTTAGAGGGAAAAAGGTATATTTCATAAATCATGAATAAAATCATCTGTTATGAATGGTACATGAACTACCGCTGATGTTGGTGTGAGTGTGACTTCCACGTTTGGATAATATAATTTTAGATTTTTTTCCTCAAAGGCTTCAAAACCATGCTTATGTAAGCCTTGACTGATTATTTGCCGTGTATTATGAATGGGAAGTAAATTAATGGTGATCCTCCCATTACAATCATTGGCAATTCTTTCATGAAAGATTGATAATAATGAGCTCTAGTATTGTTTGCTTGAAGTATTATTATGTCAGTTTGTTTCATGATCACTGAAAGGTGTTGGAAAAGTGTATTATTACCTTCTAGTCACGTGTATTTAATTTCTCCACAATTTCTTGAGTTAATTTCTCTGTCTTTCGTAGGTTCTTTGCAGTCGTCAACATAACACTGTTCTGGGTATCAGGTAGCTTATGCTGATATGAGAGAATTCATGCAATCTTGTTCAATTTGATATTTTTTTCTTCAAGATCATTTTTTGTTGCCAACCCAAAAATGTTACCTAGAATTCCTCCACCTAGATAGAACAAACTACGTTTGTTACGTGTACAGTATTTGTCATGTTGTTTGTTTCCCTGACTGTGTCTCTCCCACGTGATGGGCTGTCTTAGATCATGGTAAGCATAATTTTTCTTAACCTGGTCTAGCTTCCATTCTGCTAACTTAGTGATTTCAGCAACTTCTTGTGTTGGGTGAGCATATGATGAAGATCCTTTAAATACTACCTCTCGTGTTTTAAGTGGTCTTTCTATATTCTTAATATGACTGGTAGGTTGTACAGTACGTCCAAACTAATACGGTATCATTACTCACTATGTCTCGCACAAAAGCTGTAGAGGCTGTTGGTGCAATAAGGCAACCTTGTCTTACTACGTGTTGAGGGTGTTTGTCTTACTGCATGTTGAGGGTGTAAATGAGGAGTACCTCTTGCTATCGGCACATGCAGTAGAATCCATGGAATATTACCCATCATCTTTAAAGTTACAAGAGGATGGGAAAAAGGGAGAATATAAGGAGGAAGTGGAGGAGCGACTGGGTGAATATGGATTGGAGCAATTGGAGGACATGGAAGGTGTGTGCAAGATATTAACAGAAGGAATCTGTGCAGTATGTGAGGTGGTGTGTGTGGTGAAGAGAAGACGAAAGGGGGTGCAGGGAACAGCACGGTGGAATGAAGAGATGAGAGAGGCTGTGGCACAAAATATGAGAACATATAGTGAATGGATGAGAAACAGGGGCATGGAAGAAGTTGAGAGACGGAAGAGAGAGTTATATGTAGAGAGGAAGAGAGAGGTGAAAGGGTAGTAAGAGAGAGTAAGAAGAGAGTGGATGAGGAATTTGGAAGGAACTTGAGTGTAAAGTGGAGGGAATGTAAGAAAATGTTCTGGACAGAGGTAAAGAGAGTTAGACAGGGTGCCAAAGAAGTCAGCTGGGGAGTGAAAGATACAATTGGTAGATTACTAGTGGAGAATTGATTGATCGATTGAATATAATTAAAATCTGATGGTGCAACTGCCAGGGTCATATGCCGCCGGACAACAAGGTAAAGAACGCCGCAAAAGAATATAAGCATTTTCAAAATAAAGTTAACATGAATTATTAGAAATGAAACACAAATAATAGGATAGTTTATAAAATACCAATTACTTACACATTTTGAACGAGGCCCTCCTCCTGAAGAAAATTAAAAACATCAGTAAAACTGTTGGAGGCCCCACCAAGCACCGAAGACAGACAGTAGGCACCATCTGCCCCCTTATGCCTAGGGAGGAATCTCTGATGTAGGTCCCCCACAATTGGACACTTGACCAGCAAGTGACAAATAGTAAGGAAAACAAGGCAATCATCACAGTACGGCTGAGTCCCACCACTCATCAAGGACCCATGCGTAACCCGTGAGTGCCCAATGCAAAGCCTGGTAAGAGCCACCTCCAATCGCCAAGGCATGGAGGGGAGAACCCTCAGAACAGTCGCTCTCTGAAAAATTTCTTTTCGCTTATTATGAGCAACACCGTCCCACTGTCTCTGCCAACACATAAGAATCGCGTATCGCAAGTAAGGCGTTACATCAGAAGAGGGAACCGGGTAATCGGTAGTTGGCTGTCGAGATGACGCAGCTTTAGCTAGAGTATCTGCCTTCTCATTGCCCATCACGCCAACATATGTGGGAACCCAACAGAAATCAACACAATGGTCATGGCGGCCAAGAAGAACAGGCCATTCTAAAATTGATAAAAACAGTGGATGGGATGCATTAAAAGATACCAGTGCAGAAAGAGCACTACCGAAGTCATTAAAAATCTTAAAAGCAGACTGGGGGGAGAGTAAAATTAATTTGGAGAGCAAATAAAATTGCAGTCAGTTCCGCCGTATACACTGAAGCAACACCAGGAAGGCTACCCCCCCCCCTACTAAAGGAAGGGAAGGCAACACCAAAGCCTACTCCAGTATCAGGCTTAGGTCCATCAGTATAGATAGGGATAGAACTCTCATGACTGGAGGCATGCTCTAAAAAGAGGGAGAGGGACACCTGAGAGGGAAATAAGCCCTTATTTCCAACAAAGGACCTACAGAATGTTCCACGAGGTAGTAGCCAGAAATCCAACCTCAGGATCTGATGTGGACAGACTGCCAATCTTGGAACAGAGAGGGCTAACATAACAGATCCGACCTAGTAACCAAAGGGCTTTGGGTAACTCGGACAGGAGTCATAAACAGGTTATTGGGAATCCTGGGAAACAATGGCGCATGAAACTGAGTCTGGAAGGCAGTCAAGACGATACTAACATCTCATCATCAATGACTGGTGACGTAAAGCCAAAGGGAGGGCATTAGCATCCACCAACACTCTCGAAATCGGGGATGACCTGAATGCTCCAGTTGCCAATTGTACACCAGCATGATGCACAGAATCCAATACCCGGAGACGGGCATCGGTTGCAGAGGAGTAGACCTCACACCTATATTCAAGTCCTGACAGGGTAAGAGATCTATGCAAGAGGAGGAGGGTCTGATTATCAGCACCCCAAGAAATATGTCCCAAAATCCTCAGAAGACTCAAAGCCTTAATACAAGTTGCCTTCACAAAACAAATATGAGGAATCCAGGTTAGTTGTCTATCAAACAGAAGACCCCAAACCAAGTCTCCTCCACAAAGGATATCCATCGACCATAAAGATGTAAGTTCGGGTCTCGGTGAATCCCTCTAAGATGACAGAAATGCATAGCCACTGTCTTTTGTAAAGAAAAACGGAAGCCACGAGACTCATCCCACTCAGATATTCTGTTAAGTGCCAGCTGCAACTTCCTCTCTATTAGAGACATCCTAGATGAAGTGAAGGAAACTGAGAGGTCATCTACGTAAAATGAGCCTCGCACACCATCGGGAAGTATACATATTACACTGTTGATGGCCACAGCAAATAGATTAACATTAAGGATACTCCCCTGTGGTACTCCATGTTCAAGTGCACGAGCATTAGAAAGCATTCCTCCCACTCGACCCCCCAAAAAACGATTTGATAATAATTGCTAAATAAAAATAGGCATGCACCCACGAAGATCAAACTCATGAATTGAAAGTAAAATGCCCATGACGCCAGGCAGTGTCATATGCCTTCTCCAGATCAAAGAAGGCAGTAACTTGGTGTTGGCTAGTGGAGAAAGCCTCACAGATGGAAGATTCCAAGGACAATAAGGCACTTCAGAGATTTTTGCAGCCTAAATACAACAAAACCAGCTACAGTATGTAAGCAACAATATTATTGGATGAGAGATAAATGGTCAGCATTGGGAATGTAGGTGTATTCATCTTTTGTTGATACATCATTATCTTCATCTGAAACCCTATATTTTGGAGTGGTAGCATTGATAGCCTTTTTGGAGTATCAACATTCAAATTACTAATATAGGTGGACTGTCAGTTGATAACAAAATAATGAATATGTGGAATCTGATTCACCGGCATGAGTACAGGAAGTTAACCAAACCTTTGGCTGTGATCTTTCAAAATTTCAGATAGATAACCTGAAAACTAGCGGCATGTCAAAAAAAAAAAAAAAATGCTTTAACCCGAGACATCCCGTCGACGTATGGGTACATTGCAACATTTTGCATTTGCCAGTCCCATCGACGTACTGGTACGTTTTGCAATTGCAAGGTCCCTAATTTGCACAATTTTCAATTTTCACGCATGATTTTTCGTACATATACACAGGACACCTTCCTCTATTCCTCTACAAGATGCCAAGCAGGGACAATGCCTTACACCGCATAACCTCCACCCCCCCACATGCCATTGTCTTGGCAATTCACCAGTTACCAGTGACCTGGCCAATAAAGACATTCAGGGCCACAGTGATTCCCCAATCGAGGACAATGTGGAGGACAGAGTTTACATAGCATTAGAGGAAGAAACAGTCAGAAATGATGATCAGGTAATGTGGCAAAAGAAGGTCAGGAATGGTGATGAGTTAGTGAGTGAAACAATGCTTATAATGCCTATATTACTGTTTGAAAACCAATATACTCTAATACTACATATAAATTCATACCAAATAAATAAATAAATACCGTTTAGGAGTGGTGTGGAATAGTTATCCTCCCATAGAACTCGTTTTCTTTGCAGCAAGCCTGATAGAAAACCCTGTAAGGTAAGGAGGTACTCCTACCTGTATCGAGTATTTTAAACCTCAGGTGAGCGATTTCTCTATGAATTTTCGATGTTTCTCACCAAAAGCGGAGGTTTTAGCCAAAAAAAAAAAAAATTCCAAAAATGGTTGGGACTAGGGGGTGTCGGAGGTGCGAAAGTGGTCGGGACGTGAAGAGTTAACACCTTTGGAGAGTTATGCTACGACCATGCTTTTACCGAAGTGCCGGTCATGTGACATTAGCGGCCATGAGTGCCATCTTCCTCTATCCTCAGCTATCCTGGTTAACTCCACATTGCTGATTTTTTTGTTTGTAAATCGCTTCTTATACAGTCCATATACTTTAATCGTTGTCTTCCTCTTGCTCTTCTTCCCTCTATTCTTCCAAGTAAACAGTCATTTTCAAGTTCTTTAACTCTTATAACATGTCCCAAAAATTCCATCTGTCTTTTCCTTAAAGTCTTCATCATTTCTCTTTCCACTCCTGTCCTTCTCAGAACTTCTTCATTTCTTACCTTTTCTATCCATGACATTCTCATCATTCTCCTCAAAAACTATACCTCAGCTGCTTGTAATCTCTCCCTCATTTTCTTCTTTACTGTCCATGTTTCGCAACCGTATCATGGCGTTGACCAGACAAAATCAACACTCTTATTCATGTCCTCATATCCATAGTTATGTTAGTTAATATTTTTCTCATTCGTCCGAAAGCTCCTTTAGCAATACCAATTTTTCTTACAGTTTCCCTCTCACTTCCTCCATCATCTGATATAACAGCAATCAAGTGTTCGAAAATTCTTACCTGCTCTATACGGCTTCCGTGGATATTAAGTTGGATATTTATAGCTTCTCTCCATTTTGTTAGTACCATTGCCTTTGTTTTCCTGATATTGATCTGCATCCCTTTCTGTTGACATGCTTCCACTAATCTATCCACCAGTTCTTGCAGTTTCTTTTCTGAATGCGCTACCAGTACCGTGTCATTAGCACACCTCAGATTATTAATGTTCTTACCACCAACCTTGACCCCTTCCAATTCCTTCAGTTCGTCCATTACAACTTGTCCGTATAAAGAAAACACGTCTGGCAACAGAACACATCCCTGTCTTACTCCTCTTTTTATAGTCACTCACTCCGTCTTGTCCTCTCTGGCTCTAAAAGCAGCTTTTTGATTCCAGTACAAGTTTACAAATGATTCCTATATCCTTATTATCTACCCCAACCATTCGCAACATTCTCACCATCTCTTCAAGCCTCACGGTGTCAAAGGCCTTATCAAAATCCACAAAACAGAAGTATAAATTCTTCTGTACTTCCAGAGATCTTTCTATCAACATTCACAATGCAAAAATAGCATTTCTAGTGCCTTTGCTCCTTCGAAATCTATACTGATCCTTTGCCACATAGATATTTATGTTTCGTATTATTCTTTCCCCTATCACTTTTAACAATACTTTCCCCATTTGACTCATTACACTTATTGTTCCATGCTTATCACATTCCAGTGCTCCATTTATCTTTGGTATGGCCACAAAGACACTTTCTCTTATTGCTTCTGGGATGTATCCAGCATCAGTTATTTTTGTTTGCCAAAGTGGTTATTTTTTTAATCTAATTTCTCTGGCTGCCTCCATCATCTCAACCACCACTCCATCCCCTCCTTCTGCTTTATTCTTACCCAAAGTTCTCATAGTTTTCTGAATTTCCTCTTTTAAAAAGACTGGTCTGCTCATTTCATCATCAGTCTTGGGTTTGAGTCCTCTCTCATCATCATAAAGCTCATGAATATATTCCTCCCATCTCTTTAATACTTCTTGCTTATCCATTAAAATGTTTCTATTTTTATCTTTTATTACTGAACTTATAGCATTTCTTTTTTTTCTGCTTATCTCCTCTTGTAACTTTATACATCTTCCTAGTGTTACTTCTGTGTAATATTTCTACTAGTTGGCATTTTTCATTCAACCATTCCTCTTTCTTCTCTTTACATTTTCTTTTTATTTCAACATCCAATTCTCTATATTTACACTCATAATGATTTTCTCTTCTTCTTTCCTCCATCATTGCTAAAATATCATCAGTAATCCATTGTTGCCTTCTTTCCTGTTCCTTTTCTAGTACGGTTTCCTCCACTGCTTGCAAAATAGCTGTCTACAAGTGCTTCCACTCCTTTTCAGTCCCACCTTCATTCAGCTCTTCTTTGCTTAGTATATCATACCTTTTTCTTAACTCGAGTTGAAACTCATCTCTTCTCTCCTTCATTCCAAGGTAACTCCACTCTCTTCTTTTGAGCCTCATTTTTCTTCTGACTTTCTTGAGTTTAAATTTTTACCTGCAGCGTCCCATTGACGTATATGTACGTCCACACGTTTTGTCACTGTCAGTCTCGTTGATGTATATAAACACGCATCTATTGCAAGGTCCCTAATTAGCACAATTTTCAATTTTCGCAAGTGATTTTTGGTTCATATACACGGGACACCATCCTCTACAAGATGATATACAGAGACAATACCTTACCCCACACGATCTCCCCCCCCCCTGCACGCCATTGTCTCGGCAATTCACCTGTTACCAGTGACCTGGCCAGTAAAGACATGTCGTGCCACAGTACGAAATTCAGGGCCAGAGCGATTCCCCAATTGATGGCAATGTGGAGGACAATGTTTACGTAGCATTAGAGGAAGAAACAGTCAGAAATGGTGATCAGGTAATGTCGCCAAAAAAGGTCAGGTATGTTGATGTGTTTGGTGAGTGAAACAATGCTTATATTGCATATATTAGTGTGTGAAAACCACTATACTCTCATACTACATATATATTCGTACCAAACAAATAAATAAATACTGTTTATGAGTAATGTGGAATAGGTACCTTCCCATAGAACTCATTTTCTTTGGAGCCAGCCTGATAGAAAACCCAGTAAGGTAAGGGGTACCCCTACCTGTATCAAGTATTTTAAACCTCAGGTGAGCTATTTCTCTATGAATTTTCAATGTTTCTCACCAAAAGTGGAGGTTTGAGCCCCCCCCCCCCAAAATTCCAAAATTGGACGAGATTGGGGGGAGTCAGTGGTGGAAAATCGGTCGGGACAACAGGTTAACCCATCACATCCCGAGGTTTTCCGCACCTCCAACGTCCCCCAGTCCTGAGCCTTTTTGGAAAAATTTTTTTTTGGCTAAAACTTCCACTTTGGTTGAGAAACGAAGGAAAATCACTAAGAAAGGGCTTACCATGGTCTATAAGTGGTCGGAACAGGTGAGGTCCCCCGTGCCAGGTATCGTATTCTTTCATTGACGTGTCAGGCGCTCACGTTTTTTATGGTAGGGAATACTGGCAGAAACAACACACAACACCTCTATATTTATTGAATTTGAACTAATAAACAATAACAATAGCAATATAATGGATTTCAGACACATATATATGAAAAATAAGCATTGTACCATCGCGCGAGCATAGCGAGTTATGTCCGAGTCGTAACATGCTAAGTTTCTTGTATCAGTCAACATATCATTTTTTCTACTTGTATACTTCTGTTTCAATGACATTTTACCAATTTCTACTGTTTGTAAGTAAGTGTTTTCAGATGTTTTCATTCATTATGATGACATGCAGCATAAGTTTAGCGCATATCAGCTTAGTAAGCGCACTCGCTATGACTCGTATTTCAACATACCCAATTGTTTTATCACTTTCCTATTATTTTTTCCTTTACATAGAACCTTTCCTCCACCACTGTAAATGTTTTCAATTATTTGCATTCATTACGAGGGCATTTAGTGAAATGCTAGCGCATATTCACGTAGCAACCACAATCTCAAACACTCGTGTTTCGTCTTCTTTGTTTATTCACTCCAATTATACTTTCCCACTTACATTACACACGTTTACACCCCTATACTGCACTGTACATACTTACTGGCATTATTTATTCAAGTGAGCGTCAGAATATCGCATGAAAATACCCTCGCAATGAATGTTTCGACCAACATAATACTCAAACACTTATATACTAATTCTTCACATATATTACACACTTTCCCATTTGTTGACTTCTGTTTTCATTATTACAGGCCTTATTCATTCAACTGAGCGTCAGGATATCGCATCTCTATGCGCACGCTATGAATATTTTGACAGAATATATTTCAGCACTTACAATAATTTGAACTTATATTATACCCGTTAGCATTTCCAATAATAATAATTACATATTTACGGGCTGTATTTATTGCACTGAGCGACAGAATATCGCATCATAAAACCCTCGCTATGTATGTTTCCACTTACAGCATATTTATACACTTACATACAGTTTTTGCACATATGTTATACCTGTATGCACTTTATAATAATATCTGGAGATCAACATGACTGATAATTTCACTGAGCGTCTGTTTGTCGCATTTACTTCATAGTTTCAGCGTCCTATCACATTCACACCATATCAGAATTGCATCAACGTGTGATATTCGCTGAAACATGGGTGAATACAGAGACCCACGTCACACTCCACGCACTCATAGCGGGTGTCCTTCCTCTGTGTCGTGAGTCTCACCCGGGAATTGCTACACACGTGACACCTGCGTTGGGGCCTAGGTCTGTTTGGCTGGGGAGGGAAAGGAGTGGGGAAATGGCGGCTGGATATTCTCAGGGGAGTTTGGGCAATAGGGGCAGTGCGGGTGCGATGTTGGGGCCTTTCAGCACATAACGTGCAAACATCTCTCTTGTGAGCTCCCTCACAAACCCTTCAAAGATTTCCTGAACTCCTGTTGTCATAGCGTGAAGGTGGTGGCAATTCAGAGCAGTGATGTCTAGCAAGTGAAAGAACAGTTTCTTATACCACTTCATCGTGGTCCTGGCACACTCTACCGTCGATATCATGGAGTCTGACTGGTCCACCAGGCGCATGTTTATGTTATAGTCCATGACACACTCAGGTTTCCAAATGTGATGCCTGTTCTCGCTACGGTAATCTACGGAATCAGTACGGTGCATCAAGGGGCGGTGAACCATTGACAAGAGGCTTACTTCTCTATTGTGGTTCCACACAGTTGCAAGGATGTTGTTGGCTTTGAAGAAGACAACCTCATTCTTGGCAAGTTTCCGCCCTACCTTGGCCATGTGACGCCGGTTCACCTTCACGGTTCCACAGACTCCCGTTTCATGCGTGTGAAGATAACGAGCGAGAAGAGGGCTAGTGTACCAGTTGTCCAGGTAGAGGACGTGACCACGATGAAGGTAGTCTTCTATCATTGTCTTTACCACTGCTCCCGACAGTCTAATACTTCGATCTTCTATTATGTCTGTCTGTGCACCGGTGTACAAGACTATGTCTTGCACGTATCCAGTCCTACAGTTGCACATAACAAAGATCTTGAACCCAAAACGGTGTCTTTTGCTGGGTATATACTGCCTAAATGAAATATTAACTCTCCACAACACGAGACTCTCTATAGGGACGTCTGACGAATGACGACGTCTCTATAGGGATAGAATGACGAATGAAAGGTTTGCCTCAGGTGATCAAAGACCAACCTAATTCGCCTCATTTTATCAGTGTCGTTCGCATTTGCAGGATCATGAGCATCATAGAAATGGAGGCGACTTAGAATTTGTTGAAACCAATTATGGCTCATCACTTGCCCAAATATTGGGGTAAACATAACAGGGTCCCTTGTCCAGTAAGCAGGAATTCTGTTCCTTCGTATAATACCCATCAAAAGGACCAGGGCAAAAAATAGGAACATTTCTGAAAGGGAGACAGGGTAATCATATATGATAGAATGCCTACTCCTTGTTCCCAATCTTTCACTCTCAATGCGCTGGGTGCTTGCAAAAAGGTTGGTTTGGTAAACAATCTGCTCCACGAATGCCTCACTAAAAAACAGGTGGAAAAAATCCAACCTGGTGGAATTATGGTGAATTCCGGGAGCAATGCAGCCAGAGCGCCCCTGCTCAGTGAAAGGGTGAATGAGGAGAGAAAAATCACTCCCATCCTCCCAATTCCATCCCACAAATCCCTCGTCCCCATCATCCCCATCACCGCCTTCGTCTGGGTGGGGAGGAGATCTTGGTGGGAGAGGTGGTGGAGAAGGAGTGCGGAGGGCTTCCCCACTGTCACTCCTCTTCCCTCTGCCTTTACCCTTTCCCTTTCCCTTACCCTTACGGCCTTGAGGAACATTAGGGGGCTATGGGGATGAAGTAGGGGAATATTGGGGAGCATAAGACGTGCTGGGGAGTGGTTCCTCCCCACCTTCCCCCTCCATGACAACACCACGTGCTTTCTCACGCACCCTAGCTCGACCACGTGTTAGGGGATATTGGGGAGCATAAGACGTGCTTGGGAGTGGTTCCTCCCCACCTTTCCCCTCCATCATAACCCCACACGATACTGAACGCACCCACACTCGCCCACGTGATACATACACCGCCTCACACTACCTAGGGAGAGCAATGACTCACTCACGTCACTCTCACTTTCCCTAATCCTCCCTGCACTTTCCCTTTCACTCCCTCCACGGCACTTCCTAACTCCCCAAACAAAATACTAGGCCCATACCTGCTCATCCAACGTGGTGTACGCTCTGGGCCACGATGAGTGATTGCCTCACGTCCATACCACGTGGCAGCACGTCCCACGACTCCGTCCTCGTCCTCGTCCTCATCATCGTCATCGAAATCTGGTTCCAAATCACGTTGGGGATGGGCATAGGATGTTGCACGTGGTTTCTTGGCCGGCTGCCCCTCTCTAGCAGCACAGTAAGTCACGTACTGCCACTTCCTGGGAGATGGGACTTCTTCATCACTGCTGGTGGTTTCTTCCTCCTCTGGCTGCACATAATCTTTATCCACAGCCTCTTCGTCCAGTGGGGAATCATTGTCACCTGTAAAGGCGTCCAGGGCGGCTTGAATTTCGCCCTCTGAGAGACCTCTCTTAGCCATGTCTGAGCAGGACCGTTGCTACCAGGTGAGTGGACGAGTGGCGGGTTAGCGCAGGTCGCGTGGGGTCCCTGAGTGTTCCCGCCTGGTGGCAGGTAGGGGAAGGTCATGCGAGGATACGTACTGCAAATCAAGCGCAAAATTTGAACATTGTCGAAATTATACACTTTGCAATTGCACGACATACCGGTACGTCACCGGGACTGGCAAATGCAAATCGTTGCAGCGTACCCATACGTTGACGGGACGGGGCGGGTTAAGGTTGCTACCACAGGAACATGATCACATCCAGTACCACAATCTGCTCCCAGGTAGGTCTTAACATTTGTAACTGAATTCCTGAACCTTTTATTTACTATATTATAGTCTACCTGGTTTTTGTAGATGTTGCGGGACTTCTCCACGTCCGAAGGTTTCTAGGATGATGTTTGAACCATGTATTCATTATCACAAAGTTATGCAAATTACATCACTTGTTCTCCTCTTTCATTCACTTCACCAAATCGAAGCATTCCCACCACGTCTCCATATTTTTCTCTTCCAAACTTTGCATTCAAATCTCCCATTACAACTTTAATCTCATGTTCCATACATTGTGCTACTGCCTTTTCAACATCTTGATAAAACAAATCCATTTCCTCTTCATCATATTCTGTTGTTGGAGAATACACTTGTATAATATTCAATTTCATATGTTTAGTACAATTTTTCACTGACAGTACTCTATTGGATATCGCCCCAAATCCCATGCAGCGATGCCAAAAGTGCACTTGTCAAGGTCAGGATAATATGTCACACATCCTTATTTCACCTAACTTCATTTTATATTTTATTATTTGTGTACTGCCCCTCCAGTACTTAATTTTCCCCTTAGTTATTTTTAACAGTGCATTCTACCTGGGAACAGATCATGGCAACGCCACATAGGGAGAGCCACTCTGCCAGGTATACGAGGCCGTCGTGTGTTTATTGTATTGTCACACATCATGCTACAACATTTTGCATAGTCTGCAATCATACTCATTCAGATAAAGTATTCTCTTCCTTTATTGTCTCGCGAAAGTTGGATAAATACAGCGCCTATATATTTATGAAAGAAAGAAGAAAAAACAATGGTATAGGCCTCCTGCTATTGACTAACGTCAATGCAGCAGAGAAATACGGATAAAATTCTTCTACACCCAAAATAAATTACGGAATACGTACTTGTGGAATGTAATGTTAGAATTCAGTGTCTAGCTAAACCTATTTGTACACCCATTGGTGGCAAAAGAAATTGCCATGATGACTCACATTGGAAGGACAATGTTGGCCAATGAATGACACATGGTGTACTTGCAAAGTCGTTTTTGCCAGGACAAACTTCGAGGTGTACGGGGGAGAGTGGCTTCACCAGACCCAGCTCGTGCGGTCTGCTTCTGTTATACCTATATAGGATAATAGACATTTGGGAGCACTCTAGGTTAAGTAGCAATCCTAGGTGGTTAAAATCAGGGGGGTCTGAGGATGAAGCCCCCGAGTGACGATATCTTATTTTTTTTTTTAATCCAAAGAAGGAACCAAAGCCCAGAAGTCCACAAGACTGTTCCCTCCAAGAATTAACAAAAACAAGATAACAGAGAACCATTTTCAAGACCTGTTCATTATAAGTTGCCTGAACTCATTGTGTTTGAAAGACTTGAGGTCATAGGCAGTAGGAAATACAGACAGACGAAGACAGTTCCAAAGCTGACATGTTGCATGCAAAAGGATTGGGAGTAATGGTTAACTCTTGCCTTAGAAAGTTGGACAGAAAAGGGATGAAAGTTTGTTGTTAGATGGGTGCTATATGTGTTAGAGGGATGCAGGCAGACAGCTCAGAGAAGCAGTGATAACTGAAATAGTGAAAGAAGAGATGAAGATGTAACAGTACAGCGAAGACACAGAGGATTAAGTGAGCCAGTAAGAGGAGGAGAGTTATTGGAACGCAAAAGCCTTTGACTCCACCTTGTTGAGAAGAGCTGCATGTGGGTAGACACCCCAAACATGAGAGTTATACTCTGTTCAGGGGCAAATAAAGCTAGTGTATAAAGTCAACAACTGTGTAAGAGTAAAGAAGACATGGAGTCGGCTTACAGTAGCACACCTAATCTCTCGAATGCAGATTTTACGTGAGAGATAATATGATCTTTCCAAAATAAATGCCAGGAGAATGAAACCTCAAGTAAATTCAAAGATGATGCAGAATGGAGTTTGACATTGTTAAAAATTAGAGGATACTCCTGTGGAAGATTTTGATGAGTTAAAAGATGTATAAGAACTGAGTTTTTGAAGCATAAAAAACAAGTTTATTTTTACCCAAATCAGAGATATGAGCTAGGTCGGACATTAGGTGTGCCATGGCCTCATCCCTTTCATATTGAAGTAACTGTTAAGATGGATGCTGCGGGAAGCGAATGGGAAGGTGAAAGATGGAGTCATCAGCATATGAGTGAATAAGGTCATTGATAAATAGAAGGAAGAGAGTTGGTGGTTGGACAGAGCCCTGAGAAACACCAATATTGATGGCTGTAGAAGAAGGGCGGTGTGTGTCTACAACAGCCGCAATAGAACGACTACAAATGAAGCTTGAGATAAAGGCACAGACAGAACAATGGAAACCGTAGGAGGGCAGATTGGAAATTAAAGATTTATGTCAGGCTCGATCTAAAACCGATGTTAAGTGCAAAATCAAAGCTTTTGACGAAGTCCCGAAAGGAGGATGACAAGGACTGTAGGAAGTAGATAAGAAGATCGCCAGATTAGTGTCGCTGGCAGAACCCATGCTGACGATCAGAAAGAAGGTTGTGATAGGAATGGTGCTTTAAAATTATTTTAAGATTAGATTAACCTCCTCTGCCGGCAACTTCAACACCTCTGACACCCCTAGTGCTGACAGATTTTAGATTATTGTCCCTATAGGGTAGTTTTCATGCAAAACTCATAAAAACACCCAAACTGGTATTCACAGAAGCCAAGAAGGACGATTTTGGACCCCCATCATGACTGTGCCCTTCTGGTGAAATACAGGAGGAAACCCTGTAGACATCCTTCTCTCCATAGGAGACCAGGCACATTTCTTTGGTGTTTGTCCATAGTATACTGAAGTATATGCATTGGTGATGCTCCTCATGTGTCATAGGAGCATGTGGCCCCTGTTCTTGGGCATTGTGGTATGCGATTTTTCATGAATTTTTTTATAGTACGGGGTCAAAGTTCACCTGATATAGGGTCAGTGTGCGTGCGGTACGCACTGTGGGTGACTCGTAGTGGTCTCCTATGACGTGCCACACTGAATACTTAATACTCGTACCTGGTAAATATTTGCAGCCTCTCTCAATATTTCGATTTTTGTTGATTGTTTTTATATGCAGTCAAAGCTGACCTGATGCAGGGGCAGTCTATGTGTGCAGTGCGCACTCTGGGTTACACATAGTGGTCTTCCATGATGCACCACATTAAAAACTTAACGCCTAATATAATATTTCCAGCCTCTCAATGTTTCTATTTTTCTGGAATTTTTTAAATCCTAGGCCATTTATGAACGGCTCTGACACTCTCTACGATGAAGGGCATGGCCGTGTAGAAACGGATCTGGCAGAGGGCGAGTTAAAAACCTCTTGAAATACAAGATATTAAAGCAATGGGGCATAGTTAGAGGGATGGGAATGATCACCTTTCTTCGGGTCAAGCTGAATGAGAGAATACTACCAACAAGAATGGAAGGTACAAGTTGGCAAACAAAGGCGCAAGAGTTTATCTAAGCAGGGTGTAAGCACAGAAGCATAGTTCTTGAGGAGAACAGGAGGAACCTCATCAGGCTCATATGCCTTGTTACCACTGCAACCAGTGGTGGTAGAAAATACATCAACTAAAGACTTTCAATGTCAGTCATGAAGAAGTCAGAGAGGGGAAATGATGGCGTAACAGCACCAGAATCATCTAAGGTGGAATATGAGGAGAAAGTGTGAATGAAGAGTTCTTCATCAGTAGAAGCAGCTACAGAGCCATCAGAGTGGAAAAAAGTAGGGAAGGATGATGAGGTAAAGTTGTTCCAGAAGGAGAGGGAGGAATTTGAGTTGGAGAGTTCAGAGCATGTAGTACAAATGAAATTATTTTTAGCTGAGGGAAGGAGAGACATAGCATGATTCCGGGCAGAAACATAAAAGAGGTGACAGTCAGGGGTGGGTTGGCTCATATACATTATGTGTGCCCTCTCCTTGTTGTGGATAAGAACAAGTGTGATTAAACCGAGGTTTTATTGCATTAGTAACATGATAAAGTTACTAGAGGCTAGGTTAATGTGGCTAGTTTGGATACCTTTAGATTTAAATTTGATACGATGACACATTCTGTCGGTGGTATCGTTGGTAAGCAAGATGCCTAGTCGGTAAACTGGCTGCCATGGAAGATGGGGCTTCCTGAAATACCCCCAAATAGAAATATTTTTCCCCCACATTTCTTCTGCTCTAAAATAACCAGATAACTGTGTGTTTTGCATAGTGTAATAAAATTTGCTTTCTTATAGATCGTTACATAGTAAGAAGGTAGTTGCAATCGTGCTCAGGCGGTAAAGTTTTATCCTCGTTTCTCGTTTGCAAGTAGCTCACAGCAGATACGTAGCCCTTTATCAATCAGATAGGATGTTGCATCATTCTGGGCAGGGTTTGGATCCTTCTGAATGAATACCAGGACTTGGTCCACCATCCCTAAAAAAACATCAGAGTCTTTAGATCCAACTCTAGCACCAGTTCCTCCTCCTCTTCCATCTCTTCCCCACCTTCCTCTTCTTGTGCCATCTGCTCCTTCACCTCCATCAGATCCTCGTTGGAAATATTTTTGGTGTGGCTTTCGAACACCTCCTGAATATCTTCCTCATTCACTTCCTTGAGCCTTGCCTCATGGAAGAGGTCAGTGATGTCCCTGTAGCTCTGATCGACAGGAGGAAACCCCGCGAATGAGTGACACACTTAGGCCACGCCTTGTGCCACACAGCATTAAGGGTGCTCTTTAGAAGCTCTTTCCATGCTGAAGTAATAATGTCCACGGTGTTCTTGATGTTGTACTTCTTCCAGAAAGGCCTTGACTGAGTTCCTCACCGCTGAGTCAGTTGCTTGCACCAGCCGCTCCACCGTACGTCGCAGGAGCAAGATGTGGTATTAGGGGACAAACAGACCACCTCAATGTTGTCCATTCAGTCTTCCAGGCCTTCAGGGTGGTCTGAGGCGCTGTCAACTAAGAGGTGAAACCTGATGGCCAGGTTCTTCCTGCTGGCATAATCCCGGTGTGTAAGGAGAGATAGCCGGCCAGTTAGGATATATAAAGGGAGGTGATGAGCCATGCACTAAGGTTAAATTTCCTGATAACTTCAAGGTTTTATTTCACAAAGCTGGCCAGTGCCCTGGGGTTCTTCCGGTGGAAAGTAGGAGGGGCTTTAGTTTTAAGTCACCATCAGAATTTGATCCCAGGAGAAGTGTCAGGTCGTCATTCTCCATCTTAAACCAAGGTGCACATTTTTCCTCCTGATTGATGTACTCTTCCTTAACATCCTCTTCCAAAAACGCCCTGCTTTTCACCAATGGTCAGAATTTGCTTGGCACTGTATCCACCATCCTCGATCCACTTTTTCAAAACTGCTGGGAATGCCTGTACAATAAGTGGTTTGCACTTGCTGCCTTCCCATGCATCATGATATTTCTGATTCCAGCACGAGCCTTGAATCAAACGAACAAGTCACTGCTAGCTTTGAAGTCTTCCCTAACCTTCATTCCTTCATCTCCTTCAGGTCCTTCCATAAGGACAGAGCCTTGGCACAGATGAAGTTCTTACTTAGCCCTAGCACAACTTTGCTTGTTCACCCACAGCAAAAGTAGCCACTACAACTCCATTATCCTTTCCCAGGGCCATGTAAGACACTTGGCAGTCAGGAAGGGCATATGTTCCCCAGCAGTGAGGACAGCCACACACTTCTTGATAAGAGTCAACACAGTTGACTGAGGTGGCTTAAGGGCAGTAGTGATCTTTACACTTTACAATGCACAGTTTGACTTTCAGGGAAAGACTTTGCCTTACCCTCTTGGCTGTTCCTGAAGTGCCTTTGCTAGCACTATGCTTTCCAGAGGACCCTTCACTAGCACCAGGCTGTCCAGTGAGCCTCTCACTAGCACCATGCTTACCACTAAGGCATGCATCCTTGCCAGACAAGATTTCATTATTTCACATTATTTTACCTTAAATCTTTCCAACTTTATATCGCACACTGCACTGATGGGGATGCACTTGTGCTGTGATATTGTGATAGCGATGGTGGTTCGATGGCACTGCACAAGCACGAAGATAGTGTCACACTGTACTGGCCACCATTATGTACTGGCCGGATAAATGACCATCAGAATACACTTTAAGTTACATAGATTAATAAGTGAACAGCACAGTTAAATTAAAGAGATTTATGAGTATATAAAATATCTGAAAGAACTATTATTGTATACATTCTAAAATAAAATAATAAATGGCCCTAACATAAATGGGTGTCCACACTATGTTTTGAAGGAGGATGTAAGGTTTACGTGGCAGCGTTGACCCTTCAGGTTTTCTGGGAAGGAGAATAGGGTGATGCAGGAGGTTAACGAAACACCCTGACTGTAGACAATGGTCCTTTATTTACATGCTGCTTCTCCATACATGCTGGATGATAAGAGGAAGATTGGACTTGTTACCAGGTCTGAGCGAAACTTGAGAACTGCGTAAGAAAACAGACAATGGCCATGCTGAACCCAGTGTCAGAAGTAAAATACTCTGCCAGAACTTGAATAAAGTCCACTCCCAGTTATATCCCAGATTTTTTTTTTTTTAATGTGCCCTACTCTGGGCATAGGTTTTCACAGCCTGCTATCATGGCCCAGCGGTCCTCCTACATACCATACACCTCTACATGTCACCACTTCGGCGCTAACACCCACCATCCATATTGAATACATGCTAGGGTTGTCTCATACAGGACTGGTGTATTGGTATTAGCGGTGGTATTTTTACGACATGTTGGATGGTCTTCTGGAAGATCAGTAAAGCCTGATTTAATGAAATTCAAATCCTTAAACTGTTCCCTGCCCCAGCGGGGAATTGAACCTGGGTCCATTGGGACTGCAGGCAACCTCTCTACCGACTAGGCCACTGACTTGCTCCAAGACTGCTTTAAGACTGGTTCCAAAACTTGTTCCCCTGAAAGTGTTAGAACTTTCAGGTAGTTTCAAGCAAAAGAGGATAAAAGTAATATACTTTTGTGAAAAAATAAAATTTTTCATAGGAATATTCCAAGAAATTTGATCATGCAGCCGCCCTTTGATCACCCTAACCTCTAGGTGTCAGGATGATACTGCATAGGCTAAAGATCCGTCACTTTATCTATAATTATAACACATTTTAGTATCATGGTGGCGTAGGTGACTACCGAGCCTTACCCAAGGACGTCGAGCTACTGACATAAGCAGATTTCTGTCTCTCCCCACCCACACACAGGCCAGCTGCTCTATACTCTTCTCATATCTAACAATTTCTAGGGCATATTTCACTTTCAAAACATTACTAGCATAGGCACAATACAATCAAAATACCTTTTAGGGGAACAGAAGTTGGTACACTAAATAATAATGGAGCTTGAAGAGAGAAAAGTTCCAGCAGGAGGCCGTGAGGCTGCCCGCTCAGAAACCAAAACGGTAAAAGACCTTGAATCTACCCCTCCTGTGTTGCCAAACCTCCCCTTAGGGATCCTTACTATAAATGAACTTTTAAACTGCCTATGATATTTTCTTTTAGAAGTGTGGATAAATATCACAAAAATAAATAGGAACTCACTGGTAACATTTTAGCCTCAAATGTCATCGTTCAACTAAAAAAAAATAAATCCTGAATCGATGTGGAGGATACACAACATTAGCGTAAAAATGTATAAAAACATGGGACATGACAGTGCAAGGTGCAAAAATATTTATTACATTAATTTCCAACCAGTACACCTGACCATGCTCCCCAAAATTTATTTTTTTTCGTTGTACGATGACACTGGAAAGTAATAATTGAAAATGTGAAGAGAATCACTACTGAGGTATTCAGAAAAATATTGCAAAATGACATTGGGCCAAAAGATACTTAAATAAAGGAGAATTTTCTCACAAAAAACATGGGTGCTCTTACTATAAATAACATGGAGGGAATAAAGTACCAGACACAATCAGTTCACAAAATCCTCCTAAATTGGCTTTTTGTATAATACAGTACACAGTGTCCTTTAGAGACACATCCCAAGGATGTCATAGTCTCGTTTTCCCAGGGTGCTTGTATCCCTTCCTAAAGTAAACTGCCAGACGAGGCAATTAGTGCACACACACAAGACTGAATTGAGCCTCAAGTAGGACACCTCATACAATTTCATTCACTCTTCATAGTCTCCACTAACATACTACCAGTTATACAAAAGTTTCCTAGTGGATCTTGACAATTCCTTCACGAGGATTACTTAAAGTCAGTCAACGTCCCAACGGGCCAGAAGGAAAACGGCTGGCAGCCTGTAAGTGTAACCTGTTTCCCACAGATAATCAATTAGGAAAACAGACTTATGAAAATCACAAGTGAATAAGCCATCACCCAAATACAATACAAACCTGAGAACAATTCTCATTAAAAATCAAAGGTACATCATTACCTGTAAAATCACATGGCACCAGTCAAAGAAAATAGCACCTTCGCAATGGCATTAAGGTCCAAAGTATTCCTTACAGCCAGTGGTTCCTGAGAAAAATTAAGTACTTAAGTTAAATGAGTATAGTAGTGAGTATATGGCAATATTGTGCGTAACAATTACTATCACAGGTCAATGTGCCTAATGCAAGAAAACCATTTTACACTTTAGGATAATGATCTTCCTTAACAAATACTTTCAATACAATCATACATCCAAAGGTTGTCCTAACTCTAGAGTTCTTCAATCAGTCTCGATGGAGGTTTCCTCACTCTTAGCTGGGATCCAATAGCACAGTCCCAACCCACGTCACTACACATTTGCATATGATCCTCTAGTTTAGAGAGCCACTCCTCAGTTCCATAGTATTTCTTTATCTTGTCGGCTGCTCGATAGATCACCACATCGACAGACATATTCAACAGTTTATTTGCTGAACCATCTCTAATGATTTCCAACACTCGGAATGGTCCAAGCCACTTTATGTTCAACTATCTACTTGTACCTAATAGAGGATTTTCATTTTTCACCCACACTAAATCATCTTTTTCTACAACCACATTTTTCCAGTACCTGTTTGCTCTGTCAAAACTCCTTTTAGAGTGCTGTTTCGAAGTTTTTTGAATTATTTCATGGGCTACTCTTGGTGCCTCTCCCTCTTCTGAGTCCTCAGACTCTGGAAGAGTTGCACTAATAGTGCTTGGTAAGGCAAAGAGAAATATCTCAACCCAACTTAGTTTACCATGTCTCTCTGATAAGATGATTATTGCACCCTATTTAATCGGATGTGAGAGGTGTAAGGCTGAGAGGAGGACCACGAATAGGATGGATGGACAGTGTGAAGAAAGTGTTAGTTGCGAGAAGGATGTCTGAAGAGCAAGGAAAAGTGGCTGCACTTGATAGGGATGACTGGAGAGAAATTGTCAATGAATAAATGGTAACGCGGCCATGATGGGATATTCTCCCACATTTGGTCTGATCAGCTGATCAGATCAGGATCAGAGAAGGGGATGGGTCCATTATGATGTGGCAGGGGTTAACCAGTTCTGCTTTTAGGCCTTACTGCGGATGTCACTGATTGCACTGTGCAGTTGACCTTCATGCGGCGTGGTGGGGTGAGGATCTGTCCCTTTTCCCATGGGGCTAAGATATGAGTAAGTGTGTGTGATTGGACGAGTAAATTGGGAGTGTGTCGTCCTGTCTTGCCTACCCCCTTTTATGGAGGGGAAGCATCCTATATATATAGATAGATTTAATTCCTTCACACTAATGATATGTCAGTTTAGTTTACTCGGCTTGCTACAAAACTACTTTTTCTGAGCAGTATATTATAATTGGAAAGTTAAGAACAAGCCTTCATTAACACTTACACTATCATTCTTTTTATCCTAACTTGGCCCAGATTTTTGTCCCTTTGCAGCTAATATCACACAGATTAAGGCGATACTACAGTTTTACGTTCTTTACATATCACGCCTTCATGACTAGCATTATATAGTAACATTAGTCCACTGTTACTACTAGGATTTTAACCCGCTTACTCCTTTTGACGTATTTATATGTCCACACATTTTGTCACTGTGACTCCCATTGACTTATATAAACGTGCAGCAATTGCAAGGTCCCTAAGTTGCACAATTTTCAAATTTTGTCCGTGATTTTTGTTACTGTACACGGGACACCATCTACAAGATGCCAGGCAGGGTCAGTGCCTTACCCTGCATTACCTCCTCCCCCCCCACATGCCACTGTCTTGGCAATTCACCTGTTACCAGTGACCTGGCCAGTAAACACATGTCGTGCCACTGTCCGATAATTTAGGCCAGAGTGATTCCCCAATCAATGACAATGTAGAGGACAGAGTTTAAGTAGCATTAGAGGAAGAAACAGTCAGAAATGATGATAAGGTAATGTTGCCAAAAAAGGTCAGGTATGATGATGTGTTTGGTGAATGCTTATATTGCCTTTATTACTGTATGAAAACCAATATACTTTCGTACTACATATAAATTCGTATGAGTGGTGTGGAATAGTTACACCTCCGATAGAACTCGTTTTCTTTGGAGCCAGCCTGATAGAGAACACAGTAAGGTTAGGGGTACTGCTACCTGTATCCAGTATTTTAAGCCTCAGGTGAGCAATTTCTCTATGAATTTTCGATGTTTCTCACCAAAAGCCGAGGTTTGAGCAAAATTTTTTTTTTCCAAATTGATCGGGATTGAGGGGGGTCAGTGGTGGAAAATCGGTCGGAACAGGGTGAGTTAAAGATGGAGGTACATATGTTTTAGGTTAAGCCTGAGTAAAAATGGTAAAGCATAATCCTTTTCCAAGTTGAACAGGACTGTTTGGAAGTACCAAGAATAAAATGAATACTCGTAAAACGCCGTGAACGCGGGCCCCGAGCCGTTGATGCAAAGTGTTGAATGATATGCCTCTGCCAAGTCTTGGGCACAGACTCATGATACAATCTCTATGACTGAGTTCATTATGGGTTGGAATAAGATTACAAATTAAATAAGTCAACCCCATGTGCCACAGACCTACAACCCCACGACCTTGTTGGCTAATCAGTTCAACGTCCCTTCATAGAGTATCATTGGTAAAAGTTTGGCCAAAATCCAGCAAGAGGTTCAAGAGGTGTGGCATCCACACTCATATGACTTTGACCTTTGACTCCTTGACCTTGTTGACCTAATCACTTCATCATCCCTTCACACTGTGTCGCTGACAAATGTTTTGTTGAAAACCTTCAAGGGGTTCAGGAGATATCATGCCCAGAGTGATATACTAAGTCGACCTCATATGGCCTTTACCTTTCACCTTTTGACCAAGCTGACCTAATCAGTCCATCACCATCTCATACTGCATCATCGACAAAAGAGTGGTGGAAATCCGTCATTGGGTTCAGGATATAACATGCCCACAAGAGTGTTACAGATGCATGCATGCACGCACGCACCCATGCGTGCATGGACAGACAGGTCAATCACTTAATGCCTCCTCCACCATAGGTGGGCAAAGGTATATTCATGGCATTATTGAAATACAGGGATCAACACCACCAGACAATTACTCTCCTTTTAAGGGAGATCATTCAGAGTACTGTAGAGAGGTAAAATATGAGCCAAATTGCCTCTGCTATTAGAAATCCTTATTAAACAGCCGTGTAGTGATAATAACAATAAACTGGAACAAAATGTCGAAAACTCGGGTCCTGAGCTATCGACACAAAACGTCAGTCGGTATTCCTCCGCCAAGCCTTACACATGGTCTCACCATACAACCTCAATGACAGGGTTCATTGTGGGTTGGAATGAGACTAAAGATAAACTAAGTTGAGCTCATATGACCTTGACCTATGCCTCTTGGACCTTGTTGACCTTATCAGTTTATTGCCTCTTCATACTATATCACTGATGTCCGTTTTGCTTAAATCTGTCAAAGGGTCCAGGAGATATCGTGCCCACACCCCTATGACCTTGATCTTTAACCCCTTGACTTTGCTGAGCTAATCAGTTCATCATCCCTTCATTCCGTATCACTGACAAAAGATTGTCAAAAACTTATAAGGGAATTACAAGGTACTGCACCCACAACCATATGACCATGAACTTTTACTCCTTGACCTTGCTGGCCTTATTAGCTCAACCTCCTTTTGTCAGGACTCCATATTATAAATACAAATCATAATAGATGGTATGATGGATAGACAGATAGACAAAGAACCAGCCAAGGTGTGGGAATAGGAAATGTGTCAGCGAGAGTCGACCAAAGCAAATGTGTTTGCGATTTCAGTGGGAAAGGAAATGAGTCCGCATTTTTTAAAAAAATGCCACACGTACACTGTGTCACTGAAAATGCTACATTCACACAGGCACACGGGTTTCTCGAACATTCACATGTGTCTTGCACACGTGACACTAGCCCTCCTAGGGCAAGATGAGAGAGTTAGAGAGCAGAAAGGGGATAGCCATAGAACCGAATGGTTGTGGAGAGAGGAAGAGAAAAGAGGGGTCCGACGAGACTTAGCTAGTATATTACGTTCCTGTATAATACATACACTGCTCAGCTTAAACTCTTCCTTGAAGATAATAAACTACGATCAACTCCATGTATCCATCTTTAACTTCTACCTTCGACTACATGATAACTAGAACCAGATCTCACGATTTACATAATATATGGTCAATATACAATATATCATAGTTGGTGGCAGTAACGGACGACTTGACGCCTTCAAACTTATACAATCGATTAAACACAATCGAGTATACAATAGGAAGGACGAGTTGAGTGAGGAATAACAAAACAAGCAAACGAAAAGCAAGTACACAGCAATAACCACCTGACCCCCACCGCTCGCTCTCTCCAACCGCCCCCCAACCACCATCCCAGCTGACGCATGAGTCCAGGAGGTCAAGCAAATACCAAGCCCATATTCACAACTCATCTTACTCACCTTTCTTCACTCAGGTTACTCACCGCTGCTCGTTTACTCACCACAGCTACCAAAGGATGGGAAGTCGACATCACTGTGCGTGTTTGCTGAGACGACGCTGCGTCAGTCAACGTGTATCTGACACCACACACCTGTCACCCATTGTTCATTACTCATCCTTATTCACACATTCCTACTCATAATTATTTCCAACAGCTATTGAATGGGAATTCGATGTGTATGGTGAGGTTCGACTATGACTAAACCTGTTGTGCACTACGATCAACACTGAGATCACCAAGCCCTGAAAATTCCGAGAGTAATATCATGTATCAACACAACTCTAGCATTACCAAGAGTGAGACCTTCTGTCAACACTGCACTTACCTTCTGAAAGTGACATTTCTATCAACACGCCTCTCCGAGTGACATCTGTTTCAAGTGGGTGTGATTTTACTTTACTTATTTCTTCCCAGTGCTTTAAATTAGGTACACTCACCTCCTTTACTTATTTTTATATACTTATTATCTTTCATTCATTTCATTTCATTTACTCATCTATTCTGTTAAGACATAAAAAAAAGAAGGGTTTCATAACACCATACCCTAGCAACATGAGTTCATTTTAGTTCAGTGATATGACTAGGATATTTTCGCCTCCACCCGTGTTAGTAACAGATGATACACAGTTAGCGGCCACTGCAGATCCACAACTAGGAGAACAACAGAACAACACACCTACACAAACTAAAGACAAAGAGACAAGTACATCATTTCTGGATGATAATGATGATTCTTGGGAAACTCCCTTTGATGTAGCAAGTGAGGACTTTGTCTCTGACTTGCATGTCTATGAAAATTTACTTAACAGAGTTCATCGCTCAGGGAAAAAATATTCCACTATTCCCTCACACAACGATAAACAAGTCCAAGTCAAATTAACAAAGCAACCAGTCAAAATGAATAACGAAAGCGATACTACAGATCAAACATCCCCACCTCATGTTTACGTTTATCATGAGGATAAAAACATCCCAGAATTCTCAGGCACAGAAAAAGATCACATTGATGTAATGTATTTGACCAACCAGTGTGAACAACTCTTCGTAAAGAGGCAGGTAACAGATGAACAGAAGAAAACAGCAATATTTTTCTCCTGGATCAATCAGGAGAGATGCCCAGCAGGTGATTTGCTTAAGTCAGATAAGCTTCTTAAGGCTAAGACATATGATGAGTTTAAAACAAAAAAATCTGAAAAATTTTTCTGGAGGCATCAACTTTTTGCCAGGCATAATCCCAGAATTACATAAATTGTGGATCTTGTAAGGAGCACACTACAAATCATGTGCTCAGTGAAATAACAGCAGATGTCTCTACCATTAAAAGGCCATTATTAGCTACTTTAGAAAACTCAAACTGGATAACAGGAGATAGAAAGATGTCACCAGACCTTGTTGTAGACATCATTGGTTACGTAGCTGCCTTGTGTAAATTACCTGATAGGGTACTCAAAATCGCTAAGACGATCCCTTACACCCCCAGCATGTGCTTGCTAGACTTCATGAACGAGATAGAGATGAATTGTAGCAAAGCAGGGGTGACCGAAACACAATCACATTCTACTAGAATGAGAGTGCCAGTCACATTATCAGCTGTGATAACAGCTAAAACTACCCAAAACAAAGAACAAAATTGCTTGCGACCCGAACACGGACAAAACAAACACCCACACGCATTGAGGCAGTGCTCTCAAACACCAGGTTACGGGCAGTCACACAAGTATGCACGCAGTCTGAGCAGAAGCCGTGACACAGATACCACTAAATACGGGAAGTCATCTCGATGATCACATTCAGGAGATAGGTCCATTCTATGTTATTACTGTGCTAACCCAGGACACAAAAAATTACTGCTTTATCAAAGCAAAAAAATATAAACAAAAGACACAAGGATGTGATCCATACTGTAGACATCATCGGTCCCAAGGGCACTGGACCAGCAAAATGTAAGACAGTAGAGAAAATAGTTTCTATAGTCAAATCGGGGGAAGGCCAAGCCATGGCAAAAAACGATCAGTCGTAAACAAAATCAAGTCTAAAGTTCACATAGGAGGTGCTGGGAAGTGAGTGTATTTAGATACCAGATGTATGTGAAGGTCTAACCGTTTCATTGTTCTAAGACACAGGTTCTCCAATGAATAACACAAGAATAATTTGATAGAATTTTTAGCAAAAAGAAGAAAGTAACTTTTTCTGGAAGAATCTGATTTAGACTTATACACGGTATCTGGCAAACAAACTACAGTAAAAGGCATGATACAGTTAAACATCAGCTTCACAGAAACTACAAGACCAATCTCTGTATTTTTTTAAATCGTTGAAAACTTAGGAATTAAAGCCCATAATTATGTTACTGGGCTTAAGATGCATGAGAACAGAGAAAATAACTTGACTCCCACAAATGAATGGAATAGACTTTGATAATGAATTCATAGAGGAAATACCATCAGAGTCCTCACCGATTAGTAAAACAGAACCAAAAAGAATTGGTAATATTAAAAGCTTAAACAAACATACACAAACAGATGAGTGTATAGATCCACCCCCCCCCCCCAAGCCTCCAGGACTAGAAACCCAGGTAATGGTACCGTCTCATCAGTTTTTCCTGCCCATCTCACCAAAGATTTATTTATAACACCTAACTCCTATATGAAAGTTACCATAAAGAGCAAATTACAGAATAGTACTGTTCTTGTCTTAGAAGAATTATGTAAAGTAAAAGGATTGTCAGTTGACAACGCATTATGTCAGATGAACGACGATGGGCAAACTCAGATTTTCCTAATTAATCACATAAATGGGGAAGTACAGTTGAAATAGGGGACTTGTACTGTATAGTTAATATCGAAAAATGTCCCACCCCTGTGATGGAAATAGTTTTAGCTGGAGTGACAAGTGAGAAAAATCTATGGATATAGAAAGCATAAAAGAGAATTTAATTCACTCAGGTGAATTTGATGAAGAAAATGATTTGTTAACCCTGTTGGAAATACATGGGGACACTGTAGCATTACCTGGAGAACAATTAGGGTGTACTAACCTGATTAATCATAAGATTAACGTGCACCCAGATACACCACCAATTTTCGTACCTGCCCATCGAATCCCACCGCTACCACCATTTATTATATGTGACTCGTTGGTCTTGTAATATGTAAGTCTTGAGTTTTGGTTAAAGTTATTGTGCTAATCGAAGAGCAGGAGGAGTTAAAGATGAATACAGGGAGTTGATCTTGATTAATTATCTTCATAGAAAGTCTAAGCTGAGCAGAGTATGTAATACACAGGGACGTAATTTACTAAGTGTTGTCAGACCCCTCTTCTTATTTCCACTCTCCACTACCTGTCGGTTCTATAGCTAGCCCCTTTCTGATCTCTAATTCCTACATTCTCGTTTAGCAGGGGTCGTGTTACGTAGGCTATACTGTCGTGGAAGCTTCTTGAACTCTGTATGTCTGTGTGTGTACTGCTTCCAGTGCACTTCTAGTATTCCTTCACTTAAGAGTTGCAAGCTCGTTTCTTTTTGGTTCATTCTTGCTGATACACTTCCTATCTCACACCCTGGCTTGGTGCTTCTATCTATCTATCTATCAATCAATCTATCTATCTATTTATCTATCTATCTATGAGTTGTATTATTATAATATGGAGTCCTGACACAAGAAGAGAGCCTATAAAAGGTACCAGAGCCGACCCACCCCTGAATCACATCATTTTTATGTTTCTGCCCGGAATCAAGCTAAGTCTGTTCTTCGCTCTGCTAAAAGTAATTTAATCCATACTAAATGCTCTCAACTATCCAACTCGAATTCTCCCCGCTCCTTCTGGCACCTTGCCCAAAACCTTTCTAACAACTTTACCTCATCATCCTTCCCTACTCTTTTCTACTTTGATGGCTCTATAGCTATTTCTTCTACTGATAAAGTAGACATCTTCGCTCAGACTTTCTCCTCCAATTCCACCTTAGATGATTCCAGTGCTGTTCCTCCATCACTTCCCCCCTCTGACTTCCTCATGGGTGACATTAAAATTTCTTCAGCTGATGTATTTTCTGGGATCACTGGCCTTAATACTAACAAGGCATATGGGCCTGATGGAGTCCCTCTTGTTGTCCTCAAGAACTGTGCCTCTGTGCTTACACCCTGCCTAGGTAAACTATTTCGCCTTTGTCTTTCAGCTTGTACCTTTCCTTCTTGCTGGAAGTTTGTTCTCATTCAGCCAGTCCCAAAGAAGGGTGACCACTCTGAACCCTCTAAGTATCGTTCACTTGCTTTAACATCCTGTGTCTCAAAAGTTTTCGAGTCTATTCTTAACAAAAATATTTTAAAGCATCTCTCCTGTCACAACCTTCTTTCTGATCGCCAGTATGGGTTCCGTCAGGGACGCTCCACTGATGATCTTCTCACCTACCTTTCAGACTCCTGGTCATCCTCCTTTTGGGACTTTGGAGAAAGCATTGCCATCGCACATGACATCTCAAAGGCTTTCGATCGAGTCTGGCATAAATCTTTAATTATCAAACTGCCCTCTTATGGTTTCTGTCCTTCTATCTGTGGCTTCATCTACAGCTTCATCAGTGGTCTTTCTATAGCCGCTGTTGTAGATGGCCATCGTTCTTCTCCTAGATCTATCAACAGTGGTGTTCCTCAGGGCTCCAACTCTTCCTTTTATTCATCAATGATCTTTTAAGCTGTACATCTAACCCTATCCACTCGTATGCTGATGATTCCACCCTTCGCCTTTCCATTCGATTCCCACAATGTCCATCCCAGCAGTTACTTCAACAAACAAGGGATGAGGCTATGGCACACCTAATGTCTGACTTGGTTCGTATCTTTGACCGGGGTAAAATAATCTTGTGGTTTTTAATGCATCACAAACTCAGTTCTCGCACCTATCAACCCAACACAATCTTCGGCAGGAGTACTCACTAATATTTAATAATATCCAGCATAAGCCTGCATCATCCTTGAACATGCTTGGGGCTTTATTCACTCGGGATTTATCTTGGAAAGATCATATTACATCTATGGTAAAATCAGCTTCCAAGAGATTGGGTGTGCTAAGCCGACCCCATACCTTCTTTACCCCTGCACAGCTGTTGACTTTATACACGGGTTTTATTCACCCCTGTGTAGAGTACAACTCTCATGTGTGGGGAGGCTCCCCACTTACAGCTCTTCTCAATAGCATGGAGTCAAAGGCTTTTCGTCTCATTAACTCTTCCCGTCTTACTGGCTCCCTTCAACCTTTGTCTCTTCGCCGCACTGTTGCCTCTTTACCTCTTTTCTATCGCTACTTCCATGGTCACTGCTCCTCTGAACTCTGCTTGCATCCCTCCACCTCCTTGATGGGCGCGTAGCACCCATCTAGCAACAAACTCTCATCCCTTTTCTGTCTAACTCTCTAATGCAAGAGTTAACCGTTACTCCAAGTCCTTCATTTATGCAACGAGTCAGCTCTGGAACTGTCTCCCTCTGTCTTTATTTCCTATTTCCTATGATCTCCAGTCTATCAAACGCAGTGTGTCTAGGCATCTCGAAATGAACAGATCTTGATTTTGGCTCACTTTTGTATTGTTATTGCGTTATTTTTTTCTTGGAAGGAATTGTTTACGGTCTCCAAGCCTTTGGTTCCTACTTATTCGCATTAAATAAAAAAAAATAAAACTGTCAGAGACAGGTACTGATACCCACCCATGATAATATTGTTGACAGTCACAAGTTACGTTTTTGTAATAACCCAAGAAACGTTTGTCAAACTACCACCAAAATGTATACTGATCTGGGCCAAGACTATACAAAATTTGTAGGGCCAAGAAGTGCCTCATTTATGATTTTTTTTTTTTTTCCTGTAAGGAAAAGCAGTAGAAAAGTTGGGGGTCGAACTATTGAAAACTCAAACCGGAATAACCTTCATTTTTGGTTTCCATAGAAATGTTTGTAAAATAATTTTATAACGGGATTTCTTTCCATGTTTGTGTATTATCTATATCTGTCTATACATTTAGTGTGTGTGTGTGTGCATATATATATATATATATATATATATATATATATATATATATATATATATATATATATATATATATACATATATATATATACAGTATATATATATATATATATATATATATATATATATATATATATATATATATATATACATATATATATAGATGATAGATAGATAGATAGATAGATGACATATATATAGATAGATAGATAGATGATATATAGATAGATATATAGATAGATGGATAGATAGATAGATTTCCGGAGTCACTTAAATTTGAAAATTCTTGATTTTTGGAAAATTTTGGACCTTTGTCCTTGAAAAGTAGGTCAAGGTTGCTGAAGCTCGTTTTTTGTAATAAGTCAAAAACTTTGGGCTAAATTGCCTCCAAAAAGTATACGGACATGGATGTGGACCACACAACACTAATAGGTCCATGAAGTTCATCACTTTTTTTTTTCCAGTATAGAAGAGCAATTGAAATATTGGGTGTCACTCATTAACGAAATTCAGTTTTTTTACATACATGGAAAGTAATTGTATCACGGGATTTCGTTTCATGCTCATGTATCTATGACAGTTTTGGAGTAAACTGAAATTGAAAATTCATATATTTTTTTATCATTTTTGGACATGTGACCTTGGAAATGGGAGACGAAGAGTGATGGAATAATACTGATATAATAATAATAATTATAATAGTAATAATAATAATGATAATAATAATAATAATAATAACACCAACAATAATAATAATAATAATAATAATAATAATAATAACAATTCTATCTATCTATCTATCTATCTATTATCCAATCCAACATTGCCCCATGAGGAACATAGGAGCTCGGGGCTAGGCAGTTGGTCCCGACATTTAAGATGAGAGTGACCAGCCTCACTCATCCCTGAGTGGCATTACACGAGCAATCAACCCCAACCACCCCTTAAATAAAAACCTTCACCGGCTCAATCCGATTGGAGCGCAATAATTACCCACTAAACCACTAGGCGCCAAAATTTGGTTATATGGTTACCACCCAGCGTAGTAAATAGTTTCCTGGTGTACAGGAAACCATTTGGCTTGTCACTCAGGGTAGAGTCACCCACAGGCAGAAGGAAGAGAAAAGAATTAAGGAAAGAAAGACAGAAGACGGAGTGTAAAGTTGCCCATAGGCAGAAGGACAAGGAAAGAATGAACGAAAGGAAGACAGAAGAGGATGGAAGGAAAGAGGGATGGAGGAGAGGAAAGGGCAGACACCCGAGAGCAGCACTACATCGAGTGAGTGGATGGTGAGCGCCCCCACCTACCACAATGATAATAATAATAATAATAATAATAATAATAATAATAATATTAATATTATTAATAATAATAATATTAATAAAAATAATAATAATAACTGGGGCTGTCACCAACCACTCACTCGATGTAGTGCTGTTTTGGGGTGTCTGGCCTTTCCTTTCTTCCTTCCTTCATCCTCTTTTTCATTCATTCTTCCCTCTTCTGCCTACGGGTGACTTCTGTCTTTCTTTCCTTCATTCTTTCCTCTTCCTTTTGCCTATGGGTGACTCTACACTGAGTGACAAGCCAAATAGTTTCCATTTACTACGCTGGGTGGTAACCATTAACCAAATTATTAAGTTTTGTGGTTTAGTTGCTAATTTAGGCTCTCCAATCGGATTGGCCCTGTGTAGGTTTATATCCAACGGATGGTTGGAGTTTATTGCTCACGTAATGCCACTCAGAGATGAATGAAGCTGCACACTCATCTTAAATGTCGGGCCCAACCTGCCTTGTCCCGGGCTCCTACGGTCCTCACAGGGCAACAGGAATGGATGATAGAAGGGTGGATAGATGGATAATAAAAATAACATCAACAATAACAACAACAACAACAATAATAATAATAATAATGATAATAATAATAATAATAATAATAATAATAATAATAATAATAATATACTAATAGCAAGAACAACAGAAGTAATAATAATTATAGAATGACAGAAATAAAGATCTCCACCTCAGGTAATGGGTGGAGATCAATTATAAGGATGACAATAATGGTAGTAGTGGTGGTGGTGGTGATGGTGACGATAATAATGTTATTGTGATTTTGACCATGATGCTCATGATGGTAATGATGATGATGGTGACGTTGTTGATAAAGATGATAATGTTGATGATGTAGATAATAGTATTGATACTGATGGTGGTAAGGATTAAGGTACAGGAAACCGCATGCCCTCTCATTTCATGTGAACTGTGTTTGGTGCCGATGATGACGGGAGAGAAGAAGGTAGGGGCGCATGGAGAGAGAGAGAGAGAGAGAGAGAGAGAGAGAGAGAGAGAGAGAGAGAGGTGATTGCTTGCCCACTGTTACCCACTTGGCCAGAGGGACCAGGCAGAAAAAAGCATGGAAAATGTTTGGGTGGGGAAATGGTGGAGAATACATTTGGAAAAAGGTTCGGACAATGTTTGGAACAAGTTTAAATAAAGGAAAAATTCTTGGAAAAGAAGTTTAAATAAAGGAAAAATTCTTGGAAAAATTTGGAAATAATGGAGAAAGTGTCTGGACTAGGGGAATGAACGGAGAATATTTTTGGAAAAGATGGTGAATGGTGAAGAGTATGCATGTAGAAGGTGGCAAATAATGAAGAATGTTTAGCATGGACGGGGAGAAATGAAGAATGAAGTAGGATTTTAAGAACAGTATAATATGATGGGGAAATTTCTGGATACAGATGAGAAATGGTGGAGAAATTACCTTAAAAAAAAAAAGGAACTATTGGAGTGTATGTTTGTGTAAGATAGGGTTTGATCGAGAAAACAAGTTGAAAAAGTACCAAGTTTGAAGAATATGTCTGAATATGGTGGGGGATGGGTGAGGAAATAGTGGATTAAAGATTATAGTCTTCTGATTTTAACCAGACGTAAAATTGCCATCTCTCCATCTTCAATATTGACTTGCATCAAAATATGAACACAAGAATATGATGCTAGTCAAAAATATTGCTATGGGAAGAATGCAGGACCATAGTAATGTCTAATTTTGGCAGTGGGATGCTGCAAGTACGCTTCAAAATGAAAAAAGATCGCCAAATTAAAGTGGATGAACTACAGTAAAGATGGAAAAGGGGAAAAAACTGTAGGCCTGCACTCCTAATAGACCCAGGATCGAATCCTGGCTGGGGCAGAAAACAGTTTAAGGATCTAAATTCTACAAATGAAAATTTTACTGATCTACCAGATTACCAGCCGACATATAAAAATACCCCCACTAATATTACCAGTACACCAGTCCTGTATGAGACAGCCCTAGAATGTATTCAGTATGGACTGTGGGTGTTATCGCCGAAGTGGTGACATTTGCAGGTGTGTATGAAGACTACTGGGCCTTGGAATAGGTCCTGAAACCTTTGCCCAAAGTCGTACACATAAAAAAAGTTCTATTGGTCAGATGCCGTAATCCCAGAACGAATGGTCTCAAACTACTCGCCTCCATGTCACTCTGTTCTTCGTCATCGGGCTGCCTTATCTCTAACTCATAACACCTTTCTTCATATACCTCTCCACCCCATCCTCCGTCTCATGTTTATCTTTCTCCGCTGCAATGACATATACTGTTGTAGTCTATCTCCATTTTTCATTCACTCCACGTACCCAGACCATCGTAGGATACTTCTAACAGCTTCCAGCACATCCCAATCACTGCAATGTTCCTTAACTTTATCATTTTTCTGTCTGTCTTTCCACTCTTGATTTGTGTGATAGACAAATGGGAAAAGTTGGGAAAGATTAAAAAAGGGAGAGAGAGAGAGAGAGAGAGAGAGAGAGAGAGAGAGAGAGAGAGAGAGAGAGAGAGAGAGCGAGAGAGAGGTTATAAGGCGAAAAAAGGATTTAAAACTAATGATGGGATGCAGGGAAACGTTGATAGAAATTGTGAGAGAAAATTCATGCGTGCTGGCGAAGACTGAGAAAAGACTAGAAAAAGATTATGAAAGGAGGGAAATTGGCCAGAGTAAAGGCGGAACACTTTCATGGTGGAGGCAACTTTAGTATTTTGTTTCATCCATGGTCAGACGATTTTCTTTCCGCTGAGAAAGGGTAATAGAAGCCTGAGGGTAAATGCCATCACCTGTAACCCTTTCATGGTGGAGACAAGTGTACTGCCTTGTTTCAGCTAAAGCCAGACGATTTTATGCAGATAAGGTGAGTCATTAGATGGAAGTGTTAAATGGACGGAAAAGACGGGAAAATATGGAAATAAGTGAAACTTGGAGAAAATTTATAAATAACCCGGTAGTATCAAAAATTAATGTGAACAAGTAAAACTTTCAGGAATGAGCGGAAGAATGGCCAAAGTACTGAAAATGAATGGAATACTGAGAAAGAGCTTCGAGAATTTTCAGTCCAATGGTATACATTTATATTTCACTTTTGCCATATCTAGACTTAACTAAGAGGTTATGGTCCAGAGCTCTCTGTAGCCGATCTTCTTATTCTTCATCCTTGGGGGTGAAGATATGCTCCTCCTACAGGTTGGGTTGGATGCATAGCTAAGGTTAGGATTCTTCTCCAGCGTGGTGATAGGTCATGGCCCGATATGTGGATGGTGAGCCTTGGCCTTTTGTAATCAGTCTCCTTATCTGCATGTAAGCTGTTCATTTCTGTTAGGTAAGCGATTTAAAAATGGAACTTTCAACGGACGTTACCTTTTGTTTATTTGTTTGCCTTTAGGTTTAAGGGTTGTGAAAGGTCTATGAAAGACTTACTATCTATCTATAGCCAGACGCTAGAATCCAGTAAGGGGTGGCCATTTGTCTTTGAGTTTGTTTTATAGAGAAGGACACTAACCCTCCGCCAACCCACTTGTTGACACGTATGGAACATGTATGGTTTGGTTATATGGTTACCGCCCAGCTTTGAAAATGGTTATTCCACTCAATGTAAAACCAGCTGAAAAGGAAAGAAGAGTAATAAAAAGTGACAGGCAAGATAAGAGTAGCAGGAAGAGAGGAGGGCAGACACAAAACTAATGATGGTGAAGGATGAAGTACTGTACAGTAGGCAGTGCTAACTTACCAAGAAGAACCACTGAGAGCAGAACGATATATATATATATATATATATATATTTATTTATTTATTTATTTTTATATACTGTATATATATATATATATATATATTGTTACATAGCCTATGATTTCATCATCCTTTGTGTAATTCTAACGTACAGTGTGCTGCCTGTTTGATCACAAGCGTGTTCTACCTCACTCCCCCTCTTCTACCGTTATAGTAGAGTAAGTCGTTCTTTCTGTTGTTCAGAGCGGGATTGTCAACTCTTTGTCCCCATGGCTTCATTTGCGCGTCCTTCTTACAAGTTGTATCAAGCTCTGCTGGCCCCTATATAATGAGCTCAGTCTCTACATTAACTGCCACTTAGATCTGCTCCTCATTTTGTTCATATCTCTGTCCTCCCCTGTACAGTTATTATTGTGAGTGCTCGGGAAGTCTCCAACCATCTAGCAGCTGTGTAATTTGAGTATAAGTGTTATTGCATTTTGTTCTTGTACTGTATAGCATAAGGTTAATTCTTACGCCTAGTAAGGTTTTTGTGATTTGTGTAGGGTTCTTATTGTCAGCCATCATTAATAATAGTTTGTATCTGTAACAATTTATCTTGCATTAACTGCGCATTACCCAGTGTATTTTCATTTTATCAGGGCTGACTTAGGTAAATTTACTCTTGCTAATTTCGTGTTAATAGAGGCTATTGCAGTTAACCATATATTTAACCTGTTTTTTGCCATTACATTATCCTTATGAGTCCTGAATGTTTTGTTGTTAGTTTGAGCATTAAACTTTAACTTGTAATTTTACCTAACTCTTTTGTTTTGAACCTGGAACTTTACGGGACAGTAGTGATTTTTAGTATTCTCATTTAAAGTGTACATTCTCTTTCTCTGTTCCGTAACAATATATATATATATATATATATATATATATATATATATATATATATATATATATATATATATATATATATATATATATATATATATATATATATATATATTTTTTTTTTGGGGGGGGAGGCTGACCTTCAGTTCTACCGAGTTTGGTCGAAATCAAATGTAAACTCTCCACACATAAAGAAAAACACAAGCTGAGCGAAACGTAATACCCTATAGTTCAAGTGCAAAAGTTATTATCAAGACTGATGATTTATAAAAAAAAAAAAAAAAAAAATGCCTTGTTTTGGTGATTATATGTACAGTACCTATTAATTTTGGAGCTATATGCACTTTTGTTGTCACTGTTGTTGTTGCTGTTGTTGTTCTTGGTCTTGTTGCTCCACTCCAATTTACCTGGCCCAGCAGATTCGTCGACGACAGGTAAGCAACTGCCTCTGAGGAGCCGTCCCATAGGTTCGCTACAACTGTTTATGTTGTGTCTGGCTCTGTGTAGCAGGTGTTGTGCAGTGCTCCAAGAAATTGGTTACGTTGTGTGGCTGTACTCTATAAGCGGAGCACCTGTCATCAATGTTTCCAGCCAAACCAAATCTAAGTTGGTAATTGAGGAAGGTTGCTTGATGTCCTGATAGAAACCTAGATAGCTGAATTCGATCAGCTCTATGTACAGATACCTCCATTGGGTTGATGTTGGGGGTGGTGATGGCTTGTAGTATGGTTTTCTGTTCGAGTTATTGTATAGACCTGGGAGTGAAATGAATTTGTAGGTGTTTCTTCATTTCTACAGATGAAATGTGTTGTGTGGCTCTACTATTTAAAGACAGAGGTGTGTGTTAGCGTAGGCTGCCACGTAGAACTGAGTGAACCTTATACGAAGATTTTATCTACAGGGAAGAGTTTAGTTTAAACATGTAAGTGAGCTGTGGGAGTGGGTTTGGTGCAGCCAGTAATAATGGTTCTGCGTGATCAGCAACATGTTGCAAAAAGTATTAAGTTTGGGGCCCAAGTCATGGAAGCATAGGAAATCACTGATCGGATATATATTTTTGTATAGTGGGGAAAGTGTTTATTTTTTGTTGCCCAAAGTCTGTTCTGTAATTTCTCTGAGTACAATGAATGTGGGGGTGCCTTGAGGGGCACTAGTTTCACGTCACTCCAAGGATCTTAGTGAAGAGGGTGTGTGACACAGGTACAGTGTTAAGGATGATGTTATGGGTGTACTGGTCATGATTGCTGATGGTGACGATTAAGGTGGTGGACCTGACTTGAAGTTTGTCGGCGACTGGCATGTGGGAATATCATGTAGGTATAGGTGGAAACTGTCGGTGAAAGAATAGACCTCTTTGGAACTCCATTCGGAAAGTTTCGTGTATGAAGACTCGGCCTGAATTGTAATAAATGCTTGTCTACCAGATAATTAGTTGACAGACGAGCGTTTGGTGTTGTTCTCCATGCTTGTGTTGCAGAATTTGGTGATTAACTGGTATCAGGGAACGACATTAAAGTCCATAATAAGAATGTGTGTTGTTTGAATCTTGTGAAGTCAGTGCCGTCAGATGAGTGTTGTGTGAGGTTGGTTTGTATGGGGTTTGTGGAATGTCGTGCTCGAAAGCTGTATTGTGAGGGAGCAAGGGACACAGATTTTGATAAGAATTAGTTGTTCATTTATCTTGGTGGGCATGCAGAACTGTTTTATGGTTCTGTATACAGACGGGTGTGTTGGGTCCTCTCTGATTCTGAGTATAAGGATGATTATTCCCAGTTACAAAATGATGTGAATGCTAAAAGGTGCCCATGAGTATTTGCTGATACTTGTGCCAGCATGGATGCCGTGTCTTTGAATGTTTTAGGTGTATGCTCATATTGCCATCTTACCTTGTGCTTGTGGAGTTCTTTGTTTTCGGTTTAATGCTATGTGTAAGTTCTGGAGTGAAGAGGGTGGTGTGGTCAACTGAAAAGGATTGGCTAGGCAGATTTTTTTTTTTTTTTTTTTCCAGACTGTGTGTGATGTAAGGTGACTTATTTTTGTGTAGTGGTTCACGAGTGTGTCTGCTTGGTCTTTGTTGGGATGTATTGGGTGTTGGATGTGATGGTGGTGTGGATCGTAGAGGTGTCTGCTTGTGATTTATTGATATAGCTAGCTGTTTTGTAGAGCCGAGAGGGGTCTGTGAAGTGGCTGAGTGTTATTGTAAAGGATGTCTGGTTTTCGATTTTCTTTGTGCCGCTTTGTTGTCGTTTTCGTTGCATAACTGCTGGGGAATTTTAAACGGTGTCTTATGTGTCTGGGAGAGGCGAGCTGTATTTGAGAGGAATGCGTTGTTTTATGAGGCGACCAATATACCATGTAAAGTTTGAGTTGTAGTGGCGTTTGTTGCCTCCTGGGCTGTACGTTACGTATGATGATATTCTTTTTCATAATGTCCCTGTCAGTGTTAGTGATGGATGAGTTGTTTAATAAGCAGAAGTATTGTTTTGTTTCTTTTGTGAATTTTGCCCAGACTGCTTTCTTTGTGGCTTGCATAAGTGCTTTATATATAATAGCTCTGGTTTGGAACTCATTCCTGTGGCGATAATGATAAAAGGGTGCTCTAAAGAGAGTCTGGGTTCAATCCGAAAGGTGGTGATGAGCGACAGTGTTGACAAACATAATGTGGATGTTTGGGGTGAATGTGGAGAGGTGTGTTTGGCAAGGGATGTATGTGTGTTGTGATAATGCCATTGTGAATGTAGATGTTACTTAGCTGTGATACAGGTTCAAGCGAGTGCAGTTTTTGTTTTTTATTGTACACACCAAGCAGTATTATTAGCGTTAAAATTCTAAGCAATTACTGGGTTGGTAGCTGTATTAGGGCAAGGAGCTGAGAATTTATTTGATCTGACACGGGTGGGAGGTGCCAAAAGAAATGTAAGTTTTGAAAATATTGATTTCTCTTTTACCACCGGTTTGGACACTAAGTGTATTCCTAATGTGGTGTCATTATGTAAAAATGATTGTGTATCTGTGCGGTGCCATTGTAGAGGACGACTGTGTAAAGGTACAGTATATGAAGAATCAGACTACCTCCACGGCCATCAGTTCTCTCTGTGCAGATGTGTGAATAGTTTCGCGATTGCGCGTGTGTATATATATATATATATATATATATATATATATATCTATATCTATCTATCTATCTATCTATCTATATATATATATATATATATATATATATATATATATATATATATATATAATATGTATGTGTGTGTGTGTGTGTGTGTGTGTGTGTGTGTGTGTGTAATTTCACCGGGTCGGTCAGGATCACTTGATGCTCGTGATCGTCAGCTTTTACCCTCCCGGGAGGGAGCTGAGAGTTCATATAGTTCGATCTAAGAGCAAGGCTGTGATCTTCACACACGCACACACCCGTCCCCTTGCTCAAGGGAGACAATAACAACCCACTTCGTCAGTGAAACTTTTCGCAACCTGAACGAGGCGCGAACTCCCGTCTACGGTACAGATGGTAAGCGAGATCGTTACCACTGAACCAGCGAGCGGTGTGTGTGTGTGTGTGTGTGTGTGTGTGTGTGTGTGTGTGTGTGAACCTTTGCTTCTTGCAAGCGTGCAGTGTTTATGTTGTGTTTGTGAAGAATGTTTTTAGTTTGTGATTTGGTAAGGAGGCCATTGATAATGATTGGTAATATGTTTGTTATGTTTACGTTGCATGATCGAGGTGGTGTGCATCTCGTGTAGGTTTGTGTAACGTAGCGTTTGTTCTTAAGGGCTGAGTTCTAGTGGTATTTGTTGTATGAGTAATGGGGTTGGTATTGGTGTTGCGAAACTGTGTTTGGTGTGACAGATGTGTTCCTGAATTTGTTGCTTCTGTCACATACCTATGTGCTGTAGTACTGTTGGATATTTGTAAGCATAGTGCATAAGGTCTGCATCCATTCTTTGTAGTAGCTGCACTGAACAGATCCGCGTACGCCTTTTTTGTATGTGGTATGTAAGTGGGGACGCTCACCATCCACTCATTTGATGTAGTGCTGCTCTTAGGTGATTGCACTTTCCTCTATTCCTTCCTCCTTTCTTTCCCTTCTCATCTGTCTTTCTTTCCTTCATTCTTTCCTCTTCCTTCTGTCTACGGGTGTCTCTACGTTGAGTGACAAGCCAAATGGTTTCCTGTACACCAGGAAACTATTTACTATGCAGGGTGGTAACCATATACCCAGATTATGGCGCCTGGTGGTTTAGTGGGTAATTAAGGTGCTCCAATCGGATTGAGCCAGTGCATCTTTGTATCCAAGGGGTGGCTGGAGTTTATTGCTCACGTAATGCCACTCACGGATGAGTGAGGTTAGTCACTCGCATCTTAAATGCCAGAACAGTCTTTCTTATCCCCGGGGTCCTACGCTTCTCATGGGGAAACACAAAATTAGATGATAATGATGATGATGATGCTATGTAGCAAGCAAAGCGGGCAAATATGTCCTGTCTGGGGCTCGGGATTACTCTCATTATATCCGGCAAGTATGAGGCGGATGGAAATGATTGCTACATAGAAATTTCCCTATGCGTAAAAGAGAGAGAGAGAGAGAGAGAGAGAGAGAGAGAGAGAGAGAGAGAGAGAGAGAGAGAGAGAGAAATGGCATGGGATGCAGACGCTTCCATATGGCCATATGAGAGAAAGTGCTGCGCCATGTTGACAGAGATATCCTCGCAGAGTGCAGAGTAGATCAGGGAGGCTTTGGTCCCTTACTTAATATGTAGTTGCTCCCCTTTGTAGGATGCACAGCCCCTCAGCAGGTAGGTTTTCCTCTAACACCGGTGTGCCATACAATGCATTAGAGCAAGCAATACTGCCATGGTCTGTGTAACTCATTTTATATACTCGTTTTTTTTTTTTTTTTTTTGAACATCAATTAAAGTTTTTAACTATAGGCAAATAAACAGAAAACGGGTTTGGATGATGTTTGGATCGCTAGAATATGTAGATGTAAATTTCACAGTTTTAATGCCCACTTACCAGGAACTTACAAAATTACCCCGTGCACAATGTGTAGGAAGTTTTGTTAATTACCTGTAGTGTTTTTTAATCTTTTTCTTTTTAAGTAAGTCTTTGACATAAGGGCATTTTCTCTATTCCAGTTTACCTAGAGTACTCATTTGTCTATCTTTCTATAACCAGCCGTCTTAATCCCGTAAGGGATGGCCACAGACAGATCGACTTTATGTCGCCCTGTCCTCTGCCATTTCGCTGCCGTACTCCCGGCTTACACCCGACCCCCCCTCATATACCTCTCTACTCCATCTCTCCATTTCATTCTCGGTCTCCCCTTCCCTCTTCCACCCCCACCTCACTCGCATACACTCTCCTAGATAGTCTCTCACTCTCCATCCTCGCCACATGCCCAAACCACCTCAGTGTGTTTATTCTAACGCTTTCAGTCAAATTCACATCCACGCCACAACGCTTCTTCACATCTTCATTTGTCAGTCTCTCTCTCCATGTAACTCCACATGCTCCTCTCAAGTAACTCATTTCTACTGTTCTAACTCTTGGCTTATGTCTTTCCAGCGAGACCCGAACTTAGCTTCCATACGTTAGAGTGGGGATCATAATGCTGTCATGAAGCGACTTTTTTTTTTTCTTTTTACTTCCATGATCATTTCCCAGTTTCTTACTACTGTGCCAATGAATCAGCAACCTTTCTTCCTTGCTGTGGCCTTTCAATTACTTAATCTTCCAAACTTCCGTCCTCTACTCATCACTACCCAGGTATTTAGATACATTCACGTTTTCCATGTCCTTCCCATTCATCCTCGCTGTACTTCATTTCTCTCGAAGACCACAACTTCATTCTTCCCTACAATCACCTTTAGATTTCGTTTCTTACTCTCCGAAACTCATTCACCATGCCATTCAGTTTCCTTTCATCTTCACATAATAATACAGTATCATTTGCAAACAACAGGACATGAAGCATCCAAATGCTACCCTCTCGCATTAGGGCCGCTCCATCATCCACTGCCCTACCTCGTATCTCTTTAATATCCCCATCCATTATACAGATTGATCAGCCATGGAGACCTGACACATCCCTGATCCACTCCAACACTCAGATAGGAAAATTCACTTAGTTCACCATTTATACGCAATGTAGCCCTAGCGACTTTAAACATATTCTTCCCGGCATTGAACTGGTTCCCATTTGTTCCATGTATTTTTCATATTTCCCACAGTCCTAGGTTATTTACTCTGTCATGTTTTCTCCAATCAATGATGGCAGCATGCGACTTTTTTCTTTTCTCTTGAGACTTTTCCATTAAACACCTTAGGATGAATATCTGGTCTCCACAACCTCATCCATTTCTGAAGATTCCGTGTTTTTCTCTAACAATTTCCTTTGTTATTTCCCCAACTCTGAAGTAAGTATCCTACATATGCTTTCCCTCTTACACTACAAAATGAAATGCCCTTATGATTACCATACTTTTTCTTCTTGTCCATTGTACGAGGGAATAGTTATACCTCACTTCCAAACCTCAGGGACTCTGCTTTCCTCCCGGGGCAATCTGAACATCTTCCCAGTCCGTTCTACTACTACCTCTCCCCCGTGCTACTGCATTTCACCACACACTCCATCAGTTTCTGGGACTTCCCCATTTTGGCTTTCTTCACTGCTACCACTACTACTGATCTCTTTCTCCCTTCTCATCTCTACTTCTCCCAGCCATTTCCCATCCACTTGTACTCGCGTTGCTTTCATTCTCTATGTTGAACAATTCTTTAAATGTTCTCTTCCTCTGCCTACCTTTTCTTTCTTCTTCCAAAGGCAATCTACTATTATCATCTTTCATCCAGCTACTACCCTCTTTATCACATTGTCTTACTCTCCCAGCCTCCATCCAGAATATTTTATTACAGTCCCTCCAAACTCCTCATCCACTCTCTTCTTGCTCACTGTCAGTAATCTTTCCACCTCTTTCCTCTTCTCTGCATATAACTCTCTCTTGTGTCCCTCAATTTCCTCCAAGCCTCTGCTTCCCATTCATTCATTATATGCATTCTTCTTCTGTGCCACAGCTCTTCTCACCTCTTCACCCCACCACGCTGTTCCTTGCAACCCTTCTTGTCTTCTCCTCAGCCCACACACCACCTCACATGCTACATAAATTTCTTCTGCGAATACCTTGCATACGTTTTCTACTTTCACCATCTGCTCCACGTCATATCTACCCAGTCTCTCCTCCACTTCTCCCTTATTTTCTGCTTTATTTTTTTTTTCATCATTCTAAAGCCTTTCTACCCTCTCTGTATGGACTGTTTCCTCCTGCTCTTTTCTCCTTCTATTCACTAAGCGCATTTGTACCTTGACTCTCACCATTACTGAGTGGCGGTCAGAGAGTCTTCATCCCTAACCTCTGTATGCCCTTGCATCCAGCACATATCTTCCCAATCTCTCATCCACACAGACATAGTCAATATTGGCGTTTCTCTCATCCAGCTCATCGCTTGAAGTGTTTAACTGTGGATTCTTTTGTGCCTGAAGAGGATATTAGCTATCATCAAACCCCTTCCCACACAAATGCCCACCAGAGGACAACCACTCTCATCCACTACTGCAGGCACACTCCATTCACCAACTACTCCTCCCACCTTCACATACCTTACTTTTCCATTCATATCTCCAATTAAAAACATTTTCTCACTTCTCTCAAACTTTTCCATGCATGTTTCCACATTTGCCCAGAACTCATCTTTCATTCTGCTTGCACGGTTTTCTTTCGGTTCTTACACACGTTCACTCGCCCACGCATGTAATCCTACTTTAAATCTAATGCAGACAAACAGTGAACCAACTGATCCATGCTCTCTTATATTCTCCTTCCATTTTGCACACAATACATACGCCGTCCATTGCCCTCTCATTCACACTTACTCCCGCACATATACGCAGTCCATAATCTCACTCTCTCACCTCTTCATTTGGCCTCAATCAATCCACATATGTCCACTTTTGCATCCTGAAACATCTGAGTAATCTCTCTCTCTTTCATCTCATCATTTGCACCCCTCACATTTTATGTTGCCATCTTCACTGTATCCCTTGTTAGGTCCTAGATCGTCCCTTGTAGGTCTGCCAGGGTCCTTTTTATTATATTTTATTTATTTTTTGCCAACCTACTTGTTGACACGTAGGGGAGACGTGTGGGTTGCTTACATGGTTATCACCCAGCATATTAAATTATTTCCTGGCCTAAAGGAAATCATTTGGCTTGCAACTCAATGTGCAGTCACCTTGAAGCACCCCAACATCGAGTGGATGATGGGAGCCCCCGATCCACCTTATAACATTCATACAAGACAAACTAAGCATCTTACTAGTATTATCTATATCATGGTCTTAGTTTTGCCAGTTACTAAAAAGCAGCAGTCAATCCATTAACTCATCATGTCATCAAGACTAATACTGGATCCCAGATACAATACATATGGCCTGTTTGCGTCCTACACATCAAAAGTGCATGACTTACGCATGTATGTTTTTAATGCTTTTCATGCACAGAATGGATTCACATCCCATGCACAGCACTAACCTATTCCAGACATTGTCACAGCAGGTGGGTGTGTGACAGATGTAACACATTCCCAAAAACTTCCCCCGTCACACCAAACACAAATCTCCCAACCTCTTCCCAACAACCCCCCACTCGCACAACCTTAGACATTAAACTCAGCCCCTGTGGACCGCAGTACACCTGCAACACAGACACACAGGATGGACACTGCCTCGAGCAAACATTTATATATTACATATAAATAATGACATAAATAACAGCATAAATAGAGCAGTCCTGTCACGACCAAGACATACCCAGAACACTCTTAAAAGAAACAGAATAAACACACACACAGCAGACTCCCCAGATCGGTCACTACTCACCCATTCGCTCAGACAGAAATAAGGGCCATGAAGGAGGTTTCATTATATCCATTCAACCGTCAGTTCTCTACAGAGACACAACACAATCACTTCTTCAGAATGGCACATCAGAAAGAGTCATTCATTGTAAAATCTGGCCATAAATTAGAAAATAACATTGAAACATTTACATTCTCCCTGACACTTCTCATGCCGTACCATGGCAATACAACCCTCAGATCCTACCCCTGTCAGAGATAACTAACTACATCATTGTTGAGGACTTTATTGCTAAAAACAACGGATGGCACGAGCACATTCGAAACAACGGCTGAGGCCTTGATATTACTTCACAACACAACAACATGCACAGTACAGTCTCAGTGACTCCTCACCAAACACTCTCATCCTACTCCAAACAAACTACACCTCCTCCTCCCCAGACACCACATTCTGTTCACCAACACTTGCATTCACACCACTTTGCGAAGGGCACCCAAACTCGCTACAAATCATTTCGCCATCATTATCACAATGGGGATATACTTCAATCCAGAGCGATCACGCCTCACATGTACAGACTGCAAGAAAGTAGACTGGACAAAATTAATTGAAGAAACAGAACAACACTTCAGCACACTAAACAACACATCCATCACCAACATTATCAGGCATATTACAAAGTTCAACATCATACTCAATGCAGCGAAGCACCACATTCCACGATACAACAGAAGACATTACAATCGAATCTTCACAGTAGAGATTGCCCGCCTCATAGGACAACACGACAGACTTAAGCATAACTCACCTCTCCAACATATACAACAAACCATCAGAAGATTCCAAGAACAAAACAATGAGATGAATAACAATTATTTTAGCACAAACAAAATGGTAAAATGGAAATCCTTTGTAACAATCCATAGGTGCTACACAGACCCCTCTTGGTTCTACAGAATACTTTACAGTATACCTAAGACCCAGGCCGCCATCATCCCGAACACTCACCATATCCTTTCTTCTAAAGAACAAAGAAACATACTTGTAAACCACAACGAAATACTGGTCGCCAAGCAACATGCACAGAATCTGAAAAATAACCCTCTCAGCATAAGCAGTCCTTTCCACTCAGTCACCATACAAATCTCTTCACTACAGGACCGACATGTAACATTATCAAGAAAACAAAGAACTCCAGAAGCAAAGGTCTGGGTGGCATCGGTAACCTTCACCTGAAACATTTAGACCACACGGCATTCAGACCCTCACAGACATCAGCAACTACTCATATGCACACTGTAACATTCCCAGTATTTGGAAACATAGATCAATCATCACTATACTAAACCCCTCTGCAGCCGTAGGTTCGGAATTTTATGTGCGCACCTGGCCGATTCCAGGGCCACTTTCTGAAGTTTCGAAAATTTATATTTTTTTCATGCCATATTAAAAAGGAAGTTCAGACGCACCTAACAGCTTCCTAGACCTATTCTGTGGCTTGCAATGGAGCGTGTAAGTTGCAGAAATATCGGCAACGGATATCCGCCGCAGTGGTGTATTGCCCAAGGCCGTCTCTACGTGAAGGCCTGTGTGTGAGATTGGTGAAGTCACAGGATGCGTTGGATCGCCGCGCCGCCACTCGCTTGCTACTATTGCTCGTACTACTTATCTCATTCCTTCACCTTACATTTATTGACTACTTTCTTATAATTTTTTCTGTCAGCGCTAACCTTTGGCAAGCATGATATTTTTCATTAGGTTAGATTACACTGACATTATAAAGGAAATTAATAATGCTATTGAAGCTTAGCATTTTTATCGTAAAGAGTGATAGCAAAGGATGTATGACTACTGTATGAAGAGAAACATAGAACTTTACAAAACAGATACAGTCTAGTCATATCTAATTTACTCTGACAAAACAGAAAGAAAAGAAACAAAGAACACAAAGAAATGAAAACTTCTGTTGTGTAAATTATGTCAAAGTTGGTATCACCTAGAATGTGTAGGGATGGCACCAGCTTATTTTAAGGTATTTCAGAAAGCTAACTACGTTTGGTTCGGTGAACAGCTTAAGTATAGTTACTAATCATCAAAGATTACTCTGCTATTAATGCCTTGCTGAAATCAACACTACCATTTCCTTAGTTTTGCGGACACCGAGTTCCAAGAAGTTATCCTTGCACCATTTAGTAAAATAGTCTACTTCCTGTTTGTAAATAGGATAATTGTTCTTACAAAGTGAAGCTAACACAGTATCATGAGCATACTGTACTTAAAAAGCCTACAGGAGTTCTGGACACATCTACAATCTCTTGTACCATTAAAGAGTAATTAGAAGTGGTGATAGCACACAACCTTGGGGGGCCCCTGTGTTTACAACTGACTGCTTTGAATTTTTACCCATAAATTTCACATACCTGGACTGGGGTATGTGAAATCATGAATCCACAAGAGTTGACATTAACTAAAATTTGTTTTTTTCATCAAAAGAATTATGTTGAATGCACTTGAAACCAACAAATAATTTTTTTGTAGAGTACTTAACTGATCTGGTGTTGACATTTTCCATAAAGTTTAGAACAAAACATAGGAGTGATAGCACAGAATCTTCAATACACCCTTTCTCTCTATAAGCAAACTTTAAAGTATCCATATTATATCTAACCTGCTCATACAAAAATTTGTTGATAACATGTTCAAGACATTTCTTAAAAATACATGTCAAAGCCACTGATCGATAATCATTATGGCATTTTGGTGTCCTGGTTTTTGGAACAGGAACTATCTCAGAAATTTTCCAGTCTCGGTATGTATGCCTCGTTTAGAGAGCACTGGAATATTTCACACAGGATTGGAGCTTGTTGTTCCTTACAGAAAGAAACTGCCTTTGCACTTATTTTGTGAAGTCCATCTGCTTTACCACATTTCACCCTCTTCAAGCTGTCCATGATGTCATTCTGAGTTAAAACTATTTGCTCATCATTTTTGGTTTTCAAGAAATCAGAGATGGTGTGTTGGTGTATGGATGTCAAACCTACATTAGTGGTTACTTAGGTCATTACAATAATTTTCAGGATTCTGTACATCTGGCATGCATGCTTTCATTGTAATAACTAGTGATTTTCCCAAGACCATTCCAAGCTGCCTTTGTGTCATACCTAAATACAGTACCCTCGCGTCCAACTCGCGTTTGTCCAGCACAGAGAGCAAAAAATTAGTACGATTTAATACCATTTAATTACCGTAACACGGGTGCATTAGCATAACACGGACGGAGCTCCGAGAATTGGGCGAAATCCACGGAGTCCGCCTCTAGCATGATCATCCCCGGACTAACACGGTTATACTGGATGTTCCCGTGATGCTGAAAGCTAATCAGAACTTCCGAACGCCCGCTATCGTGATGTGATCGTGATGTCGCCCAGTTAAAAACGCTTCTGCTCTCACGTGATGTTTTCTTTAAATTTCTCTGGCCACAGCGCTACTCACTGACATAATTCGCATTGGATGGTGCTTTTTTCTCACTGCATTTTCTGCCCTTGCTACTGCATTTTACCCTGCTCACGATGCCTAGGAAGCCTTCTGAGAACCACAAGAAGCGGCAGCACCTCCCCCAGGCCACCAAGCTAGAAATCATCGAGAGGAAGAAGAAAGAGGAGAGGAATTTCAAAGGATTTATATGGGAGGTTGAGGAGGAGCAGCAGCCATTACCCGCTAGTGACGCCACCAGCCATCCTCTGAGAACTCAGTAGGACTACCTACAGCCTCGGATACCACCTCCCATTCCCAGCAATCCCACAAACACTATCCTAAAACATAAGAACATAAGAAGAGAGGATAACTGCAGTAGGCCGGTTGGCCCATGCTAGGCAGCTCCTAGAAGAGTAACTGAGCTACTAGAATGAGATAAGGATAGCAAAGAAGAAGGCTCTCCCCCGCCCTCCAAACCCTCCAGCCGAAGCCGGCAGGAAAAAGTCAGAAAGAACACCACGCCGTATAGAAAAACTGGCGTGGACATTTTACAGGAAAGTGTGAAAGGAGAATAGAGACTATCATAGTGTAACCTGAAAAGAAAAATTTTTTGAATTAGTATTGGTTATAAGATTTTCTTTATTCTATATCCACCCCTTATCTGTCATATGCTTATCTAGCCTATGCTTGAAACTCTCAATGGAAGAGGCAGCAACTACTTTACTAGGTAGCTTATTCCATTCGTCTACTACTCTATTACCA
>NC_137033.1:39506791-39810364 GCF_032717465.1 Coenobita brevimanus
TCTGGTCTACATTTGCTCGCACTAAAACAAATGAAGCGATCACTGATCATTGAATCTGTAATCTATTTCGGGACAATAAAAATGCCTAGGTTTCACTGAACCCAAGTCAGTTCCCTATTGTAACTTTCTGCAAGAAGATTCTACATACTGTATTTATATGTTCAGACCCTTAAGATATTTAGACAAAGCAAAGGTGAAGATGTGAAGTGGAAAAAATTAACATGCCTATATAAGATTAGTGGGAATAGTTTCTGATCAAAATTATTGACGACTAACGATGTGAACTTACCTTTTTTAGCAAGCAAAAAAGCCAATCAGTGCAAAAAAGATTACATCTATGTCACTGTCATCCGACATGTTGACTTTCCAGCTGGCTGTGCTCAAAATTTAGTAAAATGACTAAAATCTGCCCTTCACGTTATTACTGTCTTAAGCTGCCAACAAGGAAAAATACACTGAACGTAATCTGTATGTGTTTTTTTAAGCAAAGTATAATAAATCAGTATAATCCTTCGCACAAACCTAAAGGATCGCTAAATAATGCATAAACACATTCGTCACGGCTTACAACACAACTGGCAACCTCCAGGCATACTGGAGTAGTGTTTTCTATATAGCCGACAGGGTAGATGCATTATTTTCATAGGTTAGCTGAGATGCATGTCCGACTTAGGCAGCCATTTATAATTTAGCATCCTGGTCGGAAAAATTCTGAGGACCACAGCTTCCCACACTCTCCTGTCTACCTATCTATTGCCAGACATCCTTATTCCCGTAAGGCGTGGCCACAAACAAATCGCCTCCATGTCGCTCTGTCCCCCGCCATTTCATTGCCCTACTCCCAGCTCACACCCCTCTCTCATATACTTCTCCACTCCATCCCTCCATCTCATCCTTGGCCTCCCCCTTCCTCTCTCCCCTTACACCTCACTCAGATACACTCTCACTCTCCATCCTCTCCACATGGCCAAACCACCTGGTGTATTTCTCCTAACGCTTCCTATCACATCCACACCACAACGCTCCTTCACTTTCTCATTTGTCAGTCTGTCTTTCCATGTGACTCCACAGGCTCCTCTCAAATAACTCATTTCCACTGCTCCCACTCTTGACTTCTGTCCCTCCAAGGTCCAAGCTTCACTTCCATACATTATAGTTGGTATCACAATACTGTCATGTAGTAACTTTTTCACTTTCATGCTCGCTTCTCTGTTTCTTATCACTGCTTTCAAGGAACCAGCAACCTTTCTTCCTTGTTGTACCCTTTCAAGTACTTCACCCTCTAAACTTCCATCCTTACTCATCACACTACCCAAGTACTTAAACGGATTCACATTTTCCATTTCCTTCTCATCCAACCTCGCTGTACATTCACTGACTTCACTTCTCTCGAAGACCATAACTTTACTTGATGCTCCCTACATTCTCCTTTAGATTCCGTTTCTTACACTCTCTCCCAAACTGATCCACCAAGCCTTGCAGCTCCCCTTCGTCTTCATTTAACAACACAGTATCATCTGCAAACAACAGTACAGGAAGTTTCCAAACACTGCCCTCTCTCACCAGGGCCGCTCTAACATCCACTGCCCTACCTTGTATCTCTTTTACAACCCCATCCATATACAGACTGAACCACTCTATCCAAAGCGGGATTTTTAAAGTGCTCAGTATATCACGATCCACATACAAACTGAAATGTGACATATACGTTCATGGCGTACGCCACTGTCTTCATTACTTTAAGATACAAAGTTGCCAGTACTGAAGTTTAGCTTGCCACTGTCATGTATTACACAATTAGAGGCTGAAAATTTAAACGAATTTCGGTAAACCATCTGAATGGCAGTATAATCTGAGCCAGGAAAAAGAGAAATATGAAAAAAAAATCAGATCAGAAATGTTCATAATATTTCCCCAGCTCTATCTCTACCTTGGAACCTTATAGTAAAAAAATATATATTAGTTTCTGAGAAAGGGGGGGCGTATGCCTCTCACACCTCCCCCCCCCTGGATCCGGGCCTGATTACTACTACTACTACTACTACTACTACAAATAATAATAATAATAATAATAATAATAATAATAATAATAATAATAATAATAATTGAATCAAAAAGGTGATATTCAAAAAAAAAAAAAAAGTTAACATACTTTTTTTCAGTGAAATTGTTGATATCATTAATGGGAATGATGCGTCTAATGACGTTAACAAGGGCAGTGATGTTTGGTTGGAGATTTGTGAATTTTAGTCGTTAGCCACCACGCTCATTCAGGTTCAATCTGTTCTTCTGCTTTGTTGGAAGTGCATTTGCTGGCTAAAACCAGCTACAAGAATGTAAGAATTTGGGAATGCAAGTTAAAATGGCTCGACCACTCACAGAGTGAGGGATACTTATCAGCAGGAGATACATTGCTCCAATAGTCAGTGAGGCTTTTACTTTTGGATGACGCTTTTGCTTCGAGGTCCATAGTCATTTCTACTAGTCCTTCCTGTACTTGACTGTCAGTGTCTGCGTTTTCTATTTCCAAATCAAAATGTGTAAGGATCCCGTCAGCCACGTGCATTTACGCCAGATCCTAAAAGTGTACTTTAACGTCTTCCTTTAATGTGTCAAGGTGCATTGTGGATATCTCCAAGTTGCTATCTGATATGTTTTCATTTTCTTTCAATTGCCGTAAGTTTGAAAATATTAAAAATTTCAACTTGCCAATGAAGCTTTGAATAGTTCTACTTTGGTTTGGAAGCATAAGAGAGTTGTCCTGGCCAGAATAATCGTAACACTTTACCTTGCATACGTTTCTGTACTTCATTAAATTTTGAATGTAAGTCTGCCAAATAGAACAGAAAATTCTTACACTTTTTTTTTTTTAACTCTTCACATGGTGATGGGGTTACATCCGTTAGAAACTGTACAAATGAGTTGTATAAGTCTACAAGTAATTGCAAGTTATTGCCTCTGGACAGCCGCCTTATCTTAGTGTGCAAAACTAATTGATTCAGAGTTTTATCATTCTTTTCACACAGCATTACAAAATTATCCTGAGTTGAGTGGCTGTGCTTTGATTTTATATATTACTCTGATACACACTTTCAAGGCATCATGCAGTTCACCACTGAGTGTCTTGGCTGCAAGATGGTGTATGTGTAATACACAATGAACAGCACTTAAAACAGGTACCTTTTCCTTCAGTAAAGTGGCAAATACTCTATAGCAGTCGACCATTGCTGGTGCACCATCAGCAGCGACTGCAGTAATATTGCTGATGGCAATATAGTGCTTCTCCAAATACTCCTCCAGACACTGAAATACAGTCTCGCCTTTTTTGTCAACTTTAAGATTCTTTGCAAATGAAAATTCATCGACAATGCACTTTGGACATGGATTGTAATACTTCAAGTCATAGGCCATAAGAATATCTGAACTGCCGAAAGCTTACTTATCAAGTTGGAGAGAAAACCTGGACTGTTGAAGCTCAGATCTCAAAGTTTTTCCCATATCATCGGCCATCTCATCAGTTGTCGTTGTAGTGGATTGGTATTTAATTGCTGACATTTTAGAACTGGTTGAGAATCTTCCTTCAAAACAGTTTGAATGACCTCTTTAACTGCTGGAACTGTGATCTCGTCAACTGTATGCGATTTTCCTTTCATCATTATGGTGAGGGAGGTATACTGTATGATGCCTTCCAGTCCTTCACTTTCAGCATTGAAAAATATCTTGAAATCTGGTCAATTTTTTATTCTTTCAGTACCATAAAATATTCAACATCTTTATTTTTCTCATCAGAGTGAACTCTCTCTAGATGGTCTTTCACCTTCACAGGTTTCATGGCGTCATTACTGAAAGTCTTTTCACATAATAAGCGCGATGGCATGGTTTAGTAAATGAACTGATGAATCCAAATTCCAAATATTTTAGTGAATATTGCACTTCCTCTTGGTATCACCAGCTGCCATTATATTTGTTAATCATGGCACAGCATCATTTCACTGACACCACTCATATCACTCTCTAGAGTCCAGATTCTTGGTTCGTATGTGGTGGGGGGAGTACGTTCAGTACGGGAAGAGAACAGGAATACTACACGTACGTATATCCTTCCTGGGACGTGGGAGATGAGACAGAAGGTGGGAGGTACGAGATGATGGGCACAGATATACAAGAAGTGGAGGGGACAAGAGTTATAATGATCTCATGTGTTCAGTAAAGACAGTTAAAATGTCTATCCAGTATTAGTAAACGTAGTGCACATGACTAAATAAAATCAAAGTAATTCATCCTGGTGTGGTCACGTCATGTGATCCCGGCTAAAGATACATATATTTATATATCATATAATGTCAATAAAACTATTCGAAAATCTGTGATAAAAACTAATTATACAAAAATCATGTAGCAATAATTCCTAATTTTTTGCATATTTTATGTACATAATTTAAACACCTTGTATGCATTTCGACCGCAGTAGATTGATTGATCCCAATCGATCCTCCATCATTCATCGACCCCCTATTGACCCTCAGCCAATTATAGACCCATTTTGACCCCACAGCCATTTATCGACCCCTTGGATACTCCCACGGACCCCTGTGGATCAATTTTGACCAATCTGAGTATCTCTGGTCTATGAGTAAATACAGCATTTCATGATCACTGAAAGTTTTGCTAATTGAAGAATACCTCATGCAATGAAATGGCTACCGGCAAAGAAACACTAGCTTTGATTTTTCGTTTTAATTGGCATATTTATAATTTGGGAGCCTCCTTTTAATCTGAGACACACAAATAGCTGTGTTTGGCACGTGCTTTTTTTCATTATCGGTCGAAAAATATCATACCAGAAAGTAATGCTGTTCAATAAGGTCAGAGAAAAATAATTTTTGAATTTGAAATATTTGGGCTTTTCTTGTAAATAGGAAGATACCATCTTCCCACTTGAAGGCATTAATGAACTGACTAATGTGGACATGGCCTTTCTAGCACACAATATTTTGTATCCGAATAACACGGCAGCCATAGTCATTATCTCATGTATAAGCTGTGTTGCTTATCTCTCTCTCTCTCTCTCTCTCTCTCTCTCTCTCTCTTTTACTTATTGTTTCATACAGCTACCATGCATTTAGAACCTAACTAGACTGAATAATACCGTGGGTATGCAAGAACAAAAAATTACATGTTGTGGAGACTTGCTTTTGGTTAAATAAAAAAAAAAAAAGGAAAGAAAAAGAAAGAAAGTAAGCGGTATCCCTTATGACTTCGTCCCGGATTCTCGGGTCAGATCCGAATGTAGCACTGAGTGATTTTCAGTTCACTGCTATGCCTGCGTATAAGCTGAGTTATGTAACACTGAACCTTATAACAATCAAATGGACTTTTTTTTTTCTATTATTTGTTACTGAATGCACCCTGTAAGGTGGCATGTAGGGTGACCATATCGCAACTTCACAAGTGTTTTACTATAATATCTTCCCTTCCTAGTGTTGCTAATATATAAGTGCTAGGTGGGGGCGCCCATCATCCACCCACATACCCTATTTTGGGAGGTAGCTCTACATTGAGTGGCAAGCCAAATGATTTCCTGTAAACCAGGAAAACATTTACAACGCTGGGTGGTAACCTTATAACCAACCAACGCGTGTTCCCTACGAGACAACCAGTGGGTTGGCAGAGAGTTAGTGCCCCATCCCGGAAAACAGCTAACTAAAAATACGGACAAGAAGCCTCGGACCAGATCTGACCAAAAGATGACAACTAAGGACCAAACAAACGACTTGGTACGGATAGCTACATGGAATGTAAGGGGTGCAAATGATGAGGTGAAAGAAAGAGAGATTGTCCTGGTGCTTCAGGGTGCGAAAATGGATGTATGTGGATTAACTGAAACTAAATGGAGAGGTGAGAATGTGAGAGAATGGGAGTATGGATGGGGTATATGCACAGGAGTAGATGAGAATGAGAGGACAAAAGAAGGAGTATGTATTGTTGTGAGTAACAGATGGAAGGAGAATATAAGAGAGTATGGATCAGTTGGCTCAAGGATTGTATGGGTAAGAGTGAAAGTTGGACTACAAATGTGGGCGATTGTGTGTGTGTATGCACCAGTGCAAGATCATGCAAGCAGAGTGAGAGAAGAGTTCTGGACAAATGTGGAAGCATGCTTGGAAAAGTTTGAAAGGAATGAGAGAGTGTTTTTGATTGGTGATATGAATGGAAAAGGACGGAATGTGAAGGTGGATGGAGTAGTTGGTGAGTGGGGTGTGCCTGCAGAGATGGATGACAATGGCAATGTGTTAGTGGACATTTGTGCCGGGAGGGGGTTGGTGATAGCCAATACCCTCTTCAGGCACAGAATGATCCATAGGTATACGTGGCCAGTGACAAGAAGGGTGGATGGTGAACTGAAAGAACGGAAGGCAATGATTGAATATGTGTGTGTGGATGAAAGGATGATAAGGTGTGTAACAGATGCAAGAGTATATAGAGGTTGGGGGAGTGGACTTTCCAAGTAGTGGTCATAGTCAAAGGCCAAACAAAATGGAGAAATAGAAGAAGGGAAGGACAGGAGGAAGTAGTTCTTACAAAGAGGGTAGACAAGATACAAGAGGATGGAAAAAAGGCAGAATATAAAAGGGAAGTGAAGGAGTGATTGGGTAAATATAGACTGGAGCAGATTGGGGATGTGGAAGGTGCGTGCAAGATATTCACAGAAGAAATCAGTGCAGCATGTGAGGTGGAGTGTGGGGTGAAGAGAAGACCAAAGGGGATGCAGGGAAGAGCATGGTGGACTGAAGAGGCGAGTGAGGCTGTGGCACAAAAGAAGAAAGCTTATAGTGAGTGGATAAGAAACTGGGGCGTCGAAGAAGTTGAGAGATGGAAGAGAGAGTTATATGTAGATATGAAGAGAAAGGTTTAATGATTAGTAAGAGAGAGTAAGAAGAGAGTGGATGAGGAATTTGGAAGGAATTTGAGTGTAAAGTGGAGGGAATGTAAGAAAATGTTCTGGAAAGAGGTAAAGAGAGTTAGACAGGGTGTCAATGAAGTTAGGTGGGGAGTGAAAGATAAAAATGGTAGATTATTAATGGAGAAGGGGGAAAAAGTGTGCAGATGGAAAGAACACTTTAAGGAATTGATGAGCATAGAGAATGAAAGTAATGTAAGTATAAGTGGCTGGGGAATGGCTGGGAGGAGGGATGTGAGAAGAGAGGAAGAAATCAGTGGGATGGAAATTGTGGAAGCAATAAAAAAAGACAAATTGGGGAAAGTCCCACGAAATGATGAAGTGTATGGTGAAATGCTGAAGCATGGGGGAGAGAGAGTAATAAAATGGATGTGGAAGATGTGCAGATTGGCCTGGGAGGATGGTAGAGTCCCAGATGATTGGAAGTCAGGTATAATTTTTCCCCTGTACAAAGGAAAAAGGGGAAAAAGAAGTGTGTGGTAATCATAGGGGCATTTGCTTTCTTAGTGTATTAGGAAAAGTATATGGTAGGATACTTATTGACAGAGTTAGGGAAATAACAGAGTAATTAGCTGGAGAAAAACAGGAAGGGAAGAGGTTGTGTAGATCAGATATTCATTCTTAGATCTTTCGCGGAAAAGTTTTGAGAGAAGGGAAAGAAGTTGTGTGCAGCCTTCATGGATTTGGACAAAGCATATGACAGGGTGGATAGACAAGGTTTGTGGAAAGTATTAAGAATATACAGAGTAGATGGGATGTTGTTGAAGGCCAAGAAGAGCATGTATAAGGGTGCTAAGGCTGCAGTGCGTGTGGATGGTGAACTGAGTGAATTTTTCTTTTTGAAGGTTGGATTGAAACAAGGATGTGTCATGTCTCCATGGTTGTTCAATCTGTATATGGATGGGGTTATAAAAGAGATACAAGGTAGGGCTGTGGATGCTGGAGTGGCCCTGGTGAGAGAGGGCAGTGTTTGGAAACTCCATGTACTGTTGTTTGCAGATGATACTGTGTTGTTAAGACGAAGGGGAGCTGCAAGGCTTGGTGGATGAGTTTGAAAGAGTGTGTAAGAAACTGAATCTAAAGGTAAATGTAGGGAAGAGTAGAGTTATGGATATCGGGGGAAATGAAGTCAGTGAATATACAGTGAGATTGGATGGGGAGGAAATGGAGAATGTGAGTGTATTTAAGTACTTGGGTAGTGTGATGAGTAAGGATGTAAGTTTAGAGGATGAAGTGCTTGAAAGGGTGCAACAGGGAAGAAAGGTTGCTGGTTCCTTGAAAGCAGTGATAAGAAACAGGGAAGTGAGCATGGAAGTGAAAAAGTTACTACATGACAGTATTGTGATACCAACTATAATGTATGGAAGTGAAGCTTGGACCTTGCTGGAGGGACAGAAGTCAAGAGTGAGAGCAGTGGAAATGCGTCATTTGGGAGGACCATGTGGAGTCACATGGAGAGACAGGCTGACATGAAGAAGTGAAGGAATGTTGTGTTGTGGATGTGCATGTGATAGGAAGTGTTAGGAGAAACACATTAAGGTGGTTTGGCCACGTGGAGAGGATGGAGAGTGAGAGACTGACATTGAGAGTGTACGTGAGAGAGATGGAGGGGGGGAAGAGGGAGGGGGAGGGATGGAGTGGAGAGGTATCTGAGAGATGGGGGTGTTAGCTGGGAGGAGGGCAGTGAATTGGAGGGGGAAAGAGTGACATGGAGGCGATTTGTTTGTGGTCACCCCTTACGGGATTAAGGCGTCTGGCAATAGATAGGTAGACAGACTAATATAAACGATCATATTCATTCTGTACGACTAACAATTTTCACGAGACGACTTTGGCTCTAAGTAGACACTATCTCTGAAACCGAGAGATAATATTTGGACCATTGCCTGTTTGGCAATATATTAACCCATTCAACAAGAGGATATTCTTAAAACCAAGCTAACACCAAGCTATTTTGTCCTGGCTGAAGGCGATATTTATTAACAAGAGATATTAACCTAGTCCTGTGTAACACCCACCGTTCGAATAATCTTGTCTACGGTGATTATAGTCCCGCGGGGATGGCACGAATACAATACAAATGACGTTTTCGAAGTGAAGGGATAACGTTTGAATCTGTATCAAAGAATTCTAGGTTTGTTTTCTCGTAAACTTCTGGGACTTTCTAAAATCTCTCTCTTACTAACATACTTTTTATGTGGAGAGGATGGAGAGTGAAAGACTGACGAGGAGAGTGTGAGTGAGGTGGAAGGGGGGAGAGGGAGGGGAAGGCCAAGGATGAGATGGAGGGATGGAGTGGAGAGGTATCTGAGAGAGGGGGGTGTTAGCTGGGAGGAGGGCAGTGAAATGGCGCAGGACAGAGCGACATGAAGGCGATTTTTTGTGGCCACTCCCTACGGGATTAAGGCGTCTGGCAATAGATTGGTAGACTAATATAAACGATAATATTCAGTCTGTGTGACTAACAATTTTCACTAAATTCTCCCCATACGAGACGACTTTGGCTCTAAGTATACACTATCTCTGAAACCGAGAGGTAATAATTGGACCATTGCCTGTTTGGGAATATATTAATCCATTCAGCAAGAGGATTTTCTTAAAACCTAGTTAACACCAAACGATTTTGTCCTGGCTAGAGGCGATATTTAGTAACACCCACCATTCGAATAATCTTGTCTAAGGTGTTTATAATCCCGTGGGCATCACACGAATACTCGTACAATACAAATGACGTTTTCGGAGTGAAGGGACTAAAGTTAAAATCTGTATCAAAGAATTCTTGGCTTGTTTTCTCGTGAACTTCTGGGACTTTCTAAAATCTCTTTCTTACTAACATACTTTTTATGTAGCTCCTCGATGATTTCTTGTTTGTTGTTTATACGACACAGATGGCATAAACGACATACAAGACAAACTTTTAACGTATCATATGGAGAAGGCAAGACAGAGGTGCTAGTAGGCCTGCTAAACTGTCGAGAATAAGGGCCCTAATCTGTCTTTATCTTATATCAGCACATACCACTCTAGTGTATTTAATTCAAGGAAAATCTCCAATCCCATTCAGCTTATTTTAGTCAGACGGGACGGTCGGTCTGACAAGTAACGCAGAAGGCTCATTCGTACCTTATAACCAGGGTTCATCGAATTTCATGTAACCACGATTTAGTGTTCAGGTTTTGAAGCTGGCCCAGTTCCATCAGGTGAAAATAAGCCTACTGCAGTAGGTATGACCCAGAATACAATTACCACAGTGCCTCATCCCACACCCACCGTGTCTCCACAACACCTGCAGGTTTTCCTGATCTTGGAAAGATCATATTACATCTCTTGTAAAATCTGCTTCCAAGAGATTGGGTGTGCTAAGCAGACTCCGTTCTTTCTTTACCCCTGCACAATTGTTGACTATATACAGGGGTTTTATCCGCCCCTGTGTGGAGTACAACTCTCATGTGTGGGGAGGCTCCCCACATACAGCTCTTCTCAATAGGGTGGAGTCAATGGCTTTTCATCTCATTAACTCTCCTCCTCTAACTGACTCCCTTCAACCTCTGTCTCATCGCCGCACTGTTGCATCTTTATCTCTTTTCTATCGCTACTTTAATGGTCTCTGCTTCTCTGAACTGTCTGCAAGCATTCCTCCACCTCTACGACGGGTGCGTAGCACCCATCTAGCAGCAAACTCTGATCCCTTTTCTGTCCAACTTTCTAATGCAAGAGTTAACCGCTACTCCCAGTCCTTCATTTATGCAACAGGTCAACTCTGGAACTGTCTCCCTCTGTATTTCCTGCTGCCTATGATCTCCAGTCTTTCAAATGCAGTGTGTCTAGGCATCTCGAAATGAATGGATCTTGAATTTGGCTCTCTCTTGTATTTTGTTTTTCTCTTGGAGGGAACTGTTATTGTGGGCTCATGGCCCTTGGTTCCTTCTTCCTCACATAAAAAAAAAAATATATTCCTCCAATAAGCTGCGGGAGATATGCTGTAAATATAAGTTGGCAACTGAGGATGGCTGTGTGGTGTTCTGATATAATCCTAGTTGGTGAACTCGATCATGTCTATTTGAGGATACTTATGATGAGTGGATTTTTTTTTATACTAGGGAGAAGGAACCAAAGGCCATGAGCCCGCAAAAACTGTTCCTTCCAAGAGAAGAACAAAATACAAGAGAGAGCCAAATTCATGATCCGATCATTTCGAGATGCCTGGACACACTGCGTTTGAAAGACTGGAGATAATAGGAAGCAGGAAATACATGCAGAGGGAGACAGTTCCAGAGTTTACCTGTTGCATAAATAAAGGACTGGGAGTAACGGTTAACTCTTTCATTAGAGAGTTGGACAGAAAAAGGATGAGAGTTTGTTCTTTGTGCCCGTCGCAGAGGTGGAGGAATGCATTCTGACAGTTCAGAGGAGCACGACCATTGAAGTAGCGATAGAAAAGAGATAAAAATGCAACAGTGCGGTGAAGAGACAGAGGCTGAAGGGAGCCAGTAAGAGAAGGAGAGTTAATGAGACGAAAAGCCTTTGAGTCCACTATATTGAGAAGAACTGTATGTGGAGAACCTCCCCACACATGAGAGTTGTACTCCACACAGGGGTGAATAAAACCTGTGTATAGAGTCAACAATTGTGCAGGGGTAAAAATGGAACGGAGTCGGCTTTGCACACCTTATCACTTGGAAGCAGATTTTACAAGAGATGTATTATGATCTTTCCAAGATAAGTCACGAATAATGAAACCCCAAGCATGTTCAAGGATAATGCAGGCTTGAGCTGGATATTATTTACCCCAGTCAGTTATACAAGCCAAGTCAGACATTTGGTGTGTCATAGCCTCATCCCTTGTTTGTTGAAGTAACTGCTGAGATGGACGTTGCGGGAACCGAATGGAAAGGTGAAGTGTGGAGTCATCAGCGTACGAGTGGATAGAGTTAGATGTAAATCTTGGAAGGTCATTGATGAATAAAAGGAAGAGAGTTGGTGATAGGACAGAGCCCTGAGGAACACCACTGTTGATAGATCTAGGAGAAGAACGATGAACGTCTACAACAGCGGCTATAGAACGACCAGAGAGGAAGCTATAGATGAAGGCACAGATAGAAGGATAGAAACCGTATGAGGGCAGTTTGGAAATTAAAGATTTATGCCAGACTCGATCGAAAGCCTTTGAGATGTCAAGTGCAATGGTAAAGCTTTCGCCAAAGTCCCGAAAGGAGGATGACCAGGAGTATGAAAAGTAGGTGAGAAGATCGCCAGTGCAGCGTCTCTGACGGAACCCATACTGATGATCAGAAAGAAGGTTGTGATAGGAAAGATGCTTTAAAATTTTTCTATTAAGAATTGACTCGAAAACTTTTGAGATACAGGAGGTTAAAGCAATTGGACGATAGTTAGAGGGTTGGGAACGGTCACCCTTCTTTAGGAGTGGCTGAATGAGAGCAAACTTCCAGCAAGAATGAAAGATACAAGTTGATAGACAAAGACGAAAGAGTTTGCCTAGGCAGGGTGTAAGCACAGAAGCACAGTTCTTGAGAACAACAGGAGAGAACAACAGGAGAGACTCCATCAGGAGAGACTCCTTGTTAGTACTGAGGCCTGTGATGGTAAAAAATACATCAGCTGAAGAAATTTTAATGTCAGCTATGAGGAAGTCAGAGGGGGGAAGTGAAAAAGGAACAGCACCAGAATCGTCTAAGGTGGAATTGGAGGAGAAAGTCTGAGCGAAGAGATCTGCTTTATCAGTAGAAGAGATAGCTACAGAACCATCAGAGTAGAAAAGAGGAGGGAAGGATGATGAGGTAAAGTTGTTAGAAATGTTTTGGGCACAGTGCCAGAAGGAGCGGGAAGAATTCGAGTTGGAGAGTTGAGTGCATTTAGTACGGATGAAATTATTTTTAGCAGATCAGACTTAGCAAGATTCCTGGCAGAAACACGGTATTCTGGGGGGAGGGGGGGGAGGTTGTGGTGTAGTGCAATGATCGTGGAGTCATATTGCCATATGCGTGAAATGAGTGTTTAGGTGTTTGTTCATTGATAGTGTTGGAGCGTCTGGAGACTGAATATTGTTAAAGAGATTCTGGCACTGTTTGACCTGTGACTGTTTCATGTGCCTTGTTGTATTGTGTCATATGACAAGGGTATACTTCAAAACTACATCATCAGAATGAAGGAGTTAATTAACCTCGTGTAGGAGATAGGTATAAATCTAAGTCTTTTTCTTCCCCTATGTTTACCTTCACCTCACACTCCCGTCGTCACCCATTTCTCTTACTTACATTTCAGCTCAAGCCACTTCCTAATTCTTCTTGGGAACCTTTAAGTGAAACAGCGTTATCTTGACTCCAGGCTCCTGTGTGTGTGTGTGTGTGTGTGTGTGTGTGTGTGTGTGTGCGTGTGTGTGTGTGTGTGTGTGTGTGTGTGTGTGTGTGTGTGTGTGTGTGTGTGTGTGTGTGTGTGTGTGTGTGTGTGTGTGTGTGTAACTATAGGGCTTTTACTTTAACTTGACTAGAATCCATTTCCCCTTTTAAATCGAATGATGGTCAAGTGTGTTAAAACCGGAGGGAAAGTTTAAATAGTAACATCGACTTGCCGAATTTCATTAAACCACGATTAAGTATACAATTTATGGAACTGGCCGTCAGATGAGAACAACCTGACCTTCCCCTCTACCATCCTACAGAGTTGTTACCTGTGCACTGCCAGTTACCCCACACACACCATTGCCACCTTAGCTGACGTCAAAATACACTGTAACACATGAGTACCACAACTAAATAGTCGTTCTTTTGATTTTGCTGCGTATATTTTAATTCACACATATCTTCTCAACTTGATGTAACCTAAGGTTAATTAATGTAACCTAACCTGGCATGACAAAACCAAGGCAAGCCAAGTCTTATGAAATAAGAGCCAAACCATTCGCCCATGAATGCTTATCACCCTCCATCACTGAGAAAAAAAAAATCGCATAGTAATCCTTTGGCAGTCGGAGGCATATCATCATAACTTCCCCAAAATCGAAGAAAGTTAAACACTGTGCCAGCATTCAGGAGCCTGAAGTCAGGAGTATTATGATAGTGAAGGTCACTGAAAATAAAAGGCTTTTGAAGAAATTCTAACAGTTCATCTGTAAATAGCCAGTTTCTTCGTTGAAAGTACAACAAACTGGTGAGTAGTGGTCAGCTAAAAGAAAAAGTTAGAGGGTAATTACTTGCAAAATCCTCAGGCAATCGGAGAAATATCATTATAGTTCCGCCAAAATTATTTCAAAATAAGCCATATAGCCAGGGATATTGCCTACAAAATTTGGATACATCTGGCACTTGATACTGAGATACTTTTGTAACAGCCCACACACACAAACACACAGACACACGCACACACGGAGGAGATTACATTATTGCCTCACACAACGGGTGATGAATATAACCCACCTAACCCAACCCAGTCCAACACAACCTTACCTATCTCAGTCCAGTCTAATCCAGCCGAGTCACACCAACCCACTGTAGCCTAAACTAACCTAACCTAACCTGAAAGTGTACATGCGGCCTATTTGTATACGTTCCTCTTCCCATCACGCTTTCCTTTGATCTGGTTCCGTTTACTTTGAGCTCAAACATTTCGATGCAACCCACGCCTCAAGCTTTCCACAGTTTTGCCGTTGCGCAATATGGAGGTTTAATCTCTGGTAAATATTATGACAGGTTCACGTATACTGCACGGAACATAAAAAGGCTTAGGGTTTCGGTAATGGTAGTATTTTAGGGGGCATAGAAAGCCCAATACTATCTCTTGATTAACAATTTGTCATACACATTACACTTTCACATTTTTTTAATGATATTTATATAAAATTAATGTTGATTTAAACGAAGCTTGTGCTGTGTGTGTGTGTGTGTGTGTGTGTGTGTGTGTGTGTGTGTGTGTGTGTGTGTGTGTGTGTGTGTGTGTGTGTGTGTGTGTGTGTTTATTTGGAAAATAAATGTTCTAAATAAAACCAAGTAATCAAACAATTATGAAGCCTAACTCGGAACACATAATTATGGTGTGTGTGGGAAGAAGGAAGAACATTGTTTCAGAATTGTGTCTTGCGCCGTAACTCCTTCAATATGATAAGGTATTTAATCATTCCTTGTTACAACCACACGATTTTATTGAGCTTACGGGATACCTATGATAATTAAAGAATTAATGAACACTATACACAACCCAACCAGAGTGATATTTCTCTTATAGGCTGAAAAGTTTGGTAATTCGAAAGTAACAAGTTAAAAGCAGAGGAATGGAAACGATCTATCCGAGAGGACCGTGTTAAATGGAGAGGCTGATTGATCTATGAGGAAGACAAGGAGAGATTTGGTGTTACTGTGGATGTGATGGAAAATTTTAGCTGTACCGTGAGGTGAAGAGGCCATTTGGAGAGACTCAAGAGTGAATGACTGAACAGTAGGGTGCATGTGAGTGAGGTGCAGGAGAGGGGAGGGCAGGAGTTCGAGGATAAGGAAGAAAAATAGCATTGACCCGTGACAGAGAGAGAGCGAGAGAGAACACAAAGGAGTACAGAGGAAAGTTACCTTCACCAATGCCATTACCATTAAAAAGATCTGGATTCGGATCCGTGAATATAGGATCAGGATCCGCCCCAAAACTTAATAAATTTTTTCTTGGTCGATGGCCCACCTTTCCAACATATTTCGTTGATATTCATAGAGACTTTTGGAGATATTTGAGGGATACTCCGGATCCGGATTCGGACCAAAATTTACTAATTTCTTCCTCGGCCCATAGCCCACCCTTCCACAAAATTTTATAAAAATCCTCTCATAACTTTTTTAGTAATCCGGTATCGGATCCGTGGATATAAGATCCGGATTCGGATCCGCCTCCAGATCTAATAACTTCTTTCTTTGTCTATGGGCCACATTTCCACCAAAATTCATTGAAAATAATAGAGAAATTTTGGGGATTTGTTTCTGGATACACCGGATCTGAATCCGGACCAAAATTTATTCAGTTCTTCCTTTGCCCACAGCCCATCGTTCCACGAAATTGTATCAAAATCCGTTCATAACTTTTTGTGTGACATGCCAAATGGTTTCGTGTACACCAGCAAACCATTTACTGAACTTGATAACCAAATTATGGCGCCTGGTGGTTTAGTGGGAAATTCAGGCCTTCCAATTGGAGTGAGCCTACGCAGCTTTATTTCCATGGGGTAGTTGGGGTTTGTTGCTCACGTCATGCCACTCAGGGAGAAGTGAGGCTGGGCACTTTCATCGTAAATGTCAATACATACGTGCCCTGCCCCAGGCTCCTACGATCCATAATGGCAATTCAGAATTATATGATGATAATTATATATATACAGTACTGTATATATTAAAATGTTCAGCACTTATAGGGGGGAAAAATGGATATTTAGGTGGGCAAAGTATGCAATCGATTCCACTTCACAAACAAAGCATTCAAGCAATTTTTTTTTTTTAATCAATGCAAAGTGGAGCGTAACTAACCCTGCATTCTGTAAATCTAACTGATCTGAATAAATGAAGGGTATGGTGAAGAAAGGTAAAAAAAAAAACAATGTGGTACAAAAACAAACACTAATTTTGAGCTATGCAATAAGTATAATCAGTTTATTACATGTGCGATTTTTTGGTTGAGTCGTAGAGGGCACTGTGGTGCTGCACAACATGGAAGATCAGCTGTCGTTCTTCTTCATTCTTCGTCAGACCACTGTTGTAGTCCATTGCCATTTTGACTGCCTGCTCAGCACCGTCATTGGCCACTTTGAGGTGGGCCATGACATCAGGAATGGGGCAGAGGTCATTGATGCTTTTCACAGTATCGAGCTTCAAACACTGGAAGATGTTTTTCTACTTCTGGGTGACAAACTTAGCGATACTCAGATCTGATGCCTTATCAATCGTCTTCATGTTCAAACAGAGCGGACCTTTCTTCCTCGGCAGTGCTGTGGTCATATTTTTCAGCATTTCCTGCTTTTTCTCAGCAGAGACTTTGTCAGAATACATGGCTAGTGAAGCCAGGTCCTCACTGAGGTACCAGAGGTGGCTTTTGACTTTGTCCAGTGCCTTCTTTGCTACAACAGGATCCACCTCTTAGAATTCTTCAATCTTCTTCAGGAGATTGAGGTCATTGATTGGAGCATCGACAACATTTGGAGCTTCAAACCAGTGCATCACATAGATGGTCAAAAGGAAGACTCAGATGCATTTGATGGCCTCCTTTTGATGCCATGTGAAGGGGAAGGAGGATGCATCCTTCAGCTGATTTCTGAAAAGGAAGATCTTGAGGCAGTAAAGGGCTTTGACCATCCAGCGTGCTCTGTAATAGGCACCTGGGTGGTGAAAGGTCATCCATGCTGGCTCCTTGCCGAGGAAAGCCAGAGACAGATGGAGGAGCTCAAGGTAGTCATCACAGGGTCGCACACAATCTGTGGCTGAGTATGAAGTGTTCAACGTCCTCGGCTCTGTTGGCAATCCACGACTGAGATTTTTCATCTAAGTCATCATCGTAGTTTTTGAAGGAATCTGTGTCAGTTTTGTTCCAGAACTCTTTGAATTGACCGAAGAGCGGAATTTCAGGACCAGAAGAAGAGAAAAAAGAGATCAAAGATTCCTGTCACTGTGAGTTCACACATTTGGTGCCTGCATGCAAAAAGCAACAAAGGGACTTGGAGACCTCTTTCAATGACAAAGCAAGCTCCGCTGTGAACTCCAGTGTTAGACGCTGTAGTATCAAAACAGAGCCCTGGAATCCAGGGCTTCACTTCCGGCCATAATTCATCTAGAGTCCTTAGCACTGCCACTCCCATTGCCTCACCCGTTCCAGCAGGGATCTTAGGGATCGCCGGGATCTTCTCCGTACCAGTCCCTGTAACAACAATCGCCAGGCGATCACTGCAGCCACTACCATCGATGCTAGGCAAGAGCTTTGCATCAAAATGGAGAATCAAGGGAGTTTGTGGCTGGAATTCTTTTTTGATCTTTCCAGCTATCTTAGTTCTTGATTCCTTCCAAACAGAGTGGAGAGATCCAACAGACAACGTGAGTTCCCCCACGTCAATCTCTGCTGCGATCAAGGCGGGAGTTATCACTTGCATTGCAACTCGCGTTGAAATGCCTGTCCAATCACATGCGGCAAGAAATACAGTGTCATCAATAACCCGCCTTCGCCTTGGATCCAAATATGGAACTTTTGGAGTGGATGAAGTAGACAGCCCTGAAACTTCTTCACTGTCATCTTCATCCTCAGAATTACTTGATGATGTGGACATTTCTACCTCCCCTATTCCTCCCTTCTCCAGCATTTTCTTTAGTTCCTCCTCAGACTTCAGACGTCTCTTGTCTTTTTCTTTCTTTCTTTTGTCCTTGGCCTTCATTCTGGTCTTGTACACTTTGTATTCAGTGCCAATGTACATTTTCCTACTGGTACACTAATTGATCAGGAACTCCTTGTCCTTCGGCATCTTCAGTACTGCCAATACATCACCTTTGGCCAAGTCAAATAGACCTCTCAGGTGGACATCCCTGTAGCGGGTTTCTTTTTGTTTTTGAGTTTTCCCACCTTGAGTTGTTTTCCGTTCCACGTTACAGTATTTCTCGTACTCATTTTTCAACTTTTGTAAAGCGTGACGCTTTTCAACCATGGGAATGGATGCTTTGACCCATACTGCCGTTGCTACTGCAACAACCAGTGACAATGATGTTGGCAGGTCCTTCTTCCCCACCTTCAGAAAATAGAAAAGTCGTTGTAGGACGTTTCCAGTCGTTGGCAGCTGGCTCAAATTCAACAAACTGACTTTTCGAGCAACACCGAGCTGGAATACAATGGTTCTGGACCTTGTACCAGCCACCTGAAAAGAAACAACATGGAGTTATTGGAGAAAGTATGACTAACCTTAATCACCAAGAAACCAAATTATACTGGGGTCATGACGAAGAGAGTGTATGCGAGTGAGGTGGAGCTGGAGGGGGAGGCCGAGGATGAGATGGAGGGATGGGGTGGAGAGGTATATGAGAGAGGGGGATGTGAGTTGAGAGCAGGGCAGCGAAATGGCGGGGGACAGGACGACTTGGAGGCGATTTGTTTGTGGCCACCCCAAACGGGATTGAGGCGTCTGGCAATAGAGAGATAGATAGATGAGTCATTGGTTTGAGAAGATCAATGAAAAATTGCAAAGTATGGTGCAGTCCCCACCAGTAGTGGAACTGAATAAGCTCTCTGCCCTTCAAGTTCCTGAAGGCTCGATTTTTCTGACCACCCTAATATATATATATCTGTGTGTGTGTGTGTGTGTGTGTGTGTGTGTGTGTGTGTGTGTGTGTGTGTGTGTGTGTGTGTACTGACCCCATACAGTTAACAAGCTTTTAGTGATATACTTGATATCCATATTTGCATAGGAATATACTTAGATTCGTGTTCACACACGTTTTCCTAAATACGTCAGTATCCGAAATTGCTGGAAATCCATGGACGGTTTTCTTTTGTAACCCACGACATCCCAAATACGCTACCGTGGATAACAAAACCCACAGAACTAATTTTAAGGCAACTTCAACTGCTGGTATTTCCATTTCCACATGGTATCTGTTTATATCATAGTACTGTAACTAAAACAACTTTCTTTCTGTGCCTCCACCGTGTACTTTCTTAAATTTATACAGTACGCTCCCATATACGGTATAATGTGATAAACTGTCTCGCAGGGAATATACAGTACATACTTTACTTAAGGACCATCTGGACCAGCAGTCTCCTAAAGTTACTTGTAGCCATTGTAGTAGTAGTAGTGGTGGTGGTGGTGTGGTGGTGGTGGTGGTGGTGGTAGTGGTGGCAGTAGTAGCAATAGTTGTAGTAGTAATGGTTTTGTTGGTGTTTGTGGTGGCACTAATAGCAGTAATAATATTTGCAGCAGCAGTAGCAGCAGCAGCAGCAGCAGTAGTAGTAGTAATATAATAATAATTACTAGAACTCTGTAACTGTCCTACGAAGTCACTAGTCTCCGCTTGTTGTTTCTTAGTGACATTAATCCCACTGGATAGATATGGATTTTTTTTTTTTATCATAAGTGACCCATGCTAGGACACATAACCTGTGCCCTTCAGATTCCTTGCGCAGTCTGCGGTTCCCTGGAATCGTCGAGAAACTCCGAGGTCGAAATAATAATACCTTACTTAATTTAAATGTGTAGCCACAGTAAAGAAGCCTGGGTATATTGTAAGTTTAATATATATAAGATCTGAAGACCCTAAGGAAACTTCTTGTGTAACATCAACAAAGGATCTGACAAAGGTGTCAAAGACTACACGTGTCTGCTGCTGTTTCTTACAATGACCTTGGCCTCATTGGATATATATATATATATATATATATATATATATATATATATATATATATATATATATATATACTTTTTCTATCAGCAATGGTCCACGCCAGGACACATAACCTGGGTCCCTTCAGATTTCTTGAGCAGTTTTCGATTCTCCTGGAATCGTGGCGAGACTCTGAGGTGAGAATGGTAATAATACCACCATAAACAATTGTCTGGGCCCTATAATAATAATATTAATAATAATAATAATTATTATTATTATTATTAGTAGTAGTAGTAGTAGTAGTATAATGATAATAATAATGTTTTTGAAACTGATGAAACAATAATCAAACAACTTCCACATTCCAGATGAAATTCCTTCTGTTATCATTGTAGACCTAGTATTAAGGGATTTTTGGTATGACCCAGATTGAGGTCAGGGTCATTCATACTTTGAAAATCATTTTCATTCGTGACCCACTATATTTCCACCGAGTTTGGTTATAATCGGCCAAAATCTTCCCGATTTAGAACTTCCAGGTGTAAGGTGGCCATTTTGATTTCCATCAATATATCAAAAAGTATTTTGTTAGATCTCAATATCAATACCCAGATGCACTAGCGTATGTTGACGACTACATATTGGAACATTTGCAAAGTTCAGTAGTTTTTGCTGCGCAGGAAAGGAAAAATTGAAAAAAAGAACAAAGAGAGCTCTAGCGCGGTGACAGTGTTAGGAAAAGATTATTTGTGCCAAAAGAAACCTGCAACCAAGATAATTACTCTTACAAATTCCAAGTCTCTGTCTCCAACGGTCTTGGAATGCCAGCCTTCTAGATCTCCCCACTCCTCCAGTACTAATAATAATATTATCTACAATACAATATGAACTCTACAGAATATGGAGTTCTTAATAGGAGTAGTAGTAGTACAGTAGTAGTAGTAGGAGGAGGAGGAGGAAGAGGGGGAGGAGGAGGAGGAGTTGGAGTAATTGTTGTTCTGGTTGTTGAAGCTCCAGGTTTGAAACTTGAACCCAGTTGACTGAAGGCCGAAGTTACCCTTCTCCTGCAGTCCACCATCCACCTTTTGAGAGACAGTGAAAGGGACGTTACATAACCAGACATTTGAGCCACTTGGTTATATCGATGCCACCGCTGGCGTCCCACGTCAGCGTTCAATGATCACCTGACACAATCTGTACTTATCTAGATCGATCTGATTAGTCTAAAAGTATTAACATAGCGTCAAAAGCAGAATTTCCCTAGTTTTAATGCAGTTGCCTCAATGGGGCTTGCTATTTATGGCAATGATCATTTGTGTTATGGATCCTTGGAGAGAATTCTAAGTGGCTCTGGAGTCATTTTCGTTCCACCTCTTTCTTGGTGATTTATTCTGAACTTTACACATCAATGTCCTCTTGTATGTTGCCGATGCATGTCTGCTGGTATTAAATCAACAGAATTAACATATAAAAGAAATGAGAAGGTATAATATGCAAAAAAAAAAGTAATGAAGAGGTACAAATAAACCTTCTTTTTGCCACCTACAATACGGCCCTGAACCCTGCGAGGATTTTGTGTCTTTCTCTTGGAACGTTTGCTGCTCCCACAATTTCTTCATTAGTCCACTTTCTCATAAAAAGTCGCATAAAGCCACTTCCTATCTTTTATTGGTAATTTTTCTGTGTGACAACGTTATCTTGCATCCTGGCTCTTGTGTGTGTGTGTGTGTGTGTGTGTGTGTGTGTGTGTGTGTGTGTGTGTGTGTGTATGTGTGTGTGTGTGTGTGTGTGTGTGTGTATGTGTGTGTGTGTGTGGTTGAAGTGTACACAAGTTTCTATGGATGTCGTTGCTGGTGTATGCTTGTGTGTGTTTTTTTTTTCTTTTGTATATTTATGAATGTCATGACGTGTATTATGGTAAAAATATCCCACTCAAGGATTCGAAACCAAATGGCGTCTGAAGGTTGTTCTACCATGGAAATTTGCGCAGGACTTTGGGTGGTCACTACGACGTAAATGATCTGGACTACGGTAACTTAGCTTTTTGTAACTTCTATACTTGAGAGGGGCAGTATGGGATTGGGTGTTACCGTTTCACTCCAATGGATTGCATTCTAAGGGTCGTAGGGATTCTTAACATTTCGTCTTCAGCGATTTACTCTGTATTTTACAACTTTCATGGTAATTTATGTCGATATCGGAACGATATAAATAGTACTCAAACAGTTTTAAGGTATAAGTTGGGACTATGACACACCTAATTCATGACTTGGGTAATTTCTCTGAACCGAGTAAAAGTGACCCTGTTGGTTTTAATGCCTCAGAAACTGAGTTCCTATATCTTTCGATTAGCAATAATCATGCACGGGAGTGTCCTAATATTCAACAATATCCTGGTCATTCCTGCATCATCTCTGAACATTTTTGGGACTTCATTTTCATGGAAAGATCGAATTACCTCTCTTCAAAATCTGCTTCCAAGAGATAAGGTGTGCTCTTTGCCCTTGTGAAGAGTACAACTCTCAAGTGTGTGTATGAGGGTGGGGGGGGGGGTTTCCACAAGCAGCTCTTCTCAACAGGGAAGAGTCAAAGGCTTTTCGACTCATTCACTGTCCTCCTTTCAAACTCTCTCCCATACCCCACTGTTGCATCTTTATGATATTCTGTCTCAACATTACTGGCCACTGCTCTTCTGAACTGTCTACTTACATCCCTTTTTCATTACGGCGGGCGCTTAGCACCCGTGTGTCAGCAAACTCCCATCCTTTTTCCGTCAAACTCTCTAATGCATGAGTTAATCGAGACTCCCTGTCTCCGGAACTGTTTTCCTTTGTCTATATTTCTTTCTGCGTATGACCTTTAGTCTTTTAAAAGCGATGTATCCAAGTATCTCGAAATTAACGGATCGTGAATTTGGCCCCGTTATATTTTTATGACGGGCTTCTGGCCTTTGGCTCCTTCTTTCATGGATGCAGAATAAATATATAAATTGCTAAGGAAGAGGCATTAACAAAACTGCAAAGCTTCTTCAAGATACGGTCCCAAACTTAATACCCTCCACTTGCCTCCAGCATCCCACCTAATTTTCACGTGTGCACTGCAATTCCATACATTCCTTCCTCACCCTCGCCCTGGCAGTATAATTAGGGACATTAATATTGATTCACCTCATTTCGATGCACACCGTGACTGAGCATTGATTTAGAATCCAGTTATTGAGATCTTTGGAACCCGATAATCTGTGTAAGAGATTCATACTTGTTTGACTAAAAGAGTGACTCGTTTTTACTCTTCGCAAGTGAGCAAATGCAGTCTAATTCTGACCCCGCTTCCTATCAGGAGTTTAGTTGATCATGATACTCGCGTTTTATCTCACACATTTCAACGGAACATAAGAGAAAATAACGTAACCTAACCTCTGTTAACGAAATCACATCTAATTTAACCTAACAATGCCTAACCTAACTTAGCCTAACATACCCTACCAGTACTTAAATCAACCCGAAATAACATACCCTAAATTAGCATAAACCAAATTAATCTAACGCAACCTAACCAAAACTAATCTAACCTAAATTAACCTAATAAAACATTCAAAACTAATGTACCGCAGTCTAACCTTACCCATCCTAACAAAACCAAACCTAACGTACCCGAGCCTTCCAGCAAATGTGCGTCTCACCTGTGTGCTCCCCTCTTCACATCAGACTTACCTTTGATCCAATTCCACTTATTTTAACCCCTTCAAACTGGCGACGATTTTTCTTCTCATACCATTTCTGGTGAATTTTATTCAGCTTACGTAAGAACGGGGCTAGTAAAGTCTAAATATAAACCAGTTTGTGCAGAAAGTATTTCCTTAGGAGAATAAAAACCTCTAAACGTAGTAATACTAACAGTGGTAGTAGTAGTAGCAGCAGTGGTACTGCTGGCCAAAGTTACCCTTCATCCTCAACCCACCATTCTCCGTTTGGAGCATAAGGAAAGAATGAAGGGAGGATTATATAACTGGGCAGACCATCACCCAGTCATATCGGTGCTAGTACAAGAGTTAGTTTCTCTCCAGCACCGCTTCTGAAAGGAGCAAGGAAGAAAAGAAATGCGTCATCGGAGTGAAGGGGTAAGCTGGGACGTTCTGACGCAATCCAGACTGAAGCATTTCTGTGTTGCTTTGGTTTCAACCCTTCACACCAAACGTGGTGCTGGTGAGGGACGCCATCGCGAGGTTGCACCAGTAAAACCGATCGGTTCCGCTACCGGGTTATTCAAATGTCCCTCAACTCGCTCCCAGTTCCCCTGAAAGGGGAATGGACTGCAGGAAGAGGCCAAATTTAGCCTGCAATCTACCGAGTTCACGTTCAGATGAGGATGAGATTGTGACCACTACTACAATTGTTACTGCTTGTGGTACTACTACCACTACTACAACTACTGTTACTACTACACTAATGACGAAAATTTAGATTGTTCACGCTTGTTTACCAGACAATTTTATTCAGGTCTGCGTTAGATATCTCGTAGTGACGGAATTAAAAGAGGCGTTGCATAACTTATTCGGTACATAACATTTTATTTTGATATGAATAAAACCGCTTGAATATGGCAAAAAAGTGAATAGAAAGTCAGCATATTAAGTGGCTTAATAAATGAAAAAAAAAAGAATGTTCATAGACAGTGTAAAGGAACATATGTTTAATTCCTTCAAAGCAGTGTGGTCCAGATGATTTTATTCGCCTCGGGAAACGCATCTTGTATCGAAGAGGTTAATAAAAGCTATATCTTACTCATCCATTTTAAAAAAAATTCTCTGATGCTAAAAAAATTCGTTACAGATAGCAAAAATATACCTCGTGTCACGGGGTTTTGATGATATCACGGTGTTTTTAAAAATAAATGCTTAAATATTATTCAATTGATATTAATATTCAATAATATTAAAGAGCAGGGACAATGATCGTCTTGCTAAATCGAGCAACGATTACTTTACGCTGGCTTGTGCACGATTCTCTAAGAACGAGAATTTATAAACTTTCTCAACAGTACACAGCAGAGACTAATTACTCACAATTGCTGAATTACTGTACTGTTAGCCTCTGGAGAAAGTTACTTCACCCCTGACAATAAATAACTAATACTAACATCAGGTTCTTGCCGATGCTTAACTCCTATGGCACAACGGATTTTAAGTTAATACAACAAGACTGGTCTAAGTACCAGTTATGAAGGCAAACGTTCATGCAAGCTAGGAGCTATATGGAAAATAAGCTTAATTTGGAGAAATGAAACAAGATTTTACTTTACATTAAGCTCAAGGAAAAGAACTGTTAAATTTATTGATTACAAAAAAATAAATTTAACGTTACATTTCAAATCAAATCAATGAGACGCACTCACTCACTCACACAAAAGCTAAATACTTACGCCTAGGAAAAAACACCTTAACTAAACTCTTAAAACTAGGATTATACAAAAAGGAAATACCAGTCGATGAATGCTATGTATCACCCGGGGGGTGGGAGGACTGGATTAACTGTCTCAGTGGAGCTTGGGTGCTAGCGACCTCTCACACTTCTGGAGCGCAGGACCCTCTTCCGTCACAACAAACACTCGACTGACTTCAAAATACATTGCATGGGCAGGACGCACAAGCCACCGGAAGAAGGCGTGGCTAACGGTTTAGGCAAGCAGAGGCGAACGATAAAGAAACAATTGTATCGCTCAGTAGAGCACTTAGTGACGTGCATTAAATCGGTCACTTTTGAAAGTGACGAATGTTTTGAAAAGTATACTCCGAAATGGAGAGAGAAACGGTTAACTGAGCGATACACAGTGAGTTTTCCACTAATAGTTCGTGGCTTCTCACAAAAGGGAAATGTCGCGAATTGATTCGTGACATTACGCCCCTACAAAATTTAATTTTTTCCTTATGGGAAAAAATTTGTGGATACATATATATATATATATATGTACACATCCTAAGTCATTCACACAAGATTCACACTGTGGTGTGTGTGCTATCCTGCTACAGGAGAAAGTCGCAGTCGCCAGTGAGCGAAAAAACCTCGTATTTACGTTAATAGAAGCAAGCTTGAGGGAAAAAACTCCGTGACGACGGTGAAAATCCTGTACTCAGGTCAAACTGAGCGAAAAGTCGCTACATTTACACTGACAACTAATTGTTGTGTAGTGTGATGTATGTAATACACAGTGTAGGTGTGACAGTTGTAGTGTGACTGTACCTATGTGTAAAATGACAATGATAATATGACGACGACGAAGGCAGAGGAGAAGAGGCAGCAGCGTGCAGCAGACGATCGGCTGACCCGCACAGCAAAACTGCTACACTCATTGCTGAACCTGCAAAACCAATTAAGGTGGAGCATCAAAAGTGCCAGTGAGACAAAATTCTTATTAAATTACAATTACTCTCTCTGCCTAGCAATCAGTACATGCTACAAAAAGTACACTCGAGGTCGCCATTAATTTTAGCACACAATTAGTGTCGGCAAGTTGAGAATCCTTGTGCAAACTCGGGTCTTCCATAGCCTCGAACTGCACACGGGTCCTCAACCTGTGCCTTAACCTACAGTTCTTATATTAATATCGAGGAGCTGAGAATCCTTGTGCAAACTTGGGTCTTCCATAGCCTCAAGTCGCCTCTGCGGAATTCTCACTTCCCCCTTAACCTACGGTACTTATATTAGTATCGGGGAGCTGAGAATCCTTGTGCAAACTTGGGTCTTCCATAGCCTCAAGTCGCCTCTGCGGAGTTCTCTCTCGAACTTCCCCCTTAACCTACAGTACTTATATTAGTATCGGGAAGCTGAGAATCCTTGTGCAAACTTGGGTCTTCCATAGCCTCAAGTCGCCTCTGCGGAGTTCTCTCTCGAACTTCCCCTTTAACCTACAGCACTTCTATTAGTACCGGGAAGCTGAGAATCCTTATGCAAACTTGGGTCTTCCATAGCCTCAAGTCGCCTCTGCGGAGTTCTCTCTCGAACTTCCCCCTTAACCTACAGTACTTCTATTAGTACCGGGAAGCTGAGAATCCTTATGCAAACTTGGGTCTTCCATAGCCTCAAGTCGCCTCTCAACTTCTCACTTAACTTACGGTACATAATATGTATGTACAGGCCCTGGACATACTGTGTCCTGTGGGGCCAATGGGCGAGACGTCAGGTCTGCACCCACTTCACCACTACCCTGTCTCTCAACTGTCTCAGAGATTACAGGTGTGGTTACAAATGGCACAGGAAGGACAAGTCCCTGATTAGTGGTGTTACTTTGACACACACTGCAGGAACGGACAAAACTATCTATGTCTCGTCCCATCCCTGGCCAGAAAAAGTCAGCTCGGATACGGCCCTGGGTCTTCCTTTTGCCCATGTGACCTCCTGAGGCTGAACAATGACCCCATTGTAACACTGCTAGGCGGTACTTGGCGGGAACGACAAACTGCAGTCGAACCTCGCCCTCGGGTGTTCGTGACTCACGGTAGAGCCGTCCTTGTTTGCGAAGGAACTTGGCTCGACCTCCCCGTGAATACTTAATCACTCGACCCTTTTGTTTGTTCCACACGGCAGCAAGTGTCGGGTCAGAACGTTGTTCTTGTACAACAAGTTGACTAACCATCAGATCTTGCGGCGATTCAATGATCACTGGGGTGACACAGTCTGGAGCCTCAGCCATGGCTCGTGTTACCGCAGCAGCCGAAGTCTGAGTAGCGTCATGTTCGGTGCAACTATCCTTGACTCCATTAATATTGCCTACTATAAAGTCAAATAGAGGTTCTGGCATGACAACTGCAAGTGTCGTACCAGTATAAAATGGAGATGCCACCTGGATACATGCCTCAGGGAACAATCTCACTGATCCATCAATAAGCTTTGCATGGATCTGTCGACCTGTATACTGCTCAGGCCGAACTAAACTCTGCTTAACAGAGCAACCTGAGGAACCATTGTCTCTCAGGACCTTCACAGGAATGTCTCCCACAAACCCTGGCTGAACAAGGAAGGTACTGTCACCTGTGGGAGGGCCTGTGGAGGAAGCAGCTAGCCACTCATGAGGTTGCTGAATTGATGCAGCAAACATTGTGCCTTGAGGGTTATATTGGGAAGATGGAACATTGGCCATCTGTGGAGGGGGGTTCACTGTCACTGGGGGACTAGTGAACTGTGGGGAAGTACCCACACTGGTAGGGACGTGACCACCATGCTGCTGCTGAGGAATGAAGGCTGCATTCGCTTCCTGCCTCTTTTGAGCTGGTGGTGAAAAACTTTGTCCCAACGGTCGGTTGCGTGGCTGATACTTCTGCTGGTTAGGGTACTTGTTGTACCTCTTCCACTCAGGTTTCTGAGTGTTTTGCCCCTGGTCCTTCCACTGCGGTTTTGGACCTTGGCCATTATTCTGAGAATGGCCTTGTTGCTGGGATTCAGTCTGAGACGGCTTCCCAGACTTATCAGCTTCTTTTCTGCTCCAGGTGTTTTGCTTACGAGCTTGATAACTGTATGCAGTAAAGAATGCGTCAGCCTTCTCTGCTATTTGGCTGGCATCTTTCACCTGGCAGATCTTAAGCTGTGCTATGAGCTCAGCAGGCCACGACCTCTCTAGCTGTGTACGCAGCATAAGGTCAATTATCCCCTCATGCGTGGAAGGAGTTTCATCTTTCTCCATCCACTCATTTAAGTAAGCTGTGAGACGATCAAGGAACTGAACAGCTGTCTCCTTGTCTTGGAGACGAGCTCGCATGAACTGAACTTTGGCGTCGTCTACTGTGAGACCATACGCCTTAATGAGTGCAGCTTTCATCATCTCATATGTGAGATTGTCTCCACGAATTCTGTGGAGAATATCGAGGGCAGGGCCCTCAAATAGGCTAAGAAACTGAAGCCGCTTAGCTGCCTCATCCAGTTGATATAAGTCTGCCATGTCCTCAAAACGAGCTATGTACAGCTCGATTCGCTCGCTTTCCTTGTATGAAGGAAGCTTGATGCGTGGGGTCGCCAGGACATGTGCAGGGAGAACGCTCGTGGAGCTTGGACCAACTGCACCAGACGTGTCTGAAGCCAAGGAATCTCGCTTGAGCTTCAGCACTTCAAGTTCATGTTCTCGTTCTTTCTCTCGTTCCTCACGCTGTTCTCGCTCGTGTTCCAAGTCGAGTTCGCGCTGTTTTTGCTTGTGTTCACGCTGTTCTCGCTCGTGTTCCAAGTCGAGTTCGCGCTGTTTTTGCTCGTGTTCACGCTGTTCTCGCTCGTATTCGCGCTGAATTCTACACTCTTCACGAGCTTCTTTCTCACGTTCTTGCTCGTAATTGAACCGTGAGAGTATGTATTCTTTAATTTCAGTTGGGTCCAAAAGACCCATATCTTTGGCTTCCTGTAAAAATACAGTAGTAGCCATGGCGCTAATTTATTAAGCAAAACCGAAATTGAGTACTGACTGCTTAGCGACGAATACTAATAAACACAAGTAAAGAGTACAGACACAAGTTAATGGTGACCAGTCTTATCTAGTTAACTGGCAAAGAATAAATCAAAAATGTAAATGACTGGGAAGACTCAATAATAAACACAATGGGTACGGCGACTTCCCAGGAGCGAATAAAATCGTCTGGCGTTACCAAAAATAAACTAGAGTTAAGTACTCTATTGATTAATAAAGCAAAAATTCACTTGCTAAATTAACGGTAAACACCAGTAAACTTGTGCCTATAAACTTTATTGATAAATACCTAAATATGAATGAGTGAGCACTATCTCGTGAATAGCTTTAGGGCTAGGAGTTAATATCCTGGAATGAGGTCGCCAATTGTCACGGGGTTTTTATGATATCACGGTGTTTTTAAAAATAAATGCTTAAATATTATTCAATTGATATTAATATTCAATAATATTAAAGAGCAGGGACAATGATTGTCTTGCTAAATCAAGCAACGATTACTTTACGCTGGCTTGTGCACGATTCTCTAAGAACGAGAATTTATATACTTTCTCAACAGTACACAGCAGAGACTAATTACTCACAATTGCTGAATGACTGTACTGTTAGCCTCTGGAGAAAGTTACTTCACTCCTGACAATAAATAACTAATACTAACATCAGGTTCTTGCCGATGCTTAACTCCTATGGCACAACGGATTTTAAGTTAATACAACAAGACTGGTCTAAGTACCAGTTATGAAGGCAAACGTTTATGCAAGCTAGGAGCTATATGGAAAATAAGCTTAATTTGGAGAAATGAAACAAGATTTTACTTTACATTAAGCTCAAGGAAAAGAACTGTTAAATTTATTGATTACAAAAAAATAAATTTAACGTTACATTTCAAATCAAATCAATGAGACGCACTCACTCACTCACACAAAAGCTAAATACTTACGCCTAGGAAAAAACACCTTAACTAAACTCTTAAAACTAGGATTATACAAAAAGGAAATACCAGTCGATGAATGCTATGTATCACCCGGGGGGTGGGAGGACTGGATTAACTGTCTCAGTGGAGCTTGGGTGCTAGCGACCTCTCACACTTCTGGAGCGCAGGACCCTCTTCCGTCACAACAAACACTCGACTGACTTCAAAATACATTGTATGGGCAGGACGCACAAGCCACCGGAAGAAGGCGTGGCTAACGGTTTAGGCAAGCAGAGGCGAACGATAAAGAAACAATTGTATCGCTCAGTAGAGCACTTAGTGACGTGCATTAAATCGGTCACTTTTGAAAGTGACGAATGTTTTGAAAAGTATACTCCGAAATGGAGAGAGAAACGGTTAACTGAGCGATACACAGTGAGTTTTCCACTAATAGTTCGTGGCTTCTCACAAAAGGGAAATGTCGCGAATTGATTTGTGACACCTCGATGACGCAACCACCTGTCAAGGGGGATTAATTTTGACCAAAAATATTACGACAAGGTTCATGTACACCGTAGGAGAACATAACACAAACTTTATCCTTTAGCCCCTACACTCATTATTTTATCGTGCTGGTTCCTTGAAAGCAGTGATAAGAAGCAGGGAAGGGAGCATGGAAGTGAAAAAGTTACATGACAGTATTGTGATACCAACTCTAACGTATGGAAGTGAAGCTTGGACGTTGCTGGAAGGACACAAGTCAAGAGTGAGAGCAGTGAAAATGAGTTATTTAAGAGGAGCCTTTGGAGTCACATGGAGAGACAGGCTGATAGATGAGGACATAAAGAAGCGTTGCGGTGTGGATGTGGATGTGATAGGAAGCGTTGGGAGGAGTACACTGAGGTGGTTTGGCCAAGTGGAGAGGATGGAGGGTGAAAGACTGACGAAGAGAGTGTATGTGAGTGAGGTGGAGGGGGGAAGAGGGAGGAGGAGGCCGAGGATGAGGTGGAGGGATGGAGTGGAGAGGTATATGAGAGAGGGGTGTGTGAGTTGGGAGCAGGGCAGTGAAATGGCGGGGGACAGGGCGACGTGGAGACGATTTGTTATGGCCACCCCGAACGGGATTGAGGCGTCTGGCAATAGATAGATAGATAGATTTTCTTTCGTTAGAATATAGCTTTTTTTTTTTTTTTCCTGATGGAGAGGGGACTTGATATACATTAACCCCTATACTCTCAGAGATCGCTCATAAGATGAAAAAGATTATCTGGTGATAGCAAAAAGCAACAAGCAAAATACGTCACCTGAATAAAGGGATAAGGATTGTGTGTGTCGTGTGAAATGGACACAAATCCTCTGATCGGATTTCTCAGAACTTGTGCGTGATTCTTTGGTTTATGAAAACTTTGTGTGAGAGCTTTACTTGGCTTCATATTTGTGTAAAGGATCTTCTTACTGGATATTTATCACTCAGAATTTGGACCCCATTCTAGGTGGCATATGCTTCCTAACACAAATCCCTAAGCCACTTATTTTGATATATTTTGCATGTTACACCTTACCATTCTCTTGTATCTAACCCTTATAGTTTCAATGCTGATGTAACTAGCATCAATAACATACAAGAAGACACTGAGATGTAATGTGCCGAATATAGTTAGGACTGTGCTCTATGTAGTATATGAAGCTTCGTATCGCCTCTTGCGGAGCGATTTATTTTTCATCTTATGCCTTGGCATTATCTTACTTATGTCATTTTAATTAAAAAAAGGTGTGCACTAACAATGTACAGCAGAGTAATGTGGAGCAATTTGTAGAATAACTCACCAGGCAAACGTCATCACGAAACATCTAAAGCCACTTATAATACTCCCTTTACTTTCATAGTTCTATGTAGCCGAGCTATATTTTTTAATCCCCCCCCCCTCTCTCTCTCTCTCTCTCTCTCTCTCTCCCTCTCTCTCGAATAATGAAAGATGAATGCTCGTAGAGCATAAAGATTTTTGGGATTGTGAAAAATAACTGTAACGAAACAATGACATTCAGAGCTTAACGACCAAAATGAACAGGCAGTGCAGCAATTTTCACCACACACTCACTTCAGTACCAACGCCCTAAACAAATTTATTACTCCATGATATAGCGTTAATATAGTCTTTTCTTTTCCCTCAGTAGCATATGGAGTAGCGAGAAAGACTAAACTATAGCACACACACACACACACACACACACACACACACACACACACACACACACTCAAGAATGTCGAGCGGCTACTCCGAGATTACTGTTTTCGTTTACCGACTATTATAATTATTTGATAGTAACATTTTTTACTTTAGTGCTATATGTAAGTCCATAAATAACCTCAATAATGTGGGAATGCTCAATCACCATGCAAATGAAAGGCATTATATACGCGGTACTGACCATTAAATACTTCCACTGATGAATTCCAGTCACAAACGGGTATCAGGCTTCACGAAATGAAGGTCTGGACTAACGTGCTTCATGAGACACAAAATAAACCCACAATATCTTGTAATAAACAATCTCTTTAGTTTTACTTGTTGCGTCGGTACTAACTCTAAAGACATCTAAAACTGAAGCATTTTATATATACTATCTGTATTGTAACAGGTAGCAGTACTGTTTATCGTTATCGCTTCACCCCGGTCTGTTTACCCTAGCAGAATGATTGATGACTGGTAAGTGACTGTTTCCGCGGGGTCGTGCTACAGATCCGACGATCCATTGTGGTAGACAGCAGCTCATCACGGTTAGACGAAAGTCCCTTCCACGGCAAAGTGCGACTAAGTTTTAGGGGGTCTGCTTCCGGATGGTCACTGCAGGTGATCCACCGAGGGCGCACAGCGCCACCAGACTTTTGACCATGGCCTATACTCCCTGTATGATGATGGCACTGTGCAAATTTACTATAGACTGGATAACTAAATATTTCAATTTCTTTGTAGTTTATTGCTCCCCCAGTGCCTCTTCAAAACCCAACATATTTGACTCTATATCTACAATTGACCAAAATTAGCCTCACCCTTACCACCGAAATTGCCGTTTTAGTCCAAGAGCATTAGATAAAAGGTGGAAGTACCTCGTAACAAGCTGAAATTTTTGGAAAGGTCAAGGTAAGTGCTCTATATAACATATTAAAAGTCCCCGCAATTCCCATTTGAGAAAATTTTAGAATTCAAGATTGCGTCCATTATGGCTGCCAATATTTAAATTTGCCATCTCTAGATAATTAATATAAAATATCAAGTCACGTGCCTAAACAGCAAAAGAAATTGACTGAAATCATCAGTATAATTAATTATGCGAACCTAAAAAAATGTATACCCAATTAATGGTCAAATTAGGCATCCAAATTGGACTCTTCTTCCATAAACAGAAACTTTGTTACTCATGCAAGCTTTTATACAGAAAATGAACACATTACATAAAATGAAAGTTCTACTAATAATCGTGTTAATTACAAACACGTAGCTGAGCAATATTGTATAAACTGAAGCATCTATAGGTAATTATTTATTTCAGTCTTCAAGGTAAACATCAATTTCAGTCAGCCTGGTACTGTATTGCCACAAGTCCACAACACTTGCTACACATACAAATGCAATAAAGACGTAGTTTCTTGCATCCGTATGTCACGTTAGCACAACCATCTTCTTCACACCCACAAGACACCATGTTCAGCAGAGAGTCTGGTGCAACTGGAAGGACTGTTTTTACCATGGTAAGGATGCCTTCATTTGCATTCTAGCCCCAGTCGTTTAGTGGTACAGTAAATGTGTACCAAGCCATTCCGGAGCTGTGTGAAATGTGCTACAGGAATGCTGCTGTGCAGCAGCAGTAGTTGGTGGAAGACTTGCAAGATCAACATTTAAAGCCAGGAGGGCTTTACTAACAAACCGTTTGTGTGCAGCAAAATGGAACTTGTTTAATGAAGTGTATCTGGTACCACCATACAGCTTGAAAATGAAAACTTCTACAGCTCTCTTCATATCATCATGTGTACTATCAGCCCTTGTAATAGCCACTAGTAGATTATAGTCGTTTTTCTTAAAAACTAATCGTTTTCCTTGCATATAAATAGCTGACAATGTTACATTCAGTGACTGCATGCAAGAATATAACGTATTTGCTGGCATCTCCAACGGCAAGCTGTATGTCTTTTACGTCATACAGAACTGTGGGACTAAGTGTACACAGGAAATAAATTTTTGTAGGTGCTACCTGGTCCTGGGCTACTACCATGACCAAGCAGTCTGTATCAGTTCCAGTAACAACTGTTGGAAGTTTCTCATTCTCAGCAATGCTTAGCGTTGTTGATATAAGTGAGTCGGCATCTGCATTGCCTGCTTTACACGTATTCCCCTTGAAAACATCTGCCCACAAAGAAATTGAATTGCTCTTTTCTTGGTGTTGCTGTTTGCAAGGAAAGCTTCTTGAGTGGTGGTTGTTGGCAAGTTTGCATCAAAGATGATATCAGGAGAAACAAGTCCTTGTGCTCTACGCCTCTCTTCATCTGCCTTTGTGGAGTTAATGCTGTCATAACCGTCGAACACAAATGTTGCCTACACAACAAAGTTTCTAAGTGCATTAGCTAGGAATGCCTGGCATACGTCCCGATACGTGGAGGGATGTGGCCACACCACTTTGTACAGAACATGACCGCCATCTATAACAAACAGTTTTCTGGTTGGTTGGTGTGCCGAACAGTGTATGACTTTAAAATGTCACCCAAGGTGCTCTTAGTTGTCTTGCTCATAACATCATCTTTGAAAAGGGAAGGTGGCTGATGAGCAAGCTCATAAGCTAAGAATGTTTCCATGTCAGAACTGTTTTTCAAAACACACACAGGTCTGTTGAGTAATAAGCCTGGGTTTACTGCCACACTTTTTCCTCTCACTTTGACCAATGTGTCTTTTGGGCCAACTATCATCTTGTCATTTCTGTTCAAAGTATCTCTGTAATTTTTTTCCTAGTCACCTGTGCTGCTGCTGCGTAACCAACTGCTGTGGCAACATCACAGTTCGCACATGCATCTGCAATAACTCTTGTTGACATAGATACCAATAGCTCTGGTTCATACCTTTTTCTGTATCCTCCTACTTTCTCTGTACTCATCTCAAAGCCAAAGTGGCTGTTGTGAATATGTACGCAATGACTTATCTTGCTTTCATGTTCCTGAACTAGAGTCTTCTGAATTCTCTTCTCTCTGGCTTCGGCTTTCCTGTCATTCTCTGACTAAATATATCTGTGCTGTTTACATATCCTCTAATTTTACTATGAAAAATTCTTCAACTATCTTACTTCTACGATGGAACACATCCTATCCGTTTCTTCTTTCCCTGAAATCTCCATTCTAGGATATTTCAGTGTTTCCCACCACCATTGGCTCTCCTCTCCTTTCACTGATTCACCTGGTGAACAAGCCTACATCTTATCTATCCTTAGTGACTTAGGGCAGCTTGCACAGCACCTTACTCGTATCCCTGATCGCCTTGGAGAGAGTTACAACATACTAGACCTCTTCCTTACAATTGATCTTTCTGCTTACACTGTTAAACTTTCTTCTCCATTGCGCTCCTCCGATCACAAACTTATTACCTTAACCTGTCCTATCACACCAGCACGGCCTGTGGACCCTACAAAGAAACATCGGTTGTGGCACGTTGGAGCAGCTGATTGAGAGGCCCTGAGGCAGTACTTCTTTGATTTTCCCTGGAATGATTATTGTTTCCATGGCCGGAAGCCATCTGAGTGTGCCATGAACGTTATGGAGGTTATTTTCTTGGGCGTGGAAGCGTACATTCCTTTCTCATATCCCTGACTAATGCCAAAAAGCCTTGGTTTAATCACGGTTGTTCTAATGTTGTCCACAAGGAGAAGGCCTATAAAGGTACCGGAGCAAACTTACCCCTGAATAACATATAAATCACATCTTGTTTATATTTCTCTCCAGACTCTTGCTCAGTCTGTTCTTCACTCTTGTAAAAATAATTCCATCTGTACTAAATGCTTTCAACCCTCCAACTCAAATTCTTCCCGCTCCTTCTGGCACCTTGTCAAAAAGGTTTCTTACAACTTTACCTCATCATCTTTCCCTCCTCTTTTCTACTCTGATGGTTCTGTAGCTATTTCTTCTACTGATAAAGCAGATCTCTTCGCTCAGACTTTCTCCTCCAATTCCACCTTGCCACTTCCAGTGCTGTTCCACCATCACTTTCCCCCCCCCCCCCTGACTTCCTCATGGCTGACATTAAAATTTCTTAACTGATGTACAGTATATTCTGCCATCACTGGCCTCAATACTAACAAGGCTTATGGGCCTGATGGGGTCCCTCCTGTTGTCCTCAAGAACTGTACGTCTATGCTTACACCCTGCCTAGGTAAACTCTTTCGCCTTTGTCTGTCAACTTGTACCTTTCCTTCTTGCTGGAAGTTTGCTCTCATTTAGCCAGTCCGAAAGGCCCAATTGGTTTAACATCCTGTGTCTCAAAAGCTTTCGAGTCTATTCTTAACAGAAAAAATTTTAAGCATCTTTTCTATCATAACATTCTTTCTGATCGTCAGGATTGGTTCCGTCAGGGACGCTCCACTGGTGATCTTTTCACCTACTGTTCAGACTCCTGGTCATTCTCCTTTCAGGACTCTGGCGAAAGCTCTGCCATTGCACTTGACATCTGAAAGGCCTTCGATCGAGTCTGGCATAAATCTTCAATTTCCAAACTACCCTGTTGTGGTTTCTAGCCTTCTATCTGTGCTTTCATCTATAGCTTCCTTTCTGGTCATTCTATTGCTGCTGTTGTATATGGCCACCATTTTTCTCCTAGATCTATCAACAGTGGTGTTCCTCAGAGCTCTGTCCTATCACCAACTCTCTTCCCATCATCAATGACCTTCTAAGCTATACATCTAATCCTGTCCACTGATACGCTGATGATTCCACCTTTCACCTTTCCATTCGGTTTCCCGCAACGTCCATTTCAGCAGTTACTTCAACAAACAAGGGATGAGGCTATGGCATACCTAATGTCCGACTTGTCTCGTATCTCTGACTGCAGTAAAAGTGATCCTGTTGTTTTTAATGCACCAATGACTTAGTTCTTACACCTATCAACCCGACAAAGTCTTCCACAGGAGTACCCACTAATGTTTAATAATATCCAGCTCAGTCCTGCATCATCTTTAAACAAATTTGTGGTTTCATTCTCTCGGGATTTATTTTGGACAGATCACATTACATGTCTAAATCTACTTCCAAGAGATTAGGTGTGCTAAGCTGACTCTGTACCTTCTAACCCCTGCACAGTTGCTGACTTTACACATGGGTTTTATTCACCCCTGTGTAGAGTACAATTCTCATGTGTGGGGAGGCTCCCCACATACTCGTACAGCTCTTCTTAGTAGCATGGAGTGAAAGGATTTTCGTCTCATTAACTCGCCTCCTCTTACTAACACCCTTTGTCCTCTTTCTCTTCTCCGTATTGTTACCTCCACCAAGGAGGTTATGTTTTCACCCTTGTCCGTTTGTTCGTTTGTTGGTTGGATTGTGGGCAAGATTACACAAAACCTACAGGAGGGATTTCCAAGAAACTTGGTAGAAGAATGGGCCTTGGCCCAGAATAGTCTCCATTAAATTTTGGTGTGGATCTGGATAAAGGTTCAGATCCAGGATTTTTCCTTCACTTTCTTCAACATTGCGAGATAGGGCGTTTTTTGACATTTTTGTAAATTTTTCATTGAATATTGTGTGGATCTTGATGAAAAATCAGATATATTTAGGATGTTGGTCTCTACAAATGTGTACAGTTTGGCGCGGATCCGTATAAAAGTTTGGATCTAGCGGAATAAAATAACCTTTTATAGGGGGTAGCCTTTTTCCAGCTGTCGTACAGTAACACGTAGGGCTACAAATGTGCAGAGCTGTACCTAATAACTGCATGTTAAAAGGAACTGCATGTTGGGCCTTGGCGGAGGTATGAACTCTACTGAGTGCCATTCTAGTTGCATCTTTATCTCTTTTCTATCGCTGCTTCAATTGTCACTGCTCCTCTGAACTGCATGCTTGCATCCCTCCACCTCTACGACAGGCATATAGCATGCATCTAGCAACAAACTCTCACTCTTTTTCTATCCAACTTTCTAATGCAAGAGTTAACCCTTACTTCCAATCCTGCATTTGTGAAACAGGTCAACTCTGGAACTGTCTCCCTCTGTCTGTATATCCTACTTCTTACCACCTCCAGGCTTTCAGATGCAGTGTGTCCAGGCACTGTGAAGTGAATTTGGCTCCTTTTTGTATTTGTTTTTTTCTTGGAAGGAACAGTTTTTGGGCTCCTAGCCTTTGGTTCCTTCTTCCTTATACAAAAAAAAAATTCCGCCAAATGATAGATGAGACCTGAATCATTTCTCAAATGTATAATGGTCCTTTTGATCCCGCGACTGGCTGCTTGGGCGTAGGCCTTTGCATTGCTCTGAAGTAGCAGTGCAAACTCCACTGAATCATTCAAGAGCTCCACAAATAGGAACACAGTGAGGCAGTGCGTGAACCCACTTGGTTAGTGTGCTGTCAGTGATAACTCTTCCATGTGTTCCTCCACCTGAAGTTTTCAGTATTCTCATTAAGTACTGCTCTACGGTCTGGTCACTGAAGTTCCCACTCCAGAACTTATCAGAGCGATGTACAGTGAATTAACCTTTCCCTGAGAAAAGCTCATACTCATCATGTGGCATGATTTCTGATAAACCTTTCATCTGCTGCAGGGAGAGTCATGCAGCCTTTGCACAAGGCAGATGCCCTAATGCATGGAGATTGGGAATCAATTATCTTATGCAGTTTAGAGAAGCTCCCAGTCCCCTGTTCTTTCAGCACGAATAAGTTGATCATGACAATCACTTTGTGCATGTACTGTACCCAAAGCTTCCCGTCCCTACTCTCACTGGCAACCGGAAAAAGAAGTTAAGATATGAGCTTGCACAGATTTTTAAGGCTTGGTTTTTCAGCAATGTCAGTAGCACTTTCTTCTTGTGATAGAACGCTGTCATAGACTTGCTTTAGGTAATTTTTGTCATTGTTGTCCACGCACCCAGGTTTCGGGAGCAAGTTATGGATGAGTGCTGACAGGGTGAGCATATGAACTTGAAAGGGACATACAAAGCCGGTATTACCAAGGATGTCGCCATGAAATTTGGGCTGAACTTCAAGATGGAGGGAGGGGCTACACATTAGCAACAATTATTGTTCCAAAAAATATCTGTGAATAAACATACTGCAGAAACATATTTGGGGGGGGGGCTAAACCCTCAAAAGCCCCCCCGATTGCGATGCTCCTGTGTATTACAGTACATAATATGCTTTACCTCAGTGTTAATTATTCCTTTTCCTCATATGTGTATAAGATTAATATATTTGTATTCCTTTTACCTAAAAAAACATATCTGGACATTAATTTGCCAATTTACAATAGCTACAAGCTGAGATATCAGAAGCTGAGCATCGTGGCGGCCATGCTGGTTATTACAATCTTGAATTCTGGGAATTCCTCAATGGGGATTTGCGGGGACTTATATGTTGTTTGGGACACTTCTATGGACCCAATGACAAATGTTCAGCTTGTTATAAATTTCTTCCACCCTTTGCCAATTTATAAACTATTGGTCCTGGATTATTTTGGGTACTTTTAAGTCCATAATGTAGAATGGCTATTACATTCTGCCAGGACTGACTGGTCTAGAACACAAGGTGTTTTGAGAATCTTTAATCTCACTCAGCTAGTAAAATAACCAGCCAGAACAACAGATAATCTTGACCAGAGTGTCTGTTTCTTAGACGTTTGTTTGACAAATAACCCAGATCAGTACAGAACTGAGGTGCTGTCACCACTTGGGTCCTCGACCACAATCTCATCAGAGCCTCATTAATCAGTTGCCCCAGTCCTCCCCGTTCTGAGCCAGTCAGGGTGACCAAGTGGCACTTTGATAAGGCAGATTGGGATGGATTTAGAAATTATCTTGCTGATATTCTATTACAGCCATTCTTCTCCACTAACACCAATTCTACTCAGTCCCACATTAATGATTTATTACAAGCTGGTGTGGAGTTGATACCCAGTCAACAATTTACTAGAAGATCAAACTCCCCAAAATAGTTTGACAAGAATTGTGCCAGAGTAACGACCCAAAAGTCCTTTGCATATAACTTTTACTTAAATAAAAAAATTGCATCCCTCAGTCAATTTAAAATCAAACGAGACGATGCAAAAGCAGTAATAAATCTCGCTAAATCAAGCTTTCTTCACAATCAAGCGTCCGAATAATTAAATAATCCTAATGACAATGGGTGGGAACCACATTACCGGGATTTTTGGCTGGGTTAAGTATCCCCTAGATTTCTTTATCATTTAATTCCGGCAGACGTTTCGGAGAGCCTCGGAGGGCCCAGTACCTGCCCAGGGCCCCAACCAAATGGGCAGATTCGCATGGCCATGTGGAATGTGAGAGGTGTGAATGAGCGGAGCAAGAGGGTGGAAGTGGTGAATGTGTTCAAGAGTGTGGGATATGCCGTGATGGCATAATGTGAGGCAAAGGTGAAATGGTGCGAAGTGGAGGAGTGGGAGGGTGTGAATTATGTAAGCTCGGGCATGAATGGGCGAGGAAGATGCAAGGGAGGAGTTGCTTTGTTGATGAATGAGGTGTGGCAGAGTAGAATGAGAGATTATAAATGTGTCAGCTTGAGATGTATGTATGTCAAGTACAAATTTGAGAAGGTGAAAGTGGGAGTGATAGTACCGTATGCATTGTGTGATGACAGGAATGAGAGAGAGAAAGATTTTGGGATGAGCTGGATGAAGCAGTGGGAGAAATGCCCAAAGGCTATAAAGTGATCATAATGAGCGATAAGAATGGAAGAGTAGGCATTCGTCCTGAGGATGACATAATGGGTTGTTATGGAGTGCCGGGAGAAAATGATAATGGGAAGCAACTTAAGGATATGTGTCAGGAAAGAAGGTTGCGCATTTGTAACTCGCATTTCAAACACAAAGATGCACATAAATATACATGGTATTGAGGGAACGGGGATAGTGTTGAAAGGAGCCTGACTGAATACGTGCTCGTAGAGAAGTCGATGCTGGGAATGGTTGCTGATACAAAGGCCGTGAGAAGACTATGTGGAGGTCTGTCAGATTATATGATTGTGTTATGCAAGATCAAGCTGAAAGAGATGAGGCTGACCAGGAGAGAGAGGAGTATTCAGGGAAAAAGACTGAAAGTCGTGAAGCTGAGGATCAAAGAAATGCCAGATGATTACAGGACCAAATTAGGGGAGGGGTTAGAATCAGAGAATTGGAATGAAATGAATCTGGACAGCCTGTGGAATGCATATAGGACTGCTTAGTTAGGAATGCTAAAGCGGTGTGTGGTGTGGCAAGAGCAACAACAAAGAAGAAAGGTACGGCATGGTGGGATGAAGAGGTTAAGAGAGCAATGAAGGAGAAGAGGAAGAAGTGGCTAGAGTGGTTACAGGACAGGGGTTCAATTAAAATAAGATCTGAATATACTGAGAGCATGAAGCATGTAAAAAGAATAGTGAAAAGGAAAAAGAAGGAGGTAAATGATGATCTCGGAAGAAAAATGAATGCAAATTACTCTGATAATAGGAAGATATTCTAGAAACAGGGGCGGAAATGTAGAAGTGACAGCCGAAAGAAGTGTGAAAGTAGGAAGGATGTACGTGGTAGATTATTCACCCATGAGGATGAAGTAAGGACAAGATGGAAAGAATATTTTGGAAGTTTGATGAATGGGAACAGACGTCAGAGTGGCTGTAAACATGACTACTTTATGGGGTGTGCAGAGAAGGAATGCAGTGCCAGGAAACGTTACACTTGCACAGGTGAAGAACGCCGTGAAGCGGCTGAAAAACTGACAAGCAGCTGGGGTTGATGAGGTGTATGCAGAGATGATTAATGGCCACAACTATACGTGAATAAAATCATACCAGCCTAGATTTATGGATACAGATCAGGAGACAAGATTTGAAATAAATCGACTAGAAACATCACGAAATCTTCAAAAAAGAAGGACCACTTAGAAAGTGGAACACCTACGCCCACCAAATGGTCTAAGAGTCCAATATTTGACTTTCTGCTATGACCTTGATTTTGGTAGGGTATTGTTGAGTGAAGATGAATGGGAGTTGCAAGGTTTGGTGAATGAATATGGGACAATGTATAGGAGGAGGAAGCTGAAAGTTAATGTAAACAAAAGTAAAGTTATGGTGTTTGAGAGGAATGAAGTCACAGAATGTACAGTAAGGTTGGATGGTGAGGATATGAAGAATGTGAGTGCATTCAAGTACTTGGGTAGTGTGATGAGTAAGGATGGAACTTTGGGGGATGAAGTGCGTGAAAGGGTACAGCAGGGAAGGAAGGTTGTTGGTACACTGAAAGCAGTGATGAGGAACAGGGAGGTGAGTATGGAAGTTAAGAAGTCACTGCATGATAGTATTGTGATCCCTACCCTGAAGTATGGAAGCGAGGCGTGGACCCTGCAAGAGGGGAACAAGTCAAGAGTGAGAGCAGTAGAAATGAGCTACTTGAGAGGAGCATGTGGAGTGACGTGGAGGGACAGGTTGACGAATGAAGAAGTGAAGGAACATTGTGGGGTGGATGTGGATGTGGTTGAGAAAATTAGGAGAAATACACTGAAGTGGTTCGGGCATGTGGAGAGAATGGAGAATGAAAGACTGACTAAGAGGGTGTATGTAGGTGAGGTGGAGGGAGGGAGAGGGAGGGGAAGACCGAGGATGAGGTGGAGGGATGGAGTTGAGAGGTATATGACTGAGGGGGGGTGAGTTGCGGGGAGGGTAGTCAAATGGTGGGTGACAGAGCGACTTGGAGGCGTTTTGTCTGCGGCCACCCTTTGCGGGATTAGGGCGTCGGGCCATAGATAGATAGATAGAGACTCCTAAATTCGAATTATTTCTTGTCTAACCCCTAACGCATCCACCAACTTTAGTTCAAAATAGATCATAACTCTCTCTGTTGACTTTGCCCAATGATCTTAAATTTTGACCTTTTCTCATTACCTTAATATTTGACTGACTGTTTTCAAATTCGAGTATCTAAATCCATAATTAACCTGAATCCTTCCACAATATTCGGTCTGATTCGAATTTGAAAAAAAAATAAATAAATAAATTGGCTTTGCCATGTGATCTTTACCTTTGATCTATTGTTTCCCCAACAGTTAATTTTACTCTGTGCCCGAGCCTCAACTCTTGTACCAAATTTGAAAATAAGAAATTGGATCAAAATTGCATTATATTAGCACTCCCACGCACGGGTCGAAGTTTGGAAATGGCCTCTGACCTTTGCCTTTGACAGATTGGTCTCAAAATTTAATTACTTAATCTGCCCCTTGCCCTTAACCACTCCGCTGGTTTGCTATTAATGAGATTAAAACTGTTTAATTGATTTTGCTATGTTAACTTATGACCCAGGCAGTGTCCTTGACCTCTAACCACTTGTTCTTACATGCAATTGGTTTCCACACTGGCTGTTACTCAACCCTTCCACAACCCCTGATCAAAACACTACCCACTCTTGCTTTGCGAGGGTGGGTGTAAAAAATACTTTGACCTTTCATAACCTGCCATAATATTTCGCCTAAATAAAAATGAATTTCGGCATTGGCGTTTCTGATCCGAAGAGTGATATTATAGGTGCATGATAAATGATAAAATGAACATATTTGATTCCTCTCCCTTCTGGTATAGATTCAGAACATAAAAGCGTAGCAAATACGGGGTAGGTAAACAGAATGCTTTACTGGGAGACTGGGAGATGAAAGGAACCAAGGGGTTGGTGATAGCCTTTGAATACCACGAGAGAGAGAGAGAGAGAGAGAGAGAGAGAGAGAGAGAGAGAGAGAGAGAGACTGTGTGGGTGTAAGTGTTGACAGAGACCCTGCTGTTGGCAAAAATCGCTTCAAAAATCCAAAGAGAGAGAGAGAGACAGAGACAGAGACAGAGACAGAGACAGACAGACAGACAGACAGACAGACAGAGACAGACAGAGACAAAGACAGACAGGCAGACAGACAGACAGACAGACAGAGATGCACCTCAAATTTGTTCTGAGAAACAGTATGGACATTGTTAAAATGGCAGAAACCAGGCTCACCAGTGGAGTGGATCCATCGTTGGAACGACATGTGCTTACACCCTATGAGTCAGAAAGAAAGTCTAGATGGTCATGATGTTGTCAACTTAAAGGATGGAATACAATCCAAGCCACTACAGGTAGAAACTCCACCCATGATGAATGTAGTTTTCTTCTGTATAGTGCTGGGAGAGAGTGTGGCACAACTGCTGTGTGCCATGTATTGCCTGCCAAGGAAGGACCTGCCTCTCTGGACTTCCTGATAGAGCAACTGGAATGACCATTTTGATACATCACTTCAAATGTCCTGCTTGTGGGCAGCCAGAACCACCACCTAGAATGAGACCCCTGTGAAAGCCTTTTGGCAGTGCAGGGACTGACAGTAAACTTCACAAAAAATGAAAGTGGTGGTACACTGGACCCCACTGAGACTAACTTGTACGAACCTGCTGTCAACTGTTATCAGTTTGGACCTGTGAGCAGCTCAGATCACTTTGCTGTCCCTACCCAAGTCGGAGTGAACATAGCAGGTAATTCGGCCGCCACCCACTTTGGGACAGAATGAGACTGACACTTCTCGCAAAACTTGCACCAAACTGGCCCTTCTTTGAGGTAGGATTTCATCTTCCTCCCAGGAGGAGAAAAAACTGAGGCATATGTCCTCACCACACAGCTCCTGGCCCTCAAGCAGAAACACATCACACACCACCTTTACATCACAAGACCTTTCAACAAGCCTTCATTTCTCCTGCTGCTGCTGCATGGCAACAGTACAAGAGAAACTCTGCATAGTGGAACAAGGACTTACACCAGGTTATATGCAGGAGGGTGGTGGCCACCAGTAAATGCCATATGAAACTTGGAGAATGACCTCCGGATTAAGTTTAAAGGGTTTGGGATTGGCAGCAATGCCTGTTGGACCCAAGTAAAGGAAAGATGGTGCTGTGTCCAGGAGACTGACCTTCCCCTCACAAAGCTGTATGGTACAACCACATTAACCGAAATCAGAAAACTTAGCTAATGGCTGATCTGTTCTCTGTTAAAAAGGCAATCGTTGACCCTAGGATGCCTCCACCACAGCTGGAGGAAGTGTAACAAGACAATGACCATAATGGAAGTGACCTGGGGAAAGGCCGAGCACTTCCTGAGAGGGGCGGACATCAGGAATGTCATTGTTCCTGATGACATCAGTCCACAGCTTCAGCAGCAGTGAGTCAGTGATCTGACTTGCAGACCTATCTCTGAGGTGTCCATAGACGCGATGGGGGAAAGCACCTGCCTTAACCATAGAAGAAGGCTCATGTATTCTCTCTTCACAAGAACTACAGGTCTGACCCTTAGAATAAGTCCAGTTTTGTTGCCCTCTATGGTGGACAAGGTCATTGAGAGAATAGAGGCAGAGGTAGTCTGTAGCCATGTAGACAACAACTACCTCCTCTTAGGCCAACAGCTTGGCTTTAAGTCTGAAAGATCCACTCAGACCTCCCACTGATCTCCTGGTCCACTCCAGAAAGTGATGGGACTCCCAAGACAATGGTCTGGACACCACTGTCATCACCATGGACAGTGCAGGAGCATTGCTCCTGGTGTGGTACATGGGTTTGCCTGAGAATCTATTTGTCAAAGTGGTTCAGGAAGATCTACTGCTACTTGGTAAGTACTTCCAATGAAGATCCCTTGAGGCCGTTGTTAATACACAGTTTTCCGGTGCCCTGCCTGTTGAGGCCTTAGTTCCACAGGGGTTCGTAAAACTCTGTGGTCGACTTGGTGCGGCACCTCCTGACAGTCTCTATCTGTAATTATGATTGCAAGCTTTCCTGATTCTATCACCATTGGAATGATATGCATGTCACTGTTAAAATCAGCCAGCAAATTTGCCTCATTGACAAAGGATCATGCAAGCAGGGTGAACTTTGTGCTAGAGAATACTCAGGCCATGGCAATCTTTCGATACCATCTTACCTCACAAGTTGTTGAGGAAAGGGTTCAGTGTGAGGTAGCACTCTCCCACTCCAGGACCATGTTGAAATCCATGGAGTTTATGTGGACCAAGGGCTAAACTTCAACTAGCATCTCAGAGATTCGCTCACTAATCTTTCTCACATTTCTCTGTACTGTGCAGGATGGTAAGAGTCACTGACAAACAAAAAATACTCCTGTTCTATAAGGCACAGACAAGGCCGTACTTGGAGTATGCTGCCCCAATGTACCTGCTCAATGAAGTCACACACCTGCAGAGAATGGAGAAAGTTTAGTGATGAACCTTGCAGGTGGTTAAGAGCAACCTGGCCCCTCAGGACAAGCTGCCCTGAACCCTCTGGAATACTGTCAGAACGTTTTACAAGTGCTAGTGTTACATAATCCCTAGGTCTAAGGAGAGCCACATGTGACCAAACTGAGACCCCTTTAAGCTGGTGAGAGGAGCACGAGAGCAATGCTTTCCAGCTATGAACTCAGGGAGGTGACAAGGTCTCACACCAGCCAGCACCAGTGGATTTACGTGGTCAAGGTCTTCTGCTTATGAAAATAGCTCATAGCAGCTACACCTATGCAAAAGCTGTTCACGGGAAAGGTGAATGGTTGGGTTATAGGAAAAGACTATCACGCATGTATAGACTGAAAAGTGTAGCAGAGTGAGCGGAGCCCTGTGGAATGCTATTACGGAGGTTTCAAGATCATAATGTATTCCCTAGAGAGTAACATGTGCTACGAGATAAGGGACTGACAGACTAGTGTTTAGTGTTGTACTCCATGATTCTGTTGTAGATTTCAGTTATTACTTTGTGCCAGAGGATGGCAAAGACTACCAATGTCAATTCCTAGAGCAGTGATAAGGACCAGGAAAATGAGCATGGGAGTGAAAAATTATCATGTCACAATTGTTATCCCCACTCTAACGTATAGAACTGAAGCTTGGGCCTTGCTGCAAGGACAAAAGTCAAGAGTGAGAGCAGAGGAAACAACTTATTCGAGAGGAACGCGTGGACTCACTAGGAGAAAGTGAGATGGACAAATAAGGAAATGAAGGAGGATTGTGGTGTTGCTGTGAATGTTCTGGATGGCATTTGAAGTGTCCTGAAAAAAGAAAGAGGAATAATCCCCCGAGCTAGACCTTGATAGATCATATTGCCCTGCTAGGGAGACAGGAGGGCGCTACCCCTCCCAGCAAGGCAGCAAACATGGGCGGGGGGCGAATTCTCGACCTAGGGGTCTCGAGTCAAATGCTCTGCTATGAGCCATCCTGCTCCCCAAGTGTGCTGAAAAGCATTAGAAGAGAATGGGTCGAGAGGTAAGTGAGTGAGAGAGGTGTGAACTGGGAAGAGGGCAGCCTGATGGTAGATGACAGTATCGTGGAGGCGACTCGTTAGTAGTCATCCTTCTGGTCTGAGTATAAACAGATAGGCAGATGACGAGATAGAAGTAGTGCTGCCCCCACCCACAACCCTCAATCGGGCGTGTGCAACCCGGCCAGTAACGCATACGTCCGGGGATACATACCAACCTTTTTACTCTCTTTATCTTCCCACCAGTATATCTTTCTCACACATTAGAATCTATTTTTGGATTTTCGAAGTGATTTTTGCCACCACAGGCTTTCTCTGTCAACACTCACCCCCCCCCCCCCTCTCTCTCTCTCTCTCTCTCTCTCTCTATTCAATGTAATGACAAATACCTTAATCCCGAAAGGTTTGGCTATAAAGAAGTACCTCCACACCATTCTCTCCTCTGACGTCAGGTTGACCACTCTCCAACTCGCATCCCCTCACTTATATCTAATTATCCCATCCCTCCATCTCACTTTCGGTGTTTCCCTATCCCTTCCCTCCACCTCTCTTACATACACTCTCCTAGTCCATCTCCCACTCTCCATTCTTACCCAGTGCCCAAAGCATCTCAAGGTATTTCTAAAGCTTTCCCATACATCCAGATCAGAACATACAAGCAGCATTTTCCTGGTCCTGAAAGGCGACTGATCCGTACGTCCAAGGAATCCCACATTCCGTCATCAGAGAAGTGGCCCGCCTCCCACCCATTGATTCACGGATGGCTATAGTTAAGAATGTCTTTTGGAGTGTAGGGTGACAAGTCGCATCAGAATGTTCCTTGTGCCCTTAATTCACACCTAAATGTGGGGTGATGTATAGCTCAGGTAAAAGGAAAGACTGGGAATAAAAGTGAGAAAACTATCAGCAGCATGCCTATACCCCTTTCACCTTTACTTGAACCAGTATTTCGTCCTTTACCAGATTGCTTCACATAACTCAATAAAATAAAGCTATTGTTACGCCTCTACATCCTCACTATAGAACTTTTGCATGATTTGCATCATATTATAGTGTTACTCTTTTGTAAAACTTCGGCATATCAATATGGAAACATGCCAAAATTATGCCAATATAGTGTAAAAGGAATTTAGTGGAATGGACCACACAGTTATTTACACAATATTCAAGACTTCGTAATCCTGGCTAAACAGCACAGACCCAAACATATGCAGATTCTTCTTGGTATTATTCCCTTGTATATTGGCTTCACATACACCTATCGGATAAAGCTAGCTAGTGGATTTTGAAGTTAAATCGTGTGTCAAAGCTGAGAAGTGCGTATGGAGATTTGATGGAATAACATTGTGATAATGCTGGAGAGAGAGAGAGAGAGTAAAATGAAAGTGCAGTATCAGTGTGAAAGCCTAGGGTGCAGTAAGTAAGGAAGGGAGGAGGGAGGAGGAACGTCACGGAAGTAAGCTGGCTTACTGAGGCAGGGAGAGGGTTGGTGGAGCAGGAGAGAAGAGAAGTTGACCTCAGATTTCAGCTATTTTAGGAATTTTTGCTCATACTGAAACGGTTAATGATGGCTGTATGGAACAACAGCACTGTTTTATTGAATCTCTTCAAAACTGAAGAAAGACGCTTGGAGTAAGTGAAATACAGTATGTAACACTGTCGTACTGACGAGTAAAAAGGATATAATAAGCAATTTTTTCAAAGCTAACAATGGAAAAAAAAAAAAAAACGTCCTCGGACTGAAGGGATTAATGGAGACAGAGTGGAGGGAGGGGAGGGGAGTGGAGGAGCAGGTCATGATGAAAGATACAGCCACTTCAGGTAGAGGCAGTGCTGGGCAAGTGCCGCACACGTACGCGGAGTTGAAGGTGCGGAAGTGCGGACTGGTCCGCACACCCGTTCGCACACTTGAAAATGAAAATAAATAAATAAAACAGTAAATGTAAAGAGACCTTGATCACGCAGCATTTGCATGACAAATTGATCATATATGATAAATAATATTAAATGCTAAATAGTAATCACTGCAATATGTCATCACTCAGGCGTGAGGCGTCCCAGCCTCATATTTTACTTTTTCTCCAAATCGGACTGCAGATGCGCCTAGATCACTCGATCAGCTAAGATAGCCGAATGGACGAAATTTGGTGACCCCCTTGGCAATGTATTATTGACAAGGAGTGTATATCGCCTGAGAGGTGAAACGGGGGGTCAAGGGGGCGGAGCTCCCGTTTGTTTATGGTAAGATGTACTGATAGCTGGAAGAAAGGTAAGGGCTGGTTTGGTTACTACAGTAACTCACAGTGCTTTAAAATTTTGTCAACTATTGAGCAGGTAACATATATATCTAATTTAGTGTTTTTACAGTTTCAAGCAGCATTCCCACTTCTGGGGAACGTATATGTTGCCTTGCGATATATATATATATATATATATATATATATATATATATATATATATATATATATATATATATATATATATATATATATATATACATATATATATATATATATATATATATATATATATATATATATATATATATATATATATATATATATATATATATATATATATATATATGCGTGTGCATGTGTAAGGGTTAATAGACATCAAAGTGAATGCTTCACAATCGGAGTGGGCGTGCGACAAGGTTGTGTGATGTCCCCATGGTTGTTCAAAATATGTTTGGATGAGGTGATGAGAGAAGTGAAACCACGAATAATGGAGAGAGGGATGGCGTTGGTAATGTATGGTGATGGGTGAAATATCTCATATTTCTTGTATGCTGATGATGCAGTACTGCTTGCAAGTACCGGACAGGAACGTGGTAGGCTGGTGCAGAGTTTTGCTGATGTCTGTGAGCGTCGTGCCATGAGAGTAAATGTAAAGAAGAGTAAAGTGATGGTTATTGAGAAGAAGTGTGATGTCACAGTGAATGGAGAGAGACTGGAATTGGTGAGAGACTTCAAATACTTGGGTACAGTGATAGAAAAGAGAGGAAAATGTGCAAAAGAAGTTGAAAGTAGAGTGACACAAGGAAGAAAAGTAGCGGGTACAATGAATGCCTTGATAAGAAACAGAGGCTTCAGTGTTGCAGTTGCACGAGGCTTACTTGAGGAAGTGCTAGTGTCAATTCTAACATATGGGTGTGAGACTATGGTGTGGCATAAAAATGAAAAGTCAAGAGTAAGAGCAGTGAAGATCGGACTGTTGAGGAATGTATGTGGAATACAGAGGGTGGATAGGATACGAAATAGTGTGATTCGTGAAAGGTGTGGTGTGAGGAAGCCGGTGGACACCAGAATCGAAGAGAGTGCTCTGAGATGGTATGGTCATGTGGAAAGAATGGATAACAATAGAGTGGTGAAAAAGGTAAACCTGAACGAATTTGAAGGAGGGAGGAGGTGAGGTAGGCCAAGGAGAAGGTGGAGAGATATGGTGGATGAGTGTTTGAGGAAGGGAGGATTGGAAGTCGGTGAGGCTAGGGAACTTACAAGAGATCGAGCTGGCTCGATGAATGTTGTGAGGAGAAATGCATGATCAGGGATTTTGGCACCCCTTGTGAGCATGGCAGCGTCCGGATTGACTCAACTGGATACGTTTGTGTGCAGCTGCAGAATGTGGTGAATGTTTTTTGGAGTATCTGGTTGAGCCAGGATTCCGGGGGCTGGAATGCTGAGTGAATGGAAGTGGGGCCTATTTGGATTGGGCATGTTTGTACTGTCTGGATATTGCTACTCCTCACCCTGCCCTTGGGTGGGAAAGGAGTTTCGGATGATGATGATGATGATGATGATGATTATATATATATATATATATATATATATATATATATATATATATATATGGATATATATAGGCGATAAAGGAGTTAACTGGGACTGAAAAGAGAAGGAAGAAAATACCTGTACGAGATAGAAATGGTAATTTGATGACTAAAGATTTGGATATAAACGGAAGGTGGAAAGAGCACTTTGAATCTGTTCTAAATAGACCAATCCCAGCTGAAGAGGACATTTTGCCAGCCGAGAGAGATTTGCAGATAGAAACAGGGGATATAACTTTGGATGAGGTAGCAAAATCTGTAAAGGAGTTAAAGAATTTTAAGGACCCAGAAGAGGATGGAATATTCCCTGAAATGATTAAGGTGGAAAATGACGAGTTGATGAATGCGCTTTTGAAACTTTTTAATGTGGCTTGGGATAATGGTGGAATTCCAGAAGAGTGGAAAAATGGAGTGATTATAAAAATACCAAAAAAGGGAGATTTAAGTGTGTGTGGCAATTGGAGGGGGATAACTTTGACACCTGTAGTTGCAAAAGGCTTTCCAAAATCTTGTTGAACAGAATAGAGCCAGTAATTGATAAAATTTTAAGAGAAGAACAAGCGGGATTTAGAAAGGGTCAAGGTTGTAATGATCAGATTTTTATTGTAAGGCATCTAATGCAACAAGCTAATGAGATGAAAATGCCACTTAATATGTCTTGTGGATTTTGAAAAGGCGTTTGATAGTGTTTCACGTGGAGCTATGTTGAAAATTATGAGATTCTATGGTATACCAGAAAAGTTTATAAATATTATTAGAAGCCTGCATGAAGGTACTTTTTGTAAGGTAATGGTGGGTGGTTCTTTGAGTGATCCATTTCAAGTTAAGTCAGGAGTGATTCAAGGAGGAGTTCTTTCGCCATTGTTGTTTGTTTTTATTTATGGATTATGTTATGAAAAAGGTTGTAAGGAGAACAGGTGCAGGTTTTGACTGGAAAGAAAATAAGAAGCTGATGGATTTGGACTGTGCTGATGATGTACTGATTTGTGGAAATATTTGCGAGATGCAGAGGGTGCTTGATTGTCTGGTGGAGGAAGGAGAAAAAGTGGGATTGGTAATAAATTGTGGAAAGACTGAAATTAGTAATATGAACATGGAGAACCAAATCGATTGTGTAATTGGGAAAAATGTGGTGAAGAATGTAGAAAACTTTAAATATCTGGGAACGATTGCATCATCTAATGGATCATTAAACAATGAAACTGAGGAGAGGATTAGACAGGCTTGGCGAGCTGTTGGAATGTTGAAATCTGTTTGGAATAATAATATGCTTTCGGTACATACTAAACTGAAAATTTACAAGTCCATTGTTAGACCAATTTTAATTTATGGGCATGAGTCATGGTACAGTACAATTGCAACAGATCGGAAAGTATTAGGATTTGAGAATAAAATACTGAGAAGGATTCTTGGGGTTAAGTGGCAAGACAGAGTTACAAATGCAAGAGTAAGGGATGTTACGAGAGTGGAACCAGTTAATGAATATGTGAGACTGTCTCGCTGGAAGTGGCTGGGGCACATATACAAAAAAGAAGGTAGTTTAATACAGGATGTGCCAGAGTGGACTGCTAGAGGAAGAAGAGGTAGAGGTAGGCAGAGGGAAACGTGGTTGAGGACAATGAAAAAGGAAGCAGGAGAGGAGTGTTGGTGGGACCTGAAGGAGATGGCAAGAGACAAATATTGGTCATCGAGGCCCTATGCATCCCGTGGGGTGTCACAGGAAATGATTAATGGATTTATATATATATATATATATATATATATATATATATATATATATAAAATTAGTAATTTAAAAATGGGCCAGAGGGATAGCTAAAAAAGTAAACAAACAAGGATGGATCACTGAAGAGCTTGCAAAACCCAGCAAGGATTCAAGTAACGTTGACAGTGTAAACCCACAAATCATTTTTGACTCTGGTATGAACAGTAAGTAGAGTCAAACTAGAGATTCGTAGGCTTACATTGTCAACGTTGCTTGAATCCTTGCTGGTTTTCCATGCTCTCCAGTGATCCGTCCTTGTTTGTTATTTATTTATTTTCTTTTTACTGATCCCTCTTCTCAATTTTGTAATTACTAATATTTTATTTACCTAGTTTGCTTACTTTTTTTTAAATCCATTTATGAATTAATAAATAATTCTTGCGTTTCAGTTATCATTAAAGCTTTTAAGATTTGACACTAAAAACTTGGCATTTTCTAATCATTTTCATTGATATGGTGTTGTGGCTTTGCACACACTGATTGTTGCTTGTTATTTCAAATTTTGGTCTTCATTTTGTTTACTATATTTGTGAGGCCTCTTACAGTGCACATAGATTGTTTCTGAGTCTGTATATTTTACAAATTGATTTAAAAAAAGAAAGTTTTAAAGAAGATGCATTGAGTAAAATCTGAAACACTATGTATTCAAATTGATTACAAGACAATCAGAATCTGCTGCTGTGGGCTTTGCACAACTATCTTGCACAATAGTGGGTAACTTTCTTTTCTTTTGTGAAATTTAAAATGCAACATTACTACATTAGTTACGGTAATAATTGATGTAGGGGACAATTATTGCGCCTCCCCATGCCCTCTTCATCCCCTTCCTCTGCCTCTTCCGCGTCTCTCTCCTCCATCTCATCCCCTCCCCCCTCCTCTGCGCCCCTCTGCAGTTGACTGGTGAGATTGTTGCTGTCACGATGAATTCCAATAACGGTGAAAAATTGTTCCAAGTTTAGCGTTAGTTTGCTTTAAGAAATGGTCATGATATCACAACGTGGTCATTTCCAATTAGAAGGCAAAGCACAAACCCACGCTTTTCAGTTGTCTCACGTGATGCCTACACACAAGTCTGCTAAGACTTCGGGGATAAACACACACACACACACACACACACACACACACACACACACACACACACACACACACAAAAGCTAAATAAAGCCTTGAGTTAAAAATTAATGTAATTGTGTAAAATCGTACCGGTGCGTGTTAATTACGCAAACACCATTTCACACAATGGTGCTTCGTTGCGGGCGTAAGTGATCTACTAGCTAGAGTTTTCCACTTAGTAATATAAGATTTAATAGTCACGCTGCTAGTGATGCACTATTGATACTTGACAGCAGTTCCGTACTTGAATGGCTTCTCACGTGCTTGCAATGGCTTAGAGGAATCTCTGTGTATCCGGAAGGTGGATATTCATCTTTCGTTTAGGTGCTTTAAAATGAGTCATGGACACGAGTAGTGACCTATTTAGTACAACTGGCTAGTTTTTATCCCGAAATACCGAATAGATTTTCTTGTAGACCTGTGAGACAATAAATGATTAATACTGATATGAACAAACTGGCAAATTTCGAATGTACCAAACTTTCATTATCAGTGCTTGGTTGACCTAAACTATTCAAACCCTCTGCATGTTGTTTCAAGAATAAGTTTGCTTTCTATGACGGTATTTAGTTAACTGTTCTGTTAGGATAGAGAGAGAGAGAGAGAGAGAGAGAGAGAGAGAGAGAGAGAGAGAGAGGGCGCGGGTGCGGGTGCAGTTGTGCGGAAGTGTGGGTGCCGAAGGGGACAAAGTGCAGGTGCGGTAATGCGGGTGCGGAGCTCCCACTTGGTGTGCGGTTGCCCAGCACTGGGTAGAGGAGGAGGGGTTTGTGTTTGCAGAGAAAGGAGGAATGACGGAGGGAAGGAAGTGGAGAGAAAGGAATTATAAAAACAAGGAAGAAAGAAAGAAAGTATGGAGAAAAATCTGGGAAAGTGGGAGGAAAGTAGATGTGAAGATGGAATAAATGAAAGGAATAAAAGAAGGACGGAGAAATCACGGGGGGAAGGAAGCGAAGAGCAAATTGAAGAGCAAGGAGATGGAAAAAGCAGAAAAAGAAAGAAAAGAGGAAGGAAGGCGAGGAGAGAAAGAGGAAAGTCAGACGGGAGAAAGAATGCATGAAAAGATAAGTAAGGGAAAGGAGGATTTACGGAAAGGGATGATAGAGGGAAATGAGAATGTAAAAAAAAAAGGAAGAAAGCAAGAAAAGAAAGAAAGAGGAGATTTAAATGTATGGAGATAAAGATGGAAAAATCAGAAGTGAAGGAAGTGGAAAGGAAGCTGAGGGGGGGTAGGGAACTAGAGGCAATGAAAGAAGAGAAGGAAGGGAAACCCAGGCTTTAAAAACAATAATTGAAATGAAGAAAAGAAAAGGGGTGAGATGTGAAGAGGGACAGAGCGAAGTAATTATTAAAAAAGGAAAGAAAATGGGTGGTTATAACGAACAAAAAGCGAGATATTTGCGGTGGAGAGAGAGAGAGAGAGAGAGATCCCATTGTGCATGGATGAAAACGAAGGACAACGGTGTATATGATGACAAATTTCTACTTTATAGAGGGGAGGTTCAGTCGAGGACAAAAGTTCAACTAACTACCAACCGCGATAGCGAAGCTGGTATTGTTTTCAGTTTGTCTGTCTGTCCGTGTATCTGTTAGCACGATAACTTCGCAACTGCTCAAGATATCATTACAAAATATTACAGGTGTCTAGTAGGGGAAAGAATCTATCACGAGTTCGAAACTGGTGAAAGTAGGTCAAGGTCAAGGTCATATTCCAAGCCACGCTAGATATGTATCGGCTCGAGGCTGGTATGATTCTCCCCTTGGGGAGGCCTCTAGTAATTTGCTACTTTTACGTCATACTTCCTACTTGTAGCCAATATATGTAACCTTCGAGAGGCTTGGCACGTTTCTTTTAACATGGATGATTCTCTCCCTGGTATGTCGTGACAGGAAGTAAACTAACGAACATGCCTTGCTTGTGAAGTAGGAACAGTAGAAAATTAAATGAAGAGTTATCCCTGACTGTACTCACTTTCGTATTTCATTCAGTCTACCAGCAGACCATTTTATTCATCTGAGGGAACTCACCGACCTCTAAAGTGTACAGCTAATTAATGTCATCTACTGATAACCAGACTAAGAACTGAAGTAGTGTTACTAGTAGTAGTAGTAATCAATGTTGTTGGTACTTTTGTTGTAGCCCCATGTGCATCTGAAACTTGAACCCAGTGGACTGGAGACTGTAATTACCCTTCTCAAACAGTTCATTCTCCTTCTTTAGGGGGCAGAGAGGGAGTTGAGGGCCGCTTGTGTCTCTGGGTATTGGAGACGCCCTGTTATAAAGGTGCCACCACATGAAGAGAGCCCCTCTCCAATAGCATGGATTGAAGAACAAAGGAAGAGACAAGGAGTTTTCAAGCAGTGTGAAGAAATGTGTATTCGAGGACGGACAGATGACAGAACACTATAATATATTGAATCCTGAGACGCATTTTGTGTTCTTGCTGCCTCTAGGTAATTCTATTCAAATTAGAGTAGATTTTTCGATGGTCGGGTAGATCCTTCTTTCATTTCCCTCTTCAAAAAGCCTCCAATAACCCCCCTCCCCCCCCAAAAAAAAAAAACGCCCGGGGATAGCAAAACGAAAACAAGAAACCGAGTCAGATTAGTTCAAGGATTTCATGAAGGCTAAATCAAACCCCTCCAATTCAAAAAATGTCTGCTAAGTTGAGTAATATTATCTACAGATGGCAAGAATGATGAAAAAGCAATACGTTACCGGATACAGAAGGAGACAGCAAGAATAGAATATAATATACTTTAATTTATTCAAGGAGTTAAAGGCTTTAGTACGAGTAGTAGTAGTTGTTGTTCCCTGGGCAGTCTGACCGAACGGCCCTTAGTCCCTAAGGAAGGCCACGACCGAGATCGAGCTTTCCCACAGAGCTCTCAAAGAGTGGTTTTGGCACAAACCACTGTATGCAGTGCAGTCATCCATAATGTGCTTAATAGTATAGGGTGCTGTGTTGCATCCTGGACGGGCGTCAATGACGGAGTCATCCAGCCTCTTCTGATAACTCAAGAGGGTTGGATGATGCCCACATCTCAGCCTGGCCAGATGGACCCTGTCCTCACGAGGGAGGTAGGATTCAGAAGAGTGGATATCAGGAGGCCGTGCATGCAGCTGCGTTGTCTTTGAGTGACTGAATGGAGCGTCGAGTGATCTGAGCATGAATATGCTTCTGGAAGCTAGTTTAAGGCAGGCGAGGGGGAAGAGTTGACAGTATTTGTGTATGATATCTTGTGCTGGGTGTTGTTTTGATGTTCCTTGGTATGTGTGGAAGTGCTGCCATGTAGTGTAGTGGATGGCGTGGGTTAATGGAATCTGCAGCAAGAATTTGTGTGCCTCTCATGTCTAGGTGATCCTTGACTTTGAGGAGTTTTGTTTCCTGGTGTAGGTGGTCTGTGGGTGTAGTAGCTGTGCAGCCTGTGATTATTTTTAAGGACTTGTTCTGTATGGTCTGTAGAGTGTTGTAGTGTGTTTTAGTGAGGTTAGAAGCCCAAGTAGGGCTTGCATAAATCATCACTGAACGTATATATTGTTTGTATAATGTGGTGGTGGTTTCATTATTGTGTCCAAATGTTGTAATGACAAGTGAGCTTAGAGCGATGAGTCTCGGTGTTAATTTATATTTAATGTTTGTGATGCGTTATTTAAATGACATTGATGTATTGTATGACACCAAGGATTTTGTGTGTGTGTGTGTGTGTGTGTGTGTGTGTGTGTGTGTGTGTGTGTGTGTGTGTGTGTGTGTGTGTGTGTGTGTGTGTGTGTGTGTGTGTGTGTGTGTGTGTGTGTGTGTGGTAGGGGAGTGTTGTTTATGGAAGAGGTATGGAATGTGACTATGTTTTGTTGTCCAGTTTGTGAGAAGGGTCACTTTAGATTTGGCTGGGGCTATTGTGAGTGTTTGTGGTGAACCTTTCATGTAGTGTTCTGAGGTAAGTTTGGAGGATGTTTGCTGCTGTGTTTGCATTTTGGTGTGTACATGTGAGTGTTATTTTATCTGGATAGGAAGCTATGTGTAGCTGTGGTGTGTGGGATGTAGGTATGTCATGCATGTATAGGTTAAAGAGAGTGAGGGACAAAACAGATCCTTGGGGGACGCTGTTTGTGAAGTTTCTGATGTTAGATCACAGACCAGCAAATGGTACATGTGCACATTTGCCTGTTAACAGTTTGCCAGGAATCTTTTTGTGTTAATGTGCATGTTTGTGTTGAATATTTTCTTTGTGAGGTTGTGGCGAAGGTTGAATCAAAAGCTTTGTTGATGTCTAGTGTGACGAGGAGTGTTCTGTGTGGTGGCCTAGCTGAATTGATTCCATCAAAAACTCTTTGTGTAAGGTCTGTAAGAAGAGTGTTTGTGGAGTGTAGCGGCCTTAAACCATGTTGTGATGTGACTAGGGGGATGTGGGGTGTTACTGATTGTAATACTAGTCTTTCAGTGACTTTGGAGGGGGTGCAGAGGAGTGTGATTGGGCGGCGTGAGGTAGGTAACGTATCTTTGTTAGGTTTGGGGATGGTGATCTAAAGTGACCCATGCTTCCAGATGTTGGGTATTAAGTTGTGCGAGTAGCTGTAGCTTGATATGTTAGTGAGTGCCTGTATGCCTTGTGGTCCCAAGTGCTTAAGGTGTCTCAGATGTCCCTGTTCACTTTGCAAAACAGCTGGGAACCTGGTTGTAAAGCAGTTGTTGCATGTCATAATACATAAGTAACTGTCTACCTTAATGAGCGTTGTGCAGTTCAGAGGAATTATTCAAAGCCTTCTTTTCTTTCGTATGTGCCTAAAAAAAAATATATTTGTTTTAGTGCGCTCATTAATAATATAGTAATGTTAAATTACCAACAGCTATCAGTGTCGCTTTGAATGATGAGGGTAGTATCACCGGAACGAAGTCCAGTTACACTTCTACTGTAGACATGGGAACTCTCGGCTGAGTGCAGGGTTGTCGCGTCACGTGACAACCCCAGCATGTATCCAGTATAGAAGGTGGGTATTAATGCCAAAGTGGTGACTTATAAAGCTGTATGGCACGAAAAAATGACTGCTAGACCTAAGGCAAGGGATGATAAGCCTTGCGCATTGGCTGAAATCGACTGAAGCACAAAGGTAAGTGGGCTGGATTACTGGGTGACGTCAAAGTATGCCAAAAAAAAAATAATAATAATCGTATTAATAGCCGTCAGAGAAGAAAGCAATAGCCTTACTTTCCCCTAATGCTTGGCAAAAAGAATGTGGTACCCAACTGCAAAGTATATGAAAATAAGTTTATAAATAAATGTAAATGAGGAAAAATAATTGCAATAATAGTGTAAGCAACGTACCCTATACGCTAGGGTGGGTCAAAAATATAAAATTCGACGAAACTTGGCTATTTTGATGCCCTATAGTATGTTTTCACATGAACTAATTATATTATAAAAAATGAGTCAGTGGTACTCCAGCAACTTTCAATTTAGTTTTTATGGCACTGACGCTCCAAGCATTCAGAGATTATCGGTGACTGGTAACTCTATAAACGGTAACCCATTGTTTTGCATTTCTGTTACCAACTACACGAACTGGTACTGGTTTACAGATTTGAATTTGATATGAGTTTGCGTAGTTTACTGGAATCATGGACAGTTGCAGCACACGAGAAAGCACGAAAGACTCTGGTTTCGTCTCATCACGCAGTCATCCGGTAAATCAGTTTCCCACTAGCTGTGATGTCATAAGGGCATATTTGGAACATAAATCCACAAATCCGTCACTGAGCACCCAAGCATATGTGGAAACTGTTGCACTTGAAGTAGCAGGAATTTACGAGAAAGCTTCCACCTCAACTGTTGATTACGCCAGTGTTGTTATTCGTGTGAAACGCCTGAAGCAAAGGCACAGGAGCTTAGGAAATATCCAATGAGCAAAAGGACTTCCAACACCTACATAGAGAAACTCGCCAGCTTTGACACCTTATTTGACATTAGTCGTTGGAAATGTTTCAAAAACGTCAGTGCACGTGAGAAGTCTGAGTCTATTCAGTTAGAATATTTAAAAAATCGACACTGAAGATAAACTTCGATGCCAAGAAGTACACTGAGCTGGTAGAGCTTTCTTCTGCCACAGTTCTTGAATTGCTGAGGAATAGACTGGATCACATAGACGAAAGCCAACCCATCGTACTGGACGAGTGGACGTGTACCCTTGCCATTCCCAAGGAGTGGAACTCTGCGTCAAGGACGTCACATCCACCACAAGTAAAGTATTTGGGCACGAATCACGTCTTGGTATGCTCGTCCAAAGTAAGCGATCTCGCAGCTTGTTCCCGAAGTGTGAAAGTAAACAAAACTTTCGATGTGTTCAGCTGTTCATGCCATATCCACTGATATTTTTCTTTATCATGAAATAATGCCTTTCATATGACTGGAATACATTTATTTCAACTGCTACTTATATCTTTAAAATTGAAATTTTGCACAGAAATTGCATTTTAGTTCATCCGAGAAAAGAGCAAGTGTGTCTAAGTTTCTTGAAAAATAACTATTTTTAGATCCAAGTTGCTGGAATGGGCACGTATATATCGAAACATTTTTTTCGTAGTGTTATTGTTATTGTAAAGGAGCACCATTTTGACTATGTTGCAACCTGGGAACCCTAAGTTGGTTCCTTTTCGAGCCGCCCTACTATACACTGATAGAAGTACGTGCATTCCTTGTGCAGAAAGAAGACTGTGACGTGAAATCCGAAAATAAGTGATGCATATTAAATCATTTGGCAGTTAAGCATAAATATAAGGACAGTACTTGTAAGATATTGTATTATGAATAACATGTTACTCTTCAAGTTCATTACCAAATGAAAAATAGTGTAAATAAGAAAAATAAAGCGTTTAATTACGCTGTATTACGTGATTCCTGTTATATTGCCTTTGTCTCACATTCTGAAACTAACAGTGCGGTAATCAGGTTAAGCTTAGGACATCAGTGACTATAACGATACGAGCTTCAACCATGAAACGCCAAGAACAGTTTTATTGTTTGCCATCAGATGGTATGTGTGTGTGTGTGCGTGCGTGCGTGCGTGTGTGTGTGTGTGTGTGTGTGTGTGTGTGGTGTGTGTGTGTGTGTGTGTGTGTGTGTGTGTGTGAACTGCTTTGATGAATCAGTTTCTTCTGAAGTTCATCAGGTTCACGTTCAGATGAGCATTGGGTTGCAACTACCAGTACTATCACTGTTTGTAAATCAAACTCTTCTTCGTATTTAGTGTTTTCTTGATACGTGTTTTCTTTAAGCATAACTGAAGGCAACAGTCCTATTATCAGACCTTACAATTAAACATTCTGAGTTGATATGAGATGTTATTAACTGAGCAGAATCTAGGGATATTCTGAGACCTAATACCTGAGCATTATCCAGGAATATTCTGAGATCTAATGCCACTCAGTTGGTGGAAGGGGAGAGAGTTAACATTGTAGACAGGGAAGGAGGGGTGCACATTATTCATAATTTGGTGGTGAAGTGACCCAGAGTTAACAGGGGTCCACAAATGGAATGGGCCATTTATTTACTAAAACCACAGAGGAAAGGGGAGGGGGGGGGGGTGGAGTGGCAGACTGTGTGACCTTAAAGGCAGCAACAGAACTACAGCTGTACAGTACAGGAACAGGGTAGAACTGTAGTATTGACAGGAATAGGTCGAAACATTTCCTATGAAACAGAGGAAACGTGATGTAATAAAGGAGCAGATGACGACAGCATGGCTCTCTCTCTCCTGCCGAACCCATTGTTTTCATCATTTTATATGCGGAAGGATGTATGATTTTAGTCTTGTAAAAAGTACACTTAATCGGAAGAAGCTCCTGTATCTAACACAATAAAGGACATGTTTTTCTTTTGTGGTGTTGTGGTTTTTGTCCCAATGTAAAATGCACCCCTTCCCCCCCCCCCACACACACACATATACTCACGCGCATGAGCGTGCTCAAACAAGGAGAGAGAGAGAGAGAGAGAGAGAGAGAGAGAGAGAGTACACTGAAAGCAAAGATAACAGGATGCCTTTTGGCCAATGACGAGGTTTAATTTTGGAAAAAAAAAAAAAAAAAATCTACGAAGACCTAATCAACGTGTAAGAGAAATATAAACGAAGAAGGCTCTCTCCCATCCACCACACCATCATGACATCCGGCAAGAACCTATATTATAATAATCCGATTTGTGTTTGTTTGTTGGCTTGTTTGTTACCATAACGCGGCAAAAACGGCGCAATGTAGCGCAATTTTTGTTTGAGCAAGGTGCCGTTAAAATGCTCTAACTTGCAGAATAAAATTATTTTCAGTCCAATCGGGCCACCGGTTCAGGTGTTATGACTCATTTCTAGCCTTTTGACATCGAGCAGAGGCAGCCGAAGTCGGCCTTTAAGCGAGGACAAAAAAAAAAAAAAAAAAAATCTTACTAGAAGGAACAAACATGCAATTTTAAAGAGATGTAGAAGAGGAAGGTGAATGCACCATGTAATAACTGTTCTGCAGATTTGTCAAAGAAGGGGCATACATTATTGCCGAATATTCTTAGCAATAAGCAATCGTCTCACAGGCGTCAGCGTACGTTTTATCCTGGAAATAAGCAACACAAAGTTAGTTATAGCCTATAGTCTTGAAATATTTGTCTGGCCTAAATTTAAACGCACCAATAGCTTTGTCACTAAGTACTGTTGTTGGCAGCCTATTCCATTGTTACACTACGTGAATAATAAAGTAACTTTCCCTACGTTAGTGTTGCATCTCTTGCTTTTAGGCTTCATATCATTAGTTCTGGTCACAATAGCATTCTCTGTTTGGAATAAAATATAATATCTAACATAGTCAAATTTGTTAAAAAATTTAAATGATTTTATTAGATCTGTGAATCGTCCTTCCCCCCCCCCCCCCTCAGAGAAAACATATTTAGTTTCTTTAGTCGATCCTCGTAGGATAAATCTGGCAGAGATGGGATAAATTTTGTGAATTTGAGCGGCACGCTTCCGAGTTTGTCGTCCTTAATAAAATTTGGGGACCACTGTTGCACACAGTTTTTTATACGTGATCTAACTAATGTCGTATAAAGCTTTTAGATTAAATCGGGCGTTTTATGAACAAAGTTCCTCTCGATGAAGCCGAGCATATGAGTATTGGTTGCTTTTTTTACTAGCTGCTATACACTGTTTGGAGTTTTTGAGGTCGTTACTAATGACTCCTAAATCTCTCTCGTCCTTTTCTTCCATTAGCAGGGTATCGAACATTGGACATTCACATCTGATGTTCTTCTGTTGCCAAAGTGCATTATCTCACATTTATCTACAATAAATTCCATCTGCCATTTTTCACTGAAATTCATTAACTTATCTAGGTCGTTATGTATAGATTCACAATCTGGTTTCGAAATTACTGTGTCTTTAATCTTCGTGTCATCTGCTAATTTCTGTACCTGAGACTCTGATACATTTCCAGAATCAGTGATATAAATATTGAAAAGAACTGCTCCTACAAATGATAACTGAGGAACTCCGAATGTTACTTCTAGCCAGGATGATGATTCTCCCTTTATCACTACGCGCTGCTTGTGATTCGTTAACCAAACACAAATCCATGAGCATAAGTTGTTAGAGAGGCTGCAGCCTTTTAGTTTTTTTAATACCAGTAGTCTTAGATGGGGGACCTTTTCAAATGCATCTGGAAAGTTAGGTAAATGACATCCGACGGTATATTCGTGTTACGGTTTTCGGATATATCTGTAAAATATTCAAAATTTGTAAGGCATGATCTGTTATTCCGAAAACCCAGGCTGATTATTTGTTATTAGATTATGGCTATTTAGGAACACGGTATTTTTTTTCTCTCTAAAATCCCCCCCCCCCTCTCATATTTGCATAGTACTGACATTAGGCTTATTGGGCTGTAATTTGTCGCCAAATTTTCATTGCCCTTTTTAGAGATAGGCGATATGTTAGGGAACTTTACTGATTTGGTACCCTACATTCAGTTAATGATTACTGAATATTTTAGTTACTGCCCGAGCGAAAGCAAAGACAACTTACTTCAGCCGAAATTTACTTGGGAATGTTAAATGTCCAGCTTGGGCTGTAAAATAAGTATCCCTCACCATCTGGGGAGATCTCCGTAAGCTACAATAGTACAGGTTTTAGAATAAATTTTGCACATGGCCGTTGTAAATGAAAAAAAAAATACGATACTGTTATTGCGATTTCCCATGTGTTTATAGTTTTGTTTATGATTTTCTGTTGAAACCAATGCTTTCCTCAAGGTTCCTCAACTTCCAGGCCTGTGTATTAGGGTGATTATTTCTTTGGGTATTTCTCGGTATATTTTTTTTATCAATAAACATTAATCGATTAGCGACATTTCCGACATTTTTATTACTTATGCTTTAATAATTTAATCCAGTTGGTGTTAGCAATTTCATTTCACTTCTCGAAATTAGTTAAAATGTTAGGAACTAAGACGCTATTTGTGCTAATCTTTAGAGTTTATATTAATTTTACATCTGATGATATTTTGATTACGATAATGTTAAAATTTTCATCAACATCACATATTTGTATTGAACCGCTATCTGCCGCTAGGGATAGTTCAAGAATATTATTGCCAAGTGTTGCTGTATTAACCACCCAGACTTAATAATGCATCATCTCTCATTGCTGACGACCTACCCCTTCTTTGCCTCCTCATATATTTTTTCAGATGATATTAGGATTATTAAAGTCCCCGAAATAATGTTTTTTTTTTTTTTTTTTTTTTTTTTACCGATTTTATTTCGCAGTACAATAACTTACCGTTTTCGTTGCCAAACGTGGATGGATTATGAATTAAACTGAAAAAGAATGGGCTTATTACTCTCTGTGAAAATTTCGACACACAAAGAATTGTATGTTTCAACATCCAGTTTACTGCTCTTTATTGCATTTATGTGGTTTTTAATACATATTACAACTTCCCAGGCGGTTTTATGCAGTCGCGATTTTTCTAATATTTTGTAGTTGTGTAGCCATTTTTCTCCAATAACAATAAGGTAGTTGTCATGATGGTTTAATCATGATTCTGTAATCATGGCAATGTCTAGGTTTTTGATAGTTGCATAAGTCATTAATTTGTCTCGCTTTGAAATAATATTTCCCACATTCATGCACATAATATTCATAGTACAGCTGGATCTAGCTGGGTTGTGAGACACACTAAAATTAACCCTCTTTACTCGTTTAAATTCACAGTCGAAATTCCAAGACTCCTATTAGCCTCTGATCTGACACTCTCTTCCTTCCCACAAATCCCGATTGTCTAAGGCGAGACCAGATCTACCTGATTATCCTGATGAGCTCATCTCACCTCTCTTACCAGACCAAATTTCGGCTCAGGGATTTGATTATTAAGAGGTACGCCATTAATTCTTCTTCTTCAGTCCTCACTGTTACTGCCTAAAGCATGCCCAACACTATCATCTAGAACCCTTCCCAAACTAGCTTTCCCTACCATATTAATATGAAGGCTGCCTTTACCATATATGGTCTAGCCATGACTATAATTGTTCCAAACATAAGAGAACATCACATCCTCCTTTCTACACAAACCTTCTAGTCTACTATTGACTGCTATCATCCTACTGAGAATAACCAACGTCAAATATTGGTGACAAACCGCAGATAACTTAGTCGACACTCCTTGAACTTTCAAGTAACATCCCTATACTTCCTTAGTATTGGCTCTGACCTGCCTGAAACTACATTATTAATCTCTACCACAGTAACAAAGACTAAGGCCGCTGAGATTTTGCTAAGTCATCAGCTCTCTCAATCACGTCCTGTATCCTACACAAAGGGAAAAAACAAACGCTTCCTCATAGAAGCCTTAGCACAATCAACGAATCCCCTATTAGTATGAGGTTTGGCTCATCCTGCACTTCATCCTCTAGTACCTGAAACCTATTCCTAATAGGCACACTCCTATCAATGTTATTTAACTTAGCCTTGCACCCCCCCTTGACTGGCTATAAGGTATCACTATCGTCTAGCTAGGCCTCAACCTTAACTAACCTAGTGTTTAAGTTGTCTACTTTGCCTAACACTACAGCTTAAAACTTCCTATACCTACGCTGCCTTAGCACTTACTGTTCCAGCCTCATTCTCCTAACTTATCAACCTGTCACTTAAGACGTCAGTTACCTCACTGTTTCTCGCAATTACAGTACTAAACTAAGACTACTCGTTACCTCAGAATAAACACCTATACACACCTTTCTCTTCCACCATGAAGTTTCTTATACTTCTTCAGAATACATACGGCAGGAGAATCATTGGGCAGGTTTCAACTGAAACGTGGGCGTAGGAATTGCTCCAAAAGCACGTCTTGTCTTCACCTGAGCAGATCAGAGATCAGACTGAGAGAGAGAGAAAGAGAGAGAGAGAGAGAGAGAGAGAGTCACGTTTTAATCAGTCAAGTAAGTGCAAAGTCAACCTGCAAGTTCCTGAAAGGTCCCTAAAATAATTTTGCTTTGAAAAGTACAGTACAGATTCAAGATATTTCTGCTTGCCATATTTTAATTCCCAAACTGTATGTTTATAAAGTAGCTCTGCTGTTCTTCCCTTTCTATAGGACATGTTGAATGATCCTTTTCTGCCAATCACTTTTTGCCTCCTGCCAGTTACGCTGTACATCACTCTTGCAGAGGTTTCCAGTGTGATTTTCAGAATTTCACGTCCCATGTTATCTTTGCAAGTGTTCAATATTTTTTGTTTTGGGTTATCTTAAGTCCTGTCCTTCTTATAATCTCGACGGAAAGAAAACTGGGAGGTGCCACATCAAAAGAATAGAAAAGTCACTTAGCATCCGGATATATGGATGTCAACAAGCATGGGAAGTGCCTCGTTAGAAATCCTTTACGTCCCTTGCGATTTGCATATCAGCCCCATCATCTTGGAGCCACTGATTTTTTAAAATAATTTTTTTGTACATGCCTACGTTGAGCTAGTCTACGTAGTTCTGAGAGGCACAAGTCCTTCATCATCTAACAATATTTCACCTGAATTACAAAGTTCTTTCAGTACCATTCTTAACCTAATATTGCCCCGTGATGCCATTTCAGCCTATACCAACCTACACTGTAAATTTGAGAAAATGCTTGGAAGCTTCTTCAGTAAGTTCCCCAGTGTCGATAGTTATGCTTGGTGATGAATCGAGAAAAGTTCACATGAAATTCGTCAGTCATGTGAAGCTTTTTTAGGGAATACTTTACCGGTCTCGAATTTCTCACAAAACCTCCATGAAATTCTAGTCTCTTTCTGCAGTAGTGTAAGTTCACTCTTTGACTAGACTTCGTATGGATGGCAGAGAAGTTGGTCTGAAGGATATGTTGCTCTTATGACCTCCGTATGTTATTATCAGAGAGAGTCGATAATCCAATTTCTTTGGACCGAGGATGTCGGACATTATTATTATTATTATTATTTTTATTATTTAGGTTGCGAACTATCGTGCGTACTCGACTTCTCCTTTTTTGCATTTAGCGGGTATCATTACCAAAAGAAACCTTTACAACCAATATAATGGCAGCCAACTTTTCAAGAACAAGAGCGGTGTTGAAATACCTACGGAATTTTCACAGCAGCTTACTCACAGTTTTTCTCCGCTGCCAAAAATCGAGGCCGAAGATGAAGTTGGGGAATGGTCGGAGAGGTATATGAGAGAAGGGGGTGTGACTTGTAGACAGGGCAGCCTGCTTGCTGAGGACAGGATGGCATAAAGACGATTCATTTGCGACCAACCCTTCAGCGATTAAGTTCTCTGGCCATTGACAGCCGGACAGACTGACAGACAGATAAACAAATGGGTAGGTAGGTTGGTAGGTAGGTAGATATTTTTCATATGTCTGGCTGTCAAACACAGAATCAGTTCATTAAAAAAAAAAAAAAAAGACTACCAGTCACCTGTGAGCAATGTAGACTGTGATAATACTGTTAGACGAAAACTTGACAATCATGTATCAATCCTGGTTGACTCCCAACGCTGGTTGAATGACATGTGAACTATAGTTGTGACTCTAAACAACTTTTATTAATAACTTTCCTTCTACAGTCAATACCTTCTGATATTTGAGTTTTCGACTCAGAGAGAGACACACAGATACATTTCGTACAAAAATAATGACCATCGAATTCGTCTACCTGGCTCCATGACTGGATCGGAAGGCAATAATAATCAACACTCTTGTTGCAAATCTTCAGGGACTTTATTCCAGGACACCCTGATTATCGCTGCCCTGCATCTTCTCATTTTTGCCCCTGTCATCGTTATTAACCCTTTCAGTCCAATGACGTACTTCAAATTTTACTCATGTTTCTGTGGACGAATTCGAATCATCGTCCGATGGAAGCAAGAAATAATAAATAAGACTTCTTAAGATTAAATGTTATCTCTTTCAGCACTATAACGTTTCCTATAAGATAATTAAAATTGCCTGATGGAAGTAAGAATGAAGCAGAGTAACCTCTTTCCACCATCACTCACCGACACCACTAAATTTCTCCATCCCAGCCCAAACACCGCATCATCAATCGTGGTTGGTAAGAATGGCCACGTCCACGGAAAAATTATACTCTAGTGGATATTATCGACGAAAAAACATACATATATATTTTGCTTAGAGCACCGATTGTGAGGCCTTGATATATGGAGGAGCTTAAGGGGCGATGGGTTTTTTTATCACCACAGTATTTTTGGCTACTATAGTCTGCCTTTTAAAATAACCACTTTAGTCCTACTACACACACATTGTTTCATTCTCGCAACCCTCAGACAATATGACAGTATTGCTCGAACCTCCAGGATGATCTGTTCAGCTTAAGTCGTAATTATTTTAGATTATATGAACTTGATATCGCCCTCCTCAAAAGAAGATGCTGCACGTTACTCTTGTTACATTAACCTGAAGATACTTAGAAATTATCATGTTCTACAATATCCTGTTCATTTTGTATTTTATTAAAACGTTATATTTGAGCAATGCCCATGACATTAGAGTCCTAATGACAGACGCTTGACCCTTAAATGAAATTCGAAAATATTACTAAAAACTATCATCATCATCATCATCATCATCCGAGCCTCCTTTCCTGCCCTAGGGCAGGGTGAGGAGTAGCACGTCCAGATAGCCTAAGTCTGCCCAGTACAATAGGCCACGCTTTCATTCACTCATCATGCAAGTCCACGGAATCTTGACTCTATCTGATACGCCAAAAACATTCACCACATCATGTAGCTTCACATAAACGTATCCTGTCATGTTAAAAAGGGGTGCCAAATCCCTGATCATGTTATTTTCACAACATTCATCCAGCCAGCTCGATCTCTTGTCAGTCCTTATCCTCACCGATTTCCATCCATCTCTTCCTCATAATTCCACCTTCTCCTTGGCCTACCTCGCCTCCTTCCTCCTTCAAATTCGCTCACATATACCTTTTTCACCACTCTATTGTTATCCATTCTCTCCACATGACAATACCATCTCAGTAGACTCTCTTCGATTCTGGTGTCCACAGACTTCCTCACTCCACATCTTTCACGAATCACGTTATTTCATATCGTATCCACTCTCTGTACTCCACATACATTTCTCAGTCGTCCCATCTCCACTGTTCTTACTCTTGACTTTTCATTTTCATGCCACACCATGGTCTCACATCCATATGTTAGAGCTGGCACTAACACTCCTTCATGTAAGCCTCGTGCTGCTGCAACACTCAAGCCTCTGTTTCTTAACAAGGCCTTCATAGCACCAGCTACTTTTCTTCCTTGTCACTCTACTTTCCACTTCTTTTGCACATTTTCCCCTCTTTTCTATCATTGTACCAATCTCTCTCCATTCACGGTAACAGTACTCTGGGATTCATCTTCTCTCTCAGTAACCATCACTTTACGCTTTTCTACATTTACTCTCAAGGCACGACGCTCACGGACATCAGCAAAACTCTGCACCAGTCTACCAAGTTTTTGTGCATTATTTGCAAATTAAGAAATAAATAAAAAAATAAACACAATTAATTAAAAAAAAACATCGCCCAGGAGCAGTACGATGATAACAGAGATGATCATTTCTGTTTATTGTGTTTCAAGCAGAGGAATCTAATTATTTGAATATTCATATCATAGCATTACTGAGATTAGGATTATCACAAACAAGCGATACACTAGTATGGCAATTCCATGAAACTAAATGAGTCAAGGCAGGAGCGATTCATCGGTCATATTGCATTTGTCATTATCTATGTTGACTGACTGATTGCATCAAAATGTACCCCGATACTTTTTTGATCGAGCATATCATCAAGTACAAAAGTTTGTTCGCCTCTCCTACTTCTTTGTCTCACTGCTGGAAGCATGTACAATTTGAATAAGATGATTTGGACAAAGGGCTTATTATTACCCCAAGTTAAGTGATTATTAGCATCTTGGTTCATGAGATCATATTCAAGCGTCTGTGAATCAGCGTATTAAAAGGAACAGGAGGGGAGAACAGACTTCTGTAATTGAGTGTACATTGTTCTCCAGCCATGACACTACCAGGCCATGGCCTGTTAACTGCCTGGCGAGTACACCTTCCACGCCAGATTTACATCTTTTGGGTATTATTTGATTCAATAGGTATGGCTTAGGCGATTCTGTACCTTATCCGGCATCACTGGCACCAACCAGCAGTAGGAGAGAGGCAAACTGCACCAGGTTTAGCGTTCTCGGGTACCTTGTAGACTTTCAATACCTTTTTCTTATCTTTTTTTTAAATTTCGCCATTACATCTTATTATTCTCTTGTAATGTGATTATATAATCATATGCAAATAAATATTGGAAAAAAACTGTAGGTAAGAAGAGTCCGACAGCATTGTTAGCCGACGAGAATACAAACTGAGGACAGATTGTCATATCACAGGGCCATGCTGCAGCTCAAATCTTGCACAGTTCACAAGTGGAACTCACGTTTCTTATTTTGCACTGATTTTTTACACAGGTGCAGGAAGAACGCGCAGTTAAACAAGATCCTTCTGAAAAAAATAAATAAATATAAACGGAAACCAGCATCCACCATACCTGCCTGCTGATGTCACTTTGCCTCCAGAAGATTGGTGTTTGTAAGAGTCACTTCTTGACTGGTCAGAACTTGTCTAACGTAGTAGCCAGTTTAGATGTGATCATCTGGGACATGAAGCCTTGAGGAGTTACACTATTGAGATGTGCCTGCCAGTCTGTTTGAGGCTAAGTCAAGCTTACCTTCGTACCCTCAACTGGGTCAGTAGTTTAAACTACCTTTCACCTTTTGGGCAAAAAATGGGATCTGCTGTGGATCTATTACTAATGCAGTACCTTTTCTTGAGCCAGGTAAGCGAAGTCGATGGTCATTAATTTTGTACGAAATGTATCTGTGTGTATCTCTGTGTCGAAAACTCAAATCTCAGAAAGTGTTGATTGTAGAAGGAAAAGTTTAAAGTAACAACTTGAATTCACATGTCACTCAACCAGCACTGGGAGTCATCCAGGAAAGATACATAATAGTCAAATTTTCATCTAACAGTATTATTACATTTTACCTGGCTCACAGATGACAGGTAGTCTCGTTATGACATTTTTTAAAATTTTGTTTAGGGCCTATCTTACCACATCATATTGATGGAAATTAGGGTTGAATGCTGATACTGATCAAGAGGATAATTAGGTAGAACTTCTCTAGATACGACGCATGATACGAAAATGAATCCATGAATCATCAGCTATTAAGTCAGGAGTTTGGTGAGGTTGTTAGTTAAAAATCTAAACAAAACAAAGTTCCAACCACTTAAATGTCTTGACGTATCAGTCAAGAATCTGGTAAAGCGTTGATAGCGCAGTGAAGAAGAAGGCGAAAAGGGAGAAGGAAAAAATAGTGATTAATACAGTCACTAGAAGCGAGGGAGGGAAAGCAAGGGATGGAAGACAAAGGGAAAGAAAGAATGTGAGGAAAGAAAATAGATGGTGGGGAGGGAAGGGGAGGGAGGGAGTGAAGGTAAAGAAAGGGAAGGGAGGGGAAGGAGGAGATGTGAGGGAAGATGTGCAGGGGAGGGGAGATGTACAGGGGAGGGGAGATGTGCAGGGGAGGAAAAGGGAAGGAGGAGAGGTGAGGAAGGATGTGTAGGGGAGAGGAGGGGAAGGTGGAGGGGTGAGAGTGGATGTCTGGGGGAGGGGAAGGGAAAGAGGATGTTTAGGGGAGGGGAAGATTGGGAGAGGGACAAAGGTAGGAGGCACAAAGGGGTTAAAAATGCTCTGGCCACTGGGGAAACGTTCAGACTGACTCTGGCATTAACATAAGCTGTGCTCACTTCAGTTTATCACAGGAGCATACACTACAGAACAGCCTTAGGAAATGAAACTAATATTTGAGGGATGATACTGTAAGGATATACTCCGGAAATGGAATGAGTTTGTACTCGCTTTATTGTGGTATAGTCACCCAAAAAAGTCGTGTCTTCTTTCCGAACCCGGTAAACAGAGATACCTTCACAAGTCTGGCAACTGTGTCAGAGCAGATGGTGGTAGGGGTGAGTGGTTTGGGGTGCCATGTATTATTGTCGGGTGGAAATTGTTGGAATAACATACTGGGTAATAGGGTTTTAGGCAACTATCATCACTGTTATGTCACTAAATGTCTACATATGCATCATTCATCATGAATTTCATGTAATCAAAATATACTGCAGTTTCATATACATGGGTTGTCATGTCTAATTCATCTTTGATATTTGGAATACTTCAGAGGACGGAATAACGGTGGAATACGTTTCATAACAAGTGTTTGGAATTTAATGAAACGTCACGAATATGATATAAAACGACTTTTATTAGTAATAACTAGAATCTCCCCTCCATTTCCCGTCGTCCAGTATAGATAACTGAATGACTGTGAAGATATGACTATATGCTGGTGGGTGTATATCTTGGTTTCATCACCTTGCGTAACACGTGTGGCTGGGTTTCCCCATTGATGTATATAATACTAGATGCCTCACCGCCCATTCTTCAGTACAGCAACGGTGCGTCTGTGCCACCGCCATCTTCCAGCGGTCAAGCATGTAATAGTGGGGCTTGTTTTAGAGTGAATTCAGACTATTAGAATGAATGTTGTTGTGGTGGTGGTGGTGATGGTGGTTATTGCCGTGGTGGTGGTGATAATGGTTATTGTTGTGGTGGTGGAGATGGTGGATTTTGTTGTGGTGGTGGTGATGGTGGTTTTTGTTGTGGTGGTGATGGTGGTTATTGTTGTGGTGATGGAGATGGTGGATTTTGTTGTGGTGGTGGTGATGGTGGTTTTTGTTGTGGTGGTGATGGTGGTTTTTGTTGTGGTGGTGGTGATGGTGGTTTTTGTTGTGGTGGGGGTGATGGTGGTTTTTGTTGTGGTGGGGGTGATGGTGGTTTATGCTGTGGTGGGGGTGATGGTGGTTTTTGTTGTGGTGGTGGTGATGGTGGTTTTTGTTGTGGTGGGGGTGATGGTGGTTAGTGTTGTGGTGGGAGTGATGGTAGTTTTTGTTGTGGTGGTGGTGATGGTGGTTTTTGTTGTGGTGGGGGTGGGGGTGGTTTTTGTTGTTGTGGTGGTGATGGTTTTTGTTGTGGTGGTGGTGATGGTGGTTATTGTATAGGTAGTGCAGGTTGTTGCTGTTATGGCGGAGGTGATGATGATGGTTTTTGTTGTTGTTGTTGCTGTGGTGGTGATGATGATCATGGTGATTTTTGTTGTTGTGGTAGTGATGGTGGTTTTTGTTGTTGTGGTGGTGGTGGTAATTGTTGTTAGTGATGATTGCTGTGTTGGTGGTTGTTGTTGTGGTGGTGGTTTTTATGGTAGTGGTGGTGGTTACTGTGGTGGTGGTTGCTGATGTGGTGGTGGTTGTTGTTGTGGTGGTTGTTGTACTGATGGTGGTTGTTGTAATTGTGGTGGTTGCTTTTATGGTGGTTGTTATGATGGTTATTGTGATGGTAGTGGTTGATGTGGTGGTGGTTGTGGTGATGGTGGTGGTGGTTGTTGTGGTGGTGGTTGTTGTTGTTGTAGTGATTGTTGTGATGGTTGTAGTTATTGTTGCTGTTATGGTGGTTGTGGTTGTGGATGAGGTGGTGGTCATTGTGGTGGTGGTGGTTGTTGTGGTGGTTGTTGTTGTGGTTGTTGTTGTTGTGGTGGTGGTAGTTATTGTTGTTGTTGTTGCTGTGGTGGTGGTGATGTTGTTGTGGTGGTGGTGCTTGTTTTGGTGGTGGTGGTGGTGGTGGTGGTGGTTGTCGTTGTTGTTGTGGTGGTGGTGACCGTTTTGGTGGTGGTGGCGGTTGTTGCTGTTGTTGTGGTGGTGGTGGTTGCCGTTGTGGTGGTGGTGTGGTTGTTATTATTGTCGTTGTTATGGTTCTTGTTGTTGTTATGGTGGTGATGGTGGTTGTTGTTGTTGTGGTGGTTGTTGTTGTTATGGTGATGGTAGTGGTTGTTATGGTGGCGGTGGTAGTTACTTTTGTTATGGTGGTGGTGGTTGTTGTTGTAATGGTGGTGGTGGTAGTTGTTGTTGTTGTTGTTATGGTTGTTGTTGTTGTTGTTGTTATGGTGGTGGTGGTGGTTGTTGTTATGGTTGTTGTTGATGTTGTTATGGTTGTTGATGTTGTTATGGTGGTGGTGGTTGTTGTTGTTATGGTGGTGGTGGTTATTGTTGTTGTTATGGTGGTGGTGGTGGTTGTTATGGTGGTTGTTGTTGTTGTTGTTGTTATGGTGGTGGTAGTTGTTGTTGTTGTTGTTGTTATGGTTATTGTTGTTGTTGTTATGGTGGTGGTGGTGGTTGTTGTTATCGTTGTTGTTGATGTTGTTATGGTTGTTGTTGATGTTGTTATGGTGGTGGTGGTTATTGTTGTTATGGTGGTGGTGGTGGTTGTTATGGTTGTTGTTGTTGATGTTGTTATGGTGGTGGTGGTTATTGTTGTTGTTATGGTGGTGGTGGTGGTTGTTATGGTTGTTGTTGTTGTTGTTGATGTTGTTATGATGGTGGTGGTTTTTGTTGTTGTTATGGTGGTGGTGGTGGTTGTTATGGTTGTTGTTGTTGTTATGGTGGTGGTGGTGGATGTTGTTGTTGTTATGGTGGTGGTTATTATTGTTCTTATGGTGATTGTTGTTGTTGATATGGTGGTGGTGGTGGTTGTTGTTATGGTGGTGGTGGTGGTTGTTGTTGTTGTTATGGTGGTGGTGGTTGTTGTTATGATGGTGGTGGATGTTGTTGTTGTTGTTGTTGTTGTTATGGTGGTGGTGGTTGTTGTTGTTGTTGTTCTCGTTGTTGTTATGGTGGTGGTGGTTGTTGTTGTTATGATGGTGGATGTTGTTGTTGTTGTTATGGTGGTGGTGGTCGTTGTTGTTGTTTCGGTGGTGGTGGTGGTTGTTGTTGTTATGGTGGTGGTGGTGGTGGTTGTTGTTATAGTGGTGGTGGTGGTTGTTGTGTTGGTGGTGGTGGTGGTTGTTGTTATAGTGGTGGTGGTGGTGGTGGTTGTTGTGTTGGTGGTGGTGGTGGTGGTTGTTGTTATGGTGGTGGTGGTGGTGGTGGTTGTTGTTGTTGTGGTGCTGGTGGTGGTTGTTGTTGTTATGGTTGTTGTTGTTGTTCTTGTTATGGTGGTGGTGGTGGTTGTTGTTATGGTGGTGGTGGTGGTGGTTGTTATTGTTATGGTGGTGGTTGTTGTTGTTATGGTCGTGGTAGTGGTCGTTGTTGTTGTGGTTGTTGTTGTTGTTATGTTGGTGGTTGTAGTGGTTGTTGTTATGGTGGTGGTTGTTGTTGTAATGGTTGTTGTTGTTATTGTTGTTGTTATGGTGGTGGTTGTTGTTGTTATGGTGGTTGTGTTGGTGGTTGTTATGGTGGTTTTGGTGGTTGTTGTTATTAAGGTGGCGATGGTGGTGGTGATGGTTCTTGTTATGGTGGTGGTGGTGGTGGTGGTGGTGGTTGTTATGGTGGTGGCGGTGGTGTTGTTGTTGTTATGGTGGTGGTTGTTATGGTGGTGATGGTTGTTATGGTGGTGGTTGTTGTTTTTGTTGTTATGTTGGTGGTGGTGGTTGTTGTTGTTGTTATGGTGGTGGTTGTTGTTGTTGTTGTTGTTATGGTGGTGGTGGTTGTTGTTGTTATGGTGGTGGTGGTTGTTCTTGTTATGGTGGTGGTGGTGGTTGTTGTTGTTATGGTGGTGGTGGTGGTGATTGTTGTTATGGTGGTGGTTGTTGTTGTTGTTATGGTGGTGGTGGTGGTTGTTGTTGTTGTTATGGTGGTGGTGGTTGTTGTTGTTGTTATGGTGGTGGTGGTGGTTGTTGTTGTTGTTATGGTGGTGGTGGTGGTTGTTGTTGTTATGGTGATGGTGGTGGTGGTTGTTCTTGTTATGGTGGTGGTGGTGGTGGTGGTTGTTGTTGTTGTTCTTGTTATAGTGGTGGTGGTGGTTGTTGTTGTTCTTGTTATGGTGGTGGTGGTGGTTGTTGTTGTTATGGTGGTGGTGGTGGTTGTTGTTGTTATGGTGGTGGTTGTTGTTATTGTTATGGTGGTGGTGGTTGTTGTTGTTATTGTGGTGGTAGTGGTCGTTGTTGTTATGGTTGTTGTTTTTGTTGTTATGTTGGTGGTGGTAGTGGTTGTTGTTATGGTGGTGGTTGTTGTTGTTATGGTGGTTGTTGTTGTTATGGTGGTTGTTGTTATTGTTGTTATAGTGGTTGTTGTTATTGTTGTTATGGTGGTTGTGATGGTTGTTGTTATGGTGGTGTTGGTGGTTGTTGTTATTATGGTGGCGGTGGTGGTGGTGGTGGTGGTTGTTTGTTATGATGGTGTTGGTTGTTGCTGTTGTTCTTTTGGTGGTGGTGGTCGTTGTTGTTGTTATGATGGTGGTGGTGGTTGTTATAGTGGTGGTGGTGGTGGTTGGTGTTGTTGTGGTGGTGGTTGTTGTTATCATAGTGGTGGTGGTGGTGGTGGTTGTTGTTATGGTGGTGGTGGTGGTTGTTGTTGTTATGATGGTGGTGGTGGTGGTTGTTGTTATGGTGGTGGTGGTGGTGGTTGTTGTTATGGTGGTGGTGGTGGTGGTTGTTGTTATGATGGTGGTGGTGGTTGTTATAGTGGTGGTGGTGGTGGTTGTTCTTGTTATGGTAGTGGTTGTTGTTGTTGTTATGTTGGTGGTGGTGGTTGTTGTTGTTATGGTGGTGGTGGTGGTTGTTATTGTTATGGTGGTGGTGGTTGTTGTTATTGTTATGGTGGTGGTGGTTGTTGTTGTTATGGTGGTGGTGGTGGTTGTTATTGTTATGGTGGTGGTGGTTGTTGTTATTGTTATGGTGGTGGTGGTTGTTGTTGTTATGGTGGTGGTGGTAGTGGTTGTTGTTGTTATTGTTATGGTGGTTGTTATTATTGTTGCTATGGTGGTGGTTGTTGTTGTTGTTGTTATGGTGGTGGTGGTGGTGGTTGTTATGGTGGTGGTGGTGGTGGTGGTTGTTATGGTGGTGGTGGTGGTGGTGGTTGTTATGAAGGTGTTGGTGGTTGTTGTTGTTATAGTGGTGGTGGTGGTTGTTATGGTGGTGTTGGTAGTTGTTGTTGTTATGGTGGTGGTGGTGGTGGTGGTTGTTGTTACTGTGGTGGTGGTGGTGGTTGTTATGGTGAGGGTGGTTGTTGTTGTTATGGTGGTGGTGGTGGTGGTTGTTATGGTGGTGGTGGTGGTGGTTGTTATGGTGGTGGTGGTGGTGGTTGTTATGGTGGTGTTGGTGGTTGTTGTTGTTATGGAGGTGGTCGTGGTGGTGGTTGTTATGATGGTGTTGGTTGTTGTTGTTGTTATAGTGGTGGTGATGGTGGTGGTTGTTATGGTGGTGTTGGTAGTTGTTGTTGTTATGGTGGTGGTGGTGGTGGTGGTTGTTATGGTGATGGTGGTTGTTGTTGTTATGGTGGTGGTGGTGGTGGTGGTGGTTGTTGTTGTTATGGTGGTGGTGGTGGTGGTGGTTGTTGTTGTTATGGTGGTGGTGGTGGTGGTGGTGGTTGTTGTTATGGTGGTGGTGATGGTTGTTGTTGTTGTTATGGTGGTGGTGGTGGTGCTTATTGTTGTTATGGTGTGGTGGTGGTGGCTGTTATGGTGGTGGTGGTTGTTGTTATGGTGGTGGTGGTGGTGGTTGTTGTTATGGTGTGGTGGTGGTTGTTATGGTGGTGGTGGTTGTTGTTGTTGTTATGGTGGTGGTGGTGGTTGTTATGGTGGTGGTGGTGTTTGTTGTTGTTATGGTGGTGGTTGTTGCTTTTGTTATGGTGGTGGTGGTGGTGATGGTTGTTGTTATGGTGGTGGTGGTGGTGGTTGTTATGGTGGTGGTGGTGGTGGTTGTTGTTATGGTGGTGGATGTTGTTGTTATGGTAGTGGTTGTTGCTGATGTTATGGTGGTGGTTGTTATGGTTGTTGTTGTTGTTGTTGTTGTTATGGTTGTTGTTGTTGTTGTTGTTGTTATGGTTGTTGTTGTTGTTGTTGTTATGGCTGTTGTTGTTGTTGTTATGGTGGTGGTGGTGGTTGTTGTTGTTATTGTGGTGGCTGTTGTTGTTATGGTGGTGGTGGCTGTTGTTATGGTGGTGGTGGTTGTTGTTTTTGTTATGGTGGTGGTGGTGGTTGTTGCTGTTGTTATGGTGGTGGTGGTGGTTGTTGTTGTTGTTATGGTGGTGGTGGTGGTTGTTGTTGTTGTTATTGTGGTGGTGGTGGTTGTTGTTGTTATGGCGATGGTGGTGGTGGTTGTTCTAGTTATGGTGGTGGTGGTTGTTGTTGTTCTTGTTATGGTGGTTGTTGTTGTTATTGTTATGGTGGTGGTGGTTGTTGTTGTTCGTGTTATGGTGGTGGTGGTTGTTCTTTTTATGGTGGTGGTTGTTGTTATTGTTATGGTGGTGGTGGTTGTTGTTGTTATGGTGGTGGTAGTGGTGGTTGTTGTTATGGTTGTTTTTGTTGTTATGTTGGTGGTGGTTGTGGTTGTTGTTATGGTGGTGGTAGTGGTTGTTGTTATGGTATTGATTGTTGTTGTTATGGTTGTTGTTGTTATTGTTATGGTGGTGGTGGTTGTTGTTCTTGTTATGGGGGTTGTGGTGGTGGTTGTTATGGTGGTGTTCGTGGTTATTGTTATTATGGTGGCGGTGGTGGTGGTGGTTGTTATGGTGGTGTTGGTAGTTGTTGTTGTTATGGTGGTGGTGGTGGTGGTGGTGGTTGTTGTTGTTGTTATGGTGGTGGCGGTGGTTGTTGTTATGGTGGTGGTTATTGTTATGGTGGTGGTTGTTGATATGGAGGTGGTGGTGGTTGTTGTCGTTATAGTTGTGGTTGTTGTTGTTGTTATGGTGGTGGTGGTGGTTGTTGTCTTTATAGTGGTGGTTGTTGTTGTTATGGTGGTGGTGGTGGTTGTTGTAGTTGTTATTGTGGTGGTGGTGGTGGTGGTTGATGTTGTTGTTATGGTGATGGTGGTGGTGGTGGTTGCTGTCGTTATAGTTGTGGTTGTTGTTGTTGTTATGGTGGTGGTGGTGTTTGTTGTCGTTATAGTGGTGGTTGTTGTTGTTATGGTGGTGGTGGTGGTTGTTGTTATGGTGGTGGTGGTGGTTGTTGTTATGGTGGTGGTGGTGGTTGTTGTTGTTATGGTGGTGGTGGTTGTTGTTGTTGTTATGGTGGTGGTGGTTGTTGTTGTTGTTATGGTGGTGGTGGTAGTGGTTGTTGTTGTCACGGTGGTGGTTGTTGTTATGGTGGGGGTGGTTGTTGTTGTTATGGTGGTGGTGGTGGTTGTTGTTGTTGTTATGGTTGTTGTTGTTGTTGTTGTTGTTATGGTGGTGGTGGTGGTTGTTGTTGTTATGGTGGTGGTGGTGGTTGTTGTAGTTGTTATTGTGGTGGTGGTGGTGGTTGATGTTGTTGTTATGGTGATGGTGGTGGTGGTGGTTGCTGTCGTTATAGTTGTGGTTGTTGTTGTTGTTATGGTGGTGGTGGTGTTTGTTGTCGTTATAGTGGTGGTTGTTGTTGTTATGGTGGTGGTGGTGGTTGTTCTTGTTATGGTGGTGGTGGTGATTGTTGTTGTTATGGTGGTGGTGGTGGTTGTTGTTGTTATGGTGGTGGTGGTGGTTGTTCTTGTTATGGTGGTGGTGGTGGTGGTTGTTGTTGTTGTTATGGTGGTGGTGGTAGTGGTTGTTGTTGTCACGGTGGTGGTTGTTGTTATGGTGGTGGTGGTGGTTGTTGTTATGGTGGTGGTGGTGGTTGTTGTTGTTATGGTTGTTGTTGTTATGGTTGTTGTTGTTATGGTTGTTGTTGTTATGGTTGTTGTTGTTGTTGTTGTTATGGTGGTGGTGGTTGTTGTTGTTGTTGTGTTGGTGGTGATGATGGTGGTGGTTGTTGTTATGGTCGTGGTTGTTGTTGTTCCTGTTGTTATTGTGGTGGTGGTTGTTGTTGTTGTTCCTGTTGTTATGGTGGTGGTGGTGGTTGTTGTTGTTGTTATGGTGGTGGTGGTTGTTGTTGTTGTTATGGTGGTGGTGGTGGTGGTGGTTGTTATGGTGGTGGTGGTTGTTGTTGTTGTTGTTATGGTGGTGGTGGTTGTTGTTGTTTTTATGGTGGTGGTGGTGGTTGTTGTTATGGTGATGGTGGTGGTGGTTGTTGTTGTTATGGTGGTGGTGGTGGTGGTGGTTGTTGTGATGGTGGTGATGGTGGTGGTGGTTGTTATGGTGGTGGTGGTGGTGGCTGTTATGGTAGTGGTGGTTGTTGTTGTGATGGTGGTGGTGGTTGTTATGGTCGAGGTGGTGGCTGTTGTTTTGGTGGTGGTGGTGGTTGTTATGGTGGTGGTTGTTGTTGTTATGGTGGTGGTGGTGGTTGTTGTTGTTGTTATGGTGGTGGTGTTGGTGGTGGTTGTTGTTATGGTGGTGGTGGTGGTGCTTGTTATGGTGGTGGTGGTGGTTGTTGTTGTTATCGTGGTGGTAGTGGTTGTTTTTTTTATGGTGGTTGTTGTTGTTGTTGTTATGGTGGTGATTGTTGTTATGGTGGTGGTTGTTTGTTGTTATTTTGGTGGTTGTTGTTGTTATGGTGGTGGTGGTTGTTGTTATGGTAGTGGTAGTGGTTGTTGTTGTTATAGTGGTGGTGGTGGTTGTTGTTGTTATGGTGGTGGTGGTTGTTGTTGTTATGGTGGTGGTGGTGGTTGTTGCTATGGTTGCTGTTGTTGTTGTTATGGTGGTGGTGGTGGTTGTTGTTATGATGGTGGTGGTTGTTGCTGTTGTTGGTATGGTGGTGGTTGTTGTTGTTATGGTGGTGGTGGTGGTGGTTGTTGTTATGGTGGTGGTGGTGGTTGTTGTTATGGTGGTGGTTGTGGTTGTTGTCGTTATAGTTGTGGTTGTTGTTGTTATGGTAGTGGTGGTTGTTGTTGTTATGATGGTGGTGGTGGTGGTTGTTCTTGCTCTGATCGTGGTGGTTGTTGCTGTTGTTCTTTTGGTGGTGGTGGTCGTTGTTGTTGTTATGATGGTGGTGGTTGTTGTTACAGTGGTTGTGGTGGTGATGGTTGGTGTTGTTGTGGTGGTGGTGGTGGATTGTTGTTGTCATAGTGGTGGTGGTGGTGGTTGTTCTTATGGTGGTGGTGGTGGTGGTTGTTCTTATGGTGGTGGTGGTGGTGGTTGTTATTATGGTGGTGATGATGGTGGTTGTTGTTATGGTGGTGGTGGTGGTTGTTGTTATGGTGGTGGTGGTGGTGGTTGTTATTGTTATGGTAGTGGTTGTTGTTGTTGTTATGTTGGTGGTGGTGGTTGTTGTTGTTATGGTGGTGGTGGTTGTTATTGTTATGGTGGTGGTGGTAGTGTTTGTTGTTGTTGTTGTTATGGTGGTTGTTGTTATTGTTGCTATGGTGGTGGTTGTTGTTGTTGTTATGTTGGTGGTGGTGGTGGTTGTTATGGTGGTGGTGGTGGTTGTTGTTGTTATGGTGGTGGTGGTGGTTGTTGTTGTTATGGTGATGTTGATGGTTGCTGTTGTTATGGTGGTGGTGGTGGTTGTTATAGTGGTGGTGGTGGTTGTGGTTGTTGTTATAGTGCTGGTGGTGGTAGTGGTTGTTATGGTGGTGTTGGTAGTTGTTGTTGTTATGATGGTGGTGGTTGTTGTTATGGTGGTGGTGGTGGTGGTGGTGGTTGTTGTTGTTATGGTGGTTGTTGTTGTTATGGTGGTTGTGGTGGTGGTGGTGGTTGTTGTTATGGTGGTGGTGGTTGTTGTTATGGTGGTGGTGGTGGTGGTGGTTGTTTTTATGGTGGTGGTGGTTGTTGTTGTTATGGTGGTGGTGGTTGTTGTTGTTGTTATGGTGGTGGTGGTTGTTGTTATGGTGGTGGTGGTGGTTGTTGTTGTTATGATGGTGGTGGTGGTGGTGGTGGTGGTTGTTGTTGTTATGGTGGTGGTGGTGGTTGTTGTTGTTGTTATGGTGGTGGTGGTGGTTGTTGTTGTTATAGTGGTGGTGGTTGTTGTTGTTATGGTGGTGGTGGTGGTTGTTGTTGTTATGGTGGTGGTGGTGGTTGTCGTTATGGTGGTGGTGGTGGTTGTTGTTGTTATGGTGGTGGTGGTTGTTGTTGTTATGGTGGTGGTGGTGGTTATTGTTGTTATGGTGGTGGTGGTTGTTGTTTTTATGGTGGTGGTGGTTGTTGTTGTTATGGTGGTGGTGGTGGTTGTTGTTGTTATGGTGGTGGTGGTTGTGGTTGTTGTTATGGTGGTGGTGGTGGTTGTTGTTGTTATGGTGGTGGTGGTGGTTGTTGTTGTTATGGTTGTGGTGGCGGTGGTTGTTGTTAGGTGGTGGTGGTTGTTGTTATGGTGGTGGTGGTGGTTGTTATGGTGGTGGTGGTTGTTGTTGTTGTTATGGTGGTGGTGGTGGTGATGGTTGTTGTTATGGTGGTGGTGGTGGTGGTTGTTATGGTGGTGGTGGTGGTGGTTGTTATGGTGGTGGTGGTGGTTGTTGTTGTTATGGTGGTGGATGTTGTTGTTATGGTGGTGGTTGTTGCTGTGGTTATGGTGGTGGTTGTTGTTGTTGTTATGGTGGTGGTGGTGGTTGTTGTTGTTATGGTGGCGGTGGTTGTTGTTATGGTTGTTGTTGTTGTTGTTATGGTTGTGGTGGTGATGGTTGTTGTTATGGTGGTGGTGGTTGTTGTTGTTGTTATGGTGGTGGATGTTGTTGTTATGGTGGTGGTTGTTGCTGTTGTTATGGTGGTGGTGGTGGTTGTTATGGTTGTTGTTGTTGTTGTTATGGTTGTTGTTGTTGTTGTTGTTATGGTTGTTGTTGTTGTTGTTATGGTTGTTGTTGTTGTTGTTATGGTGGTGGTGGTGGTTGTTGTTGTTATGGTGGTGGTGGTGGTTGTTGTTATGGTGGTGGTGGTGGTTGTTGTTGTAATGGTGGTGGATGTTGTTGTTATGGTTGTTGTTGTTGTTGTTATGGTTGTTGTTGTTGTTATGGTTGTTGTTGTTATGGTTGTTGTTGTTGTTGTTGTTCTTGTTATGGTTGTTGTTGTTGTTGTGTTATGGTTGTTGTTGTTATGGTTGTTGTTGTTGTTGTTATGGTGGTGGTGGTGGATGTTGTTATGGTTGTTGTTGTTGTGGTGGTGGTGGTGGTGGTTGTTGTTGTTGTTGTTATGGTGGTAATGGTTGTTGTTGTTGTTGTTATGGTGGTGGTGATTGTTGTTGTTGATATGGTGGTGGTGGTTGTTGTTGTTATGGTGGTGGTGATTGTTGTTGTTGTTATGGTGGTGGTGGTTGTAGTTGTTATGGTGGTGGTGGTGGTGGTGGTTGTTATGGTGGTGGTGGTTGCAGTTGTTATGGTGGTGGTGGTGGTGGTTGTTGTTATGGTGGTGGTGGTTGTTGTTGTTATGGTGGTGGTGCTGGTTGTTATGGTGGTGGTGGTTGTTGTTGTTATGGTGGTGGTGGTTGTTGTTGTTATGGTGGTGGTGGTTGTTGTTGTTATGGTGGTGGTGGTAGTTGTTGTTATGGTGGTGGTGGTTGTTGTTGTTATGGTGGTGGTGGTTGTTGTTGTTATGGTGGTTGTTGTTGTTGTTGTTATGGTGGTGGTGGTGGTTGTTGTTATGGTGGTGGTGGTTGTTGTTGTTATGGTGGTGGTGGTTGTTATTGTGGTGATAATGGTTGTGGTTCCTGGTTCATCTGAAACGTGAACTCGGTGGACTGCAGGTTTAAATTTCCCTTCTACAACCCACCATCCTGAGGGACGTTTGCATAGCCAGAGAATTGAGCCGTTCAACGGCGCTCATGCTCTCGGTGTCTCTCTTGATAATTCCAACGCTTTCTGCACCCAAAAGCAGCAGTGGTGCAGCATTTCTAGGTAAATGGTGGTCAACTTTGCCCACTGTCAGGAACACGACATAGTCTGCCTCGACCGTTTCAAGATGGCGGGCGGACGCATCTCAAGTAGTGTCATACGACATCTAGACTAATTTATATCTATGGGTTTCCCTCACCCCTTTACCAAAACACTAGCCACTTGTGGAATGTTTTTCTCGTTGTTACTATGAAGACACCGCATGGGTCTGCCACACCACACATGGTATATATATACAATATATCCTGCCATGTTGAGAAGGTAAACGTACTGTAAAAACACAGCTTTCTGTCCTTTATTCCGATGTCATGTGGCTTGTTGATATTCGACGGAGGGGGTGTGGCAGGAAAGTGGGGAGGGGGCGGGGTTGCACCTCGTCGTTTCATTTAACGCTTGATTAGCTACACGATCTAGGCATTATTTCTGGCTGACGATACATTTCATTATTTACGGGTATTAAATCACGTGTAATATCACATTAGCACCTTTACTATGTGGTGTAATGCTACACTGCCAACAACAACTACAACACACACATCCTTCATTACCCCACCTCCACCCCCAAACCACTCACCCCCACCACCGTCTTGTCCGACACAGTTGCCAGACTTGTGAAGCTATCCCTTCTGCTTCGACTTATCTGTTCGATTATTTGCGGGGTTCGGAAAGAAGACACGACTTTTTTGGCTGACTATACATCACACCGAAGACTTCACTGCTGAAGAAGGAACAACTCAAGGTAAACAGTTATAAATATTTTTCTTAATTTGTTTTTTCAGTGCATCAGTGCATTCAATTTTACTGGCCTGCCTTGTTAGTTTTTTCGGAGTAGTTATTACTGACATGGTACGTCAACACAGTATTATCGAAGTACAAGTAAATACATTCCCAGTGTTATTGACGCTGCTAACACATTCACAGGAATATTGACCTGATATATCAACATATTCTGTATTGATGACTTATTTCAACCTATTTACCGAATGGCTGACCTGCTATAAATCAACACTTCCACGTTGTTGATGCACTTTTTTGTAAATTCATTCACCGTATTAGTATACAAATTATTACTCTTTAAATATCAGATACCTCAAATCTCATTTGAGTGACCAGGAGCAGTTCGGCTCAATGTCACTCAGTTCGCCTCGATCAAGATGTCTTCCTTCCAACCCACACTACTTAAAAAAAAAAAAAAATCTCCATCACACCCCTCTGTTCGGTCTTCCCCTCCTCCACTCCCCTTCCTCCCACTCGAATATTTTTCTAGTCTCTCTCTCTCTCTCTCTCTCTCTCTCTCTCTCTCTCTCTCTCTCTCTCTCAGTTAATCCCTTTGTTTCTGCTGAAGAACCTAATATGTCACCAAACTCATTCATGTCCTGTCTTTACACTGCTATTGTATTATACTGAATATTATTTCACGTCCCACAGGTACAACACACAGAACATAAACGAAGCGAGATGTTGCCACGTTATTGTAACACGTTGGACTAAGTCTGGCTGTACTGTGTTGATGTGACTAAGATCGAGGAACTGGACCAGTTCCCGGAGGTAGAGGAGGAAGTGAAGCTAGGTGTACGGGCTTATGTACTCCATTTTCCTAAGAGAGCAATTTTCATGCAGGGTAACTGTCCAGTTCACACCAGCAGAATCGAGGAAGATGGGTTGAGGAACAGTCAGACCTACAACTACTCGACTGGCCTGTACTGGATGAAAATAAAGGCGTATAATATTTTTGCCCTTTACTCCATATTATCCCATAGTTTCATATATCCTTGCCGTGATGTTAAGTATTCTATACATTGTTTCAGGAATTATTTTTTTCTGCTGAACGATGACACTTGAGACTTAATTGTTACCAATGTGTTCCAATATATTTTGTGATATTCATCTACATTCCTGAAAGAAAGGAAATAGTTCATCATAAGGGTCCCTCAAGGGGAGGCAAATGCGCTTCCATGAGTGAACAAAGGATCTCTCTTTGTCTTAGTCTCTCTGAGGGATGCCTCACTGTCCTCCAGCCATGAGCCGTTTCTTCCTGTGGTTCCATTATAGATTAGTACGTTTTGGTGGCAGCGTAATGGGATGATTTGGGATATGTCATACTGTTTTAGTTAATTTTCCTTTGTTTCAAGGCTTACATACTTCCACCGAACCTTAAAGTGTTGAACCAGTAATCAAATTGTATATTCCTGCTGAACTGCCAACTACCCTCGAGACGTTTCGTTCCTGTATGCTTCATCTTTGCCATTATTTATAACTTGGCAGACGAAATGGATAATACTCAGTTCAGGGGAGCTTAGGATGATCTTCAGGACATCAGGGCTGATACGCATCATGCTTTCAGTATAATTATGGTGGCAATTGTAAGTGAGCAGCATTCCTAATTAAGACACTGGAGGATGAATTGGCAGAACTTAAAACGTGCAACAACGAAACCACTCACCCTCATCCACCGATCCTAGTAAAATACCTAATCTTATTCCGTTTCTCCCATCAGTTCCCACACCCAGGTACTGTACTTCCTTGTCCAATCTACCACTGTTACCCCTAGGGATATTGCTATGATAGACCTGACTGATTAGGTGGGGCAGAAGCTGAAAGTACCCTGGCACAGTTGTATGGACAGGTTGATTCATGTGTGACATCCGATCATGAAAGGTTACAAGTTGCTCAAACACGAATTGGCAAGTCATTATGTACCCTGATTTACGATCTCGGTAAACAGGGACCAATCTCCACATACTGTGATTTCAAGCCAGTACTGACTGCTAACTTTTGAAGCACTCTTAATATTACAGCTCTCCCAGAAGCTCGGGTGGCTGTGAGTTGCCAAGTTTATTTATTTTAGTGCAGTGGTAGCGTGTTGACGATGAGCTGTAATTCCAAATGGTCCGATTTTGTTCCCCCATCTCGCTCGCGCATCATGCCACCCTGATGACCCTGCAGCCTTCCCTGAATCTCCCTACCCTTCTGATGAGTCAGTGGAATCATCTGAGGTGTCTGAAGGTGAGGAGGAAGCTTGGGAAAGCGAAAGTCAACCAGGAAATAATTGCCACGCGAGCCAAGTGGAGCCTACACACAGCCCTCCAACGCCGCAACACCCTACATTGCCCCTGTCGAGAGTATATTTTCGATTATCATCGGCTCTTAACCTACTAAACATAGGTGTGTGGGGCTTTGTAAATAGTGCATATAATAATGTGTGTGCGCGTGTGTGTGTGTTTAATGTGTGTGTAAATAGTGTGTATAAACAGAAAAAGTGTCTCAGTAAAATTGCGTGAACTAACTATAAGAGAAATTGAAATAGGGCTATTGAAAAATATTGCCAGAAAATTGAAATGTAAGGAAGGGTTTTGTATATTTGCATTAGTTAAGAAACCGGAGATGTAAGCTGTATGATCAGTGAAACTAATTCAAGGAAAAATAGTTATAAGTGAAGTTATGATAAGTGATTATTTGTAAGTGTTTTAGACTGATAAGCGTTTTATGTTTCAAGCGCAGCTACACTGAAGTTTATATCCCTTTTTGCCTCTCTCTCACACACCACTGAGCACAGTGCACCCGAGGATGTGACAGTGGTGGGGGAACGCCTGTGCCAGAGACGTGAGCGTACTTTGGGACACGGCTACTGTGTGACATGAAGAGTTACCCCCTTTCATCACTTTCTCATCCCTCAACATGAGAGCCTAGTCTTCAAGTGTTATTAGCAGTGGAAACATGATGAGTTTTTGAGTCTATTGGTTGTTGACTGAATGTTCTAGATCTATTTTTACCCGAGATATGAAGCCATGAAAATAGGCAATTTATGTAATAGCTGGCAGTCAAAATATAGCCCAGGTCGCATAGTTAAACTGTAAACTGGCAGCTCTAAAAAACAAATTCTCAAAAGAGTCCATCCTTAATGCAAAAAAAAAAAAAAATAAATAACTAAAGGGAAATTATCTCAGGGATTTCCTGGGATTGTTCGGAGTCAATTTGGTGATTTCTTTGACACTATCTCCTCAAGTGAGTTTTTTAATAGACTGAGGATGAGAGTAGACTTGTAGAAATATCTGACGGAAGCATCAAACGAATGAGTGCGAGAACCGAAACTTCCCCAGTGACCCCATTGAAGTCAGCTGATACAAAGCCTCCAAGCACAGATTTGTCTATCTATAGCCAGACACCATAGTCCCGTAAGGGGTGGCCGTTTGACTTTCAGTTACTTGTTTTATGGGGATGGACACTAACCCTTCGCCAACCCACTTGTTGATACGTAAGGAACACGTTAGGTTTGGTTGTATGGTTATCGCCGAGCACTGTAAATAGTTTCCTGGCTTACAAGAAACCATTAGCCTTGTCACTCAATGTAAAGCCACCTGGAAGGGAAAGAAGAGAAACAAAAAGCGACAGGAAAGATAGGAGAAATAAAGAGGGAGGAGGGCGGACTGAAAAAGAATAATAAACGTTAAGGAAAAAGTAAGCAGCACTACATCAAATGAGTGGATGATGGTCGCCACCACCTACTACACAGATAAGTTTGATGAATTAGAACGAGCACTTGACAACCTGACTCAACAGATAGAAACTCTTAAACTTTCTCTAGAGAAAGCTAATTGTGGTTACTGTAAGAAGACTAATCATGTGCCAGCAACTTGTCCTCTTGCGCCAGCTAAGAATGTTTTGATTGCTGATGAGCAGGCTGTAGGAGAGGAAATGCTGATTGTCCGGGGCGGCAGTCCAGACAGTTGCAATGACTAGGTAAGGTAAGGCCAATTCGATGTCCCACCATTTCGTTGCTTGTGAACCACGGACTGAGTTCTGTACTGGTAGATACGGGAAGTGAAGTAACCCTTGCTTCAAAGAAATTTGTAAGTCAACTTGGATTAAAAACGTCGAAGAATAAATACTTTCTTCCAGTGACAAGGATTACAAAGTCTCAACTTCTTGTACCAGCATCAGTGTACTTGGATATTTTGAATGGTGGTACAAAGACGGTCTGACACCAGACTTTGGTAGTCCCTGATCACTTTCTTGAGACTGGTCTCTTGTTAGAAGATGTGTTGGACAAAGCCCCGTTGGAAATGAATAATTAACAGAAAATTTAAAATGGGATGAGTTCATGTACCCATTTAGGCACCTTTCTTGTTCACCTCACAAAATGAAGTGCACGTAAGGTGAGACTGTCCTGCCCAGTTAAGCAGATATTTGAATACCTTTGCCTATGGGAAGAACTTGTCATTAGATGTTTGTAAGCTTGTGCATTGCTGGTCCAAGTCAGAGAAGAACCCAAGATAATCTTGGAAACTTCTTCCCAAACATTTTTGAGTTCAGCTGAAACGTTTTTTCTGTACTGTAATCACCAGTAAAGGGGAAATCCACTTGCCATCTATCAGTCAGAACCAGACCGACTTCGTACTTACACTTCGGACCATTATAGCAACTTATCTGATCCTTAAGGACAATGGCATTGACAGAATTGGACAGTCTTGTCTGGTAGGTAAAGTTACAAATGATTTGTCCCTCATAGTGATAATGTCAATGCCCCAACCAGGAGCGAGGAGAAATTTGAGAAGGTGCTGAAGACAAAGAAAGGGTACCACCTGACATTTGAATGCCAATTGCAATTTAAGACACTTTAACCAACACCATCAGCTGTTTATGGCTGACAAAGCAGAATTAGGAAATATCAATGGGCCTGCAGTCAAGGTAGAAGTTAGGTACAACTCTCCAATCAGAGAACCAGTTGACTGCTACCCAGAGAAACCTAAGGAAATAAAATAGTGTAATTCTTGAAGAAACAGAGGATAGGGACATAATAGAGCCCTCCACTGTAGCTTGGTTAAGCTCAATTGTACTCGTCAGTAAACCAGATGGATGGAAAAGGATGTGCTTGGATTACAGACAAGTGATCACAAAACTGGAGGTGGACCTGTACCCACTTCTCAAACAGGAAAAGATGGTAGAGAGTATATCTAGTCAGAAATATTGTGTCATTAGACCTTTAGGACGCCTCTTACCAGGTTTTCCTCGATGAAGCCAGTCGGAACTCATCCACTTTCACGGATGGCACTACTCTGTACAGACTTTAGCTCTTGTCTTTTGAGTTGCAGTACTGCTGTATTTTCTAGTCGTGAGAAACTTGCTAACCCCATTGTTGAGAGAAGGCTGGGTGAAAACTAACTGATGTCATTTTATGGGCTCTGCTTTTGAAGAAGTAGTACAACCTCTTCATTAGCGCTTTCACTATTTACACCAAACAGGAGTACAACCTAGTATAACAAAATGTCATCTTGGTCAAGGACACATTAAATTTCTGGTCACATACTGGCTGAGAAAAGGTGCATTTCATATCCGGAATAGGTTGAGGCAGTTCACCATATGAAAACCCCAGAGAATGTAAAGGAGGTGAGGAGATTCTTAGATACGTGTAGATTTTACAGGAAGCATAATCAAAACTTTGCAAGGATGGTACATTCCAAGATGCAGATGTTGCACAAGGATAAGATATTTCCATGGACTCCAGAATGTCTGAGAGCTTTTAAGCACCTGAAACAAGATTTGATCCAGCCTCCTGTACTTGTGAAGGCTGATATGAGTAAACCTTTTGTTTTGCATACCATTGTGAGTGCCACAGATCTTGGTGCAGTCTTAATGCAGCAGCAAGATGATGGCTGCCTTAGAGCCATAGCATACTTCTCCAAGAAACTCAAGCTAGCTGAAACTAGGAACAGCACCACAGACAAACAGGTACTGGCCATTGTGTTAGCTAGGATATTCCTTCATTATTTGTGGGGAACTTACATTAAAGTTATGACAGATCACCAGCCTTTGGTCTCAGTCTTCTGGAGAAAAACTAAATCTCCCAGAATGAACAGATGGACAACTGATATGGAGAGACTATGCCTCAGATACAAATAATAAAAAAGGCCACCTAAATGTAGTTGCTGATAAGCTGAGTAGACCAGTTCGGCCAATTGTTCACAGTCAGCCCGAGACATGGCAGCAGTTCCCAGGAAGTGTTACCCAAAATCCACTTTAAATCAATTTGCACTACACGAGGATTATGCTTTACCTCTCTCTGCCAAAGAGAGACAGTCGTCTCTACTTTGCTTTAGTCATGCAAAACTGTTTGATTAAAGCAGCCTCGAAGTTTGCACATGATGAACAGTCTGGGCATTTGGGAGTTAAGAAAATTATTAACAGATTGGAGACTTACTTCTGTTATGACAGACACCATGCTATATGTGAGGGAATGTAATTAGTGTCGGATCCATAAAGGTACCCAAGGTTTGCAACAGAAGTGGTAGGAACTACTTCCAATCATTAAATCTCATGAACATATTTGTGCCGACTTAACAGACATGTATCAGGAAATGAACGGGTACCGTTCTGCCCCCAGCACTGTAGATCAATACAGATCTTAAATTTTATGCATTAAGGATCAGCACCACTGAAGAGGTTTGTTCAAAGTTTAATGAATGTTTGTTTGACTTTGGAGCTCTCACGATGTTGGTGCTTGATAATGGAACTCAGTTTCCTTTCCAGCTGTTCAAAAGTCTCTATAATAGTTTCACATAATGCTTGGCTATACTGCACCTCATCATCCACTTGGGAATAATATGTCGGAGAGAATATATTGCATGGTGAAAAGGGTGCTAAGTAATCTATGCAAATTTCATCCACTTAGGTGGTCAAAATATCTTAGTAAGTGTTAGAGAATTTAAACCATGCTGCTCATACAACTTTGAAAGAGACATCAATTTGTGTTTTTCTCTCACTGAGCCTTAAGGAAAATTAGTGCAACTCTCCCAGTGACTGAGGGCTCAGATAAGTGGGGAAGCACTAAGAATATGCAATAATATAATTCAAGAAACTTCGAAACAGCAATCTAAAGGGACTCTCGACTGAACAGATAATAAATGAAAGAATGAAGTTGTGAAAAAGGACGGTTTCGTGTGGATGAAAAATTTAACTCCTCTATTAGGTATAAGTCGGAAGTTGGATGTAAAGTGGCTTGGACCATTGAAGGCGCTGGAAATCACTGGAGATGGTTCGGCATAGAAACTGTTGCTTATACTTGTCAATGTGGTGGTATACCGAGCAGCTGACAAAATAAATACTTTGGAAGTGAAGAGTGGCTAATCTAAACCAGAGGAACATGAGCAAGGAAGTAGTGGCTTGGTTTTGAGCTGTGCACCTGGCCCTCAGCAAAGAGTGAGAAAACCTCTGGCAGGACTGATCGAGGAACTTTAGAAATAGGACAATCTTGGATGTATCTTTGTCTTGAAAGTATTAGTAAGGGAAGGTCATTGTCTTAAGGTGTAAAATTGGTTTGTTGCATGAAGTAAGCTGGGCTGTAACATTAATATTAAAAAAAAAAAAATCATTCAGATGAATTCTCAGTTGACTTAAGTACTTACTATTCCTAGGAGCCATTGACTGTAATAGATGTGTTAGACCTTGATGCCATTGTCTAGGTGCTATTTCCTTTTGTTTAGTGCTCATATATCTTGCAGGTAATGTTATGCACCTTGATTTTAAGTTAGAATTGTCCCCAAGCTTGAATTTGGGTGATGGCTTATTCACTTGTGATGCTCATAGTCTGTTCTCTTACATAACTGCTCTTGAGAGACAGGTTACACTTGCAGGTTGCCTGCCTTGCTGGTCCGTTGAGATGTTGACTGACATGATTAATCATCATTAAAGAGATTGTCTAGTCCCACTTGAAACTACCGTATGACTGGCAGTATGATAGTGGAGGGTATGTATAGTTAATGGAATTGCATGAAACATTTCCTAGGTGAAGCTCCACTCAGTTCTCTAAGTGTGCAATAATTTCCTTGTTTTCAGTTTACTTCGAGAGGGGAAACAGGCACACTCGGAAAATCAGTCTGTGACATCCTTGTGATGTGCCTGTAAGGGACACTGTGTACTGTGGTACACTTAAAGCCGGTTTAGGGAGGAAGCTGCTTGTGCGTTGATTGCATTTACCCCCCGCCCCCCTCTTGCTGTGTTTTACAAAATATTTTCCCATGTTCAGGTATCTTCTGGCTCAAGGTTATTTTGACTTACTTGTCCGAAAACTTCAGTAGTTATTCTCTGCACTATCCCAGTCACTGCATTCCAAAGTGTTATAGCTCAACCCGCCAACATAAATTTGGGGGAGAATGGTCAGCTAACAGGTTGAAAATACAGCCTTATAATATTTTTCAACTTTACACCATACTATCCATATTTTTCATACAGTTTGCCATGATGTTGTGTATTCTTTACATGGCTTCAGTATTTATATTTTTCAGTTGAACGATGAAAATTGAGATTAATATATTACCAATGTGTTCCTATATATGGTGTGATATTTATGCACATTCCAAAGAGAAGATAATAATAGACTGTTTTACAAGTTTATCAAAAGTGTCCCTCGAGGAATGCCTAACGCTCTGCCCTCAGAGGACAACGTTTCTCTCTGTTTTGGTCTCTCAGAGGGGTGACACTTCGTCCTCCAGTTACGAGCTTTTCCTTACCCTAGCTCCATTAGTACAGGCCTAGCAAGAGTTGTGATCCCAACTCCACTAAAAATATCGTGGCAATAATCGTCTATGTGTGGAAGGCTGCACAAAAGAGGACATCACAGCAGTTAATGGATCAACAATTGATGAGTGGGAGGTGAGGAGAAGGAAGCCTCAACATGCAAAAAACCCCGTCGCCATCTAGCCACATTGGATGCAGAGCGTTATCGAGAACCAAGTTGGATGGACAACGGTACAAAACAACGCATCAAGATGTTATTATTCCCTCTCCGGTTCCGAGTTCAGGTGACTGAGAATTCCTTGGTCCTCTCAAGTTGGAAGTGATAAAAATATAGTGATAGATATGGAGTCTCCCAAGTTAATGACCTTCCCACAGTCCATCATGCGGTTAATTCTGTCCTATAATTGTTGCAAACAGGCGTGTTGTGTAAGTGTAAAAGCTAATATTAGTGTTGAATAAACCATACTGTATCATTACGAACCATAATTTTTAACAAACGGGACTAGGTGTAGTAAAGTTATTCCACTGTGGTTTCTGTGGATATAGTTTCCTACAGTCTATCTATCTATCTATATACCTAGGCTGCTTCCCCCAAGGAAAGGGAGGTAGCCGAGACAGGACGACTCACTCTCCATTTACTCATCCATTCAAACACATTTATTCGCATCTTAGCCCCAAAGGGGAGAACGGACAGATCCTCACTGCATCACAACGCACAAGGGTCAACTGCGCAATGCAATCAGTGACATCAGCAGCAGGGCCCGACAGCAGAACTGGTTTACCCCTGCCACATCATAACAGACCCATCCCCTTACCCGCACCTGACCTGACTAGCTGATCAGACCAAAAGCGGGAGAATATCCCCTCAGGGCTGCGTCATCACTTATTCATTCACAATTTCTCTCCATTTATTTCTGTCACGCACAGCCACTCTTCCTTGCTCAACAGACATCCCTCTCGCATCCAGCGCTCTCTTCACACTGTCCATCCATCCTATTCGTGGTCTTCCTCTCAGTCTTACACCTCTCACATCAGATCTAGTTATCTTTTTCACCAATCGCTCATTATCCATTCTCTCCATATGCCCAAACCATTGCAACACCCTCTGCTCAACTCTACCAGCCATCTCCCGAACAACTCCAGCTCTCCTTCGCACTTCATCATTTCGCACTCGATCCATACGCGTCACTCCACACATACTCCTCAGACATCTCATCTCCATTACATTCAAACTTTTCCTCTCTGCTACACCCATATTCCATGTTTCAGCCCCATATAATGCAGTCGGTACCACAACACCCTCATACAGCCTTCTCTTTACATCCATTCTAAGCGAACGACATTTAAACACTTTTTTCATTCCTCCCAGCACCTTTCCTACTTCATTTATTCTAAACTTCACTTCTGCATCTATTCTTCCATCCACAGCAACATGTGACCCTAGATATTTAAAACAATCTACCTCCTCAAGCAACTCACCATTCAAAACTATATTCATCCCCCAACCATCTATCAACCTCGTACACTTCATCACTTTACTCTTATTCTCATTTACTTTCAATTTCCTCCTTTCACACACCCTTCCAAACTCCTCTACCAACTGTCTCAATCTCTCCTCTGAATCAGTCACCAGTGCAGTATCATCTGCAAACAGCAGCTGCTTCAGATTCCACTCTCCTCCATCAACATTTACCAGACTCAGACCTCCACCTAAAACTCTTGCATTCACCTCCCTTACAACACCATCCATGTAAATATTAAACAACCAAGGCGACATCACACATCCCTGTCGCAGCCCCACTCTCACGGGAAACCAATCACTCACAGCATTTCCCACTCTTACACACGCTCTACTATTTACATAAAAACTTTTCACCCCTTTTAGTAACCTACCATCAAGTCCATACAATCTTAAAACAGTCCACAAAGCCTCCCTATCAATTCTATCATACGCTTTCTCTAAATCCATAAATGCCCAAAACACATCCTTGCCTTTCGCTAAATACTTTTCACACACTTGTCTCACAGCAAACACCTGATCAACGCATCCCCTCCCTCTCCTAAAGCCACACTGCTCATCACTAATCACTCCCTCTGTACCCTCTCTAACTCTCATAATTAACACTCTACCATACACTTTACCTACAACACTCAACAGACTTATACCCCTAAAGCTAGTACATTCATACTTATCACCCTTGCCTTTATACAACGGGACCACACAAGCACTTGCCCAGTCAACTGGCACCATACCTTTCTCAAAGCACACATTCAATAATCTTACTAACCAGTCAACAATATTCACTCCACCACCCTTCAGGCATTCCACAGCACACCCATCCATACCTGCAGCTTTCCCTGTTTTCATCTCCTTTACTGCCTTCTCCACTTCCTCCTTCGTGATCAAAGAATCATTCAACTCTCCCAACACATTTATTCCTTGCACCCTTCTATCTGCCACAATCTCAGCCACCCTTTCCTCCTCTACATTTAACAATCTTTCAAAATACTCTGCCCATCTCTTCCTTACTGCATCCATCTCAATTAACATCCTTCCATCCTCTGCTTTTACTCGTTCTTCCTTCCCAGACTCTCCCTTTCGCACCCTTTTCACCTCCTTCCAAAACATTTTCTTATTCTGTTGAAAATTCTCTGTCAGCCGCCTACCCCACCTCTCATCTGCTGCCACTTTAGCATCACGCACAGCCCTTCTCGCTCTATTCCTCTTTTCCTTATACCTTTCATATGACATCTCATCCTTCCTCTGCAGCCACACTTCATATGCACGTCTCTTCTCAGCCACAGCCATACTTACTTCCTCGCACCACCATTCACTTCCTTTTCTTACACCACAACCCACATGTCTCACACCACACACCTCTTTTGCATGCCCCACCACAGCACTCTTAAACAACTGCCATTCCTCCTCCACGCTGCCATTTTCCCGATCTTTCACTGCGTTCCACTCATCTCTCAATTTCTCCTGATACTCTATCTTTTTCTCTCTTTTATCCAACTCACTCACTTTCAAAACCTCCCTGCCACACCTAACCCTCCTAGCTCTCACCCATCTCTTACCTACTCTTAACTTTCCCTCCACCAGGTAGTGGTCAGACATACCTCCACCCTCCCCTCTCAGAACTCTCACATCCAACAATCTTCCTATTACATTCCTAGACACAACCACATAGTCCATCAAGGCTCTATCAACAACCCTTCCACCCTCCTGTCTCACCCATGTATACTTATAAATATCTTTCTTCTCAAACAGCGTATTCCCAATCACCATCTCTCGCTCAACACACATCGCTATCATTCGTTCCCCATTTTCATTTCTTCCAGGCACACCATGCATACCAACTACGCCTTCAACTGCTACATTTCCCACTCTAGCATTCAGATCTCCCATCATTACCACATTCACATTCGCTCCAAAACTCTGCAGACACTCATCAACATCATTCCAGAAAGACTCCCTCTCTTGTTCATCCCTTTCACTACCAGGCCCATATGCACTCACAAACACCCACAACTCACGTAAATGTAGTAAATGTAGTATATTACTAAAAAAAAAGAAAAAAAAATTATTTGTGAACGTGGACGCTAACCTACTAAGAAGCTTTTTCGCTGATACTGGATTTCGGTTTACCATGACATCAATGAATCGTTCATATAACTAATCAGTTACTGTTAAAGATGTCCTCTACTCTGCAACGTCTGCCCCCTGTGTTTAACTTGCCAAATGCTTATAATGAGGGCGGGCATGAGAAAAAAGGTTTAAACATACCCAGTCTGACCGTAATTGGTGCATGATATTAGCTGATCATTTGCCTCACTTCACATGTCACTTGTATCTCGTCTGTCATCAGGCTATATTGCTGTATGCCCGTCAGTTCATGAAAAGGATATATTTAATAATGCAGTGTCGAGCAATTCTACCCAATACATTATATTCTGAAACACACACACACACACACACACACACACACACACACACACACACACACACACACACACTGGCTGCTTTTATTTATCAATAAACCTTTGATTATTATTATAATTATTATTATTATTATTATTATTATTATTATTATTATTATTACTATTATTCATTATTATTATTATTAGAAAGCGGAAAGATATGTGATGGTGTGCAGGATGTAGGTGGTAGATTATTAACCCATGGGGATGAAGTAAGGACCAGATGGAAAGAATGTTTTGAAAGCCTAATGAATGGGAATAGAGACAGGAGAGCGGCTGTTAACAGGATTGGTTTTGGGGGTGTGCAGAGAAGGAATGCAGTACCAGGAGATGTGACGCTCGCACAGGTGAAGAGTGAGTGAAGCGGCTGAAAAATGGGAAAGCAGCTGGGGTAGATGAGGTGTATGCAGAGATGATTAAGTGTAATGGAGAGGGTGGAATGAAGTGCCTGTTGGAGATATGTAAGAAGGCATGGATAAGTGACACTGTGCCTGCAGAGTGGAAAAAGGCTGTGATCGTACCCTTGTACAAAAATAAAGGCGAGCGAAGAGAATGCAAGAATTATCGTGGCATAAGTTTATTGAGTGTGGTAGGGAAGGTATACATGGAAGAATTATTGTGGAGGAAGAAAGAGAGATATCAGAAGTCCTCGTGAGTGATGGACAGCGTGGCTTTAGGAGTAGCAGAGGATGTGTGTATCAAATATTTGCAGTGAGACACATAGCATAGAAGCCTTGTGAGAAGGACCATATGGTGTTTATGACATGCATGGATCTGGAAAAAGCACACGACAAAGTGGACAGAGAAGGATTGTGGAAAGTTTTGCGCATGTACGGTGTAGATGGTAAGCTGGTAGATGCCGTCAAGAGTTTTTGTAATAGTAGTGAAGCATGTGTAAGGGTTAACGGGCATCTAAGTGAATGGATCGCGATCAGTGTGTGCGTGCGACAAGGTTGCGCGATGTCCCCATGGTTATTCAATATATACAGGTATATGGATGGGGTGATGAGACAAGTAAAAACACGAGTAATGGACAGAGGGATGGCGTTGGTAATGAATAGTGATGGATGGAATATCTCAAATTTGTTGTATACTGATGATGCAATACTGCTTGCAAGTACCGGACAAGAACTTGGTAGGCTAGTGCAGGGTTTTGGTGATGTCTGTGGGCGTCGTGCCTTGAGGGTAAATGTAGAGAAGAGTAAAGTGATGGTAACTGAGAGAGATGGTGTCTTCCAGTGCGATGTTATAGTGAATGGAGTGAGACTGGAATTGGTGAGAGAGTTCAGATACCTGGGTACAGTGATAGAAAAGAGAGGAAAATGTGCACAAGAAGTTGAAAGTAAAGTGAAGCAAGGAAGAAAAGTAACTGGTACCATGAAGGCCTTGATAAGAACAGAGGCTTGAGTGTTGCAGCTGCACGAGGCTTACATGAAAGAGTATTAGTGTCAACTTTAACATATGCATGTGAGACTATGGTGCGTCACGATAATGAAAAGTCGAGAGTAAGAGCAGTGGAGATGGGACTGCTGAGGAATGCATGTGGAGCACAGAGGTAGACAGGTTACGAAATAATATGATTCGTGAATGATGTGGAGTGAGGAAGTCGGTGGACACCAGAATCGAAGAGAATGTACTGAGATGGTATGGTCATGTGGAGAGAATGGATAACAACAGAGTGGTGAAAAAGGTATATCTGAGCGAATTTGAAGGAGGGAGGAGGCGAGGTAGTCCAAGGAGAAGGTGGAGAGATATGCTGGATGAGGGTGTGAGGAAGAGAGGGAACTGACTAAGAGATTGAGCTGACTGGATGAATCTTGTGAGCAGTGCATGATCAGGGATCTGGCATCCCTTTTTACCGTGGCAGCATCCGGTTTGACTCAGTGGGATACGTTTATGTGAAAGTACAGCACGTGGGGAATGTTTTTAGGTTATCGGATAGAGCCAGGATTCCGGGAGCTTGAACGATGAGTGAATGGAAGCGTGGCCCATTGGATTGGGCAAATTTGGGCTTTCTGGACATTGCTGCTCCTCACCCTGCCCTGGGGTGGAAAAGAAGGTCCGAATGATGATGATGATGATGATGATGATTATTATTTACCACACACACACACACACACACACACACACACACACACACACACTGGCTGCGTGTATTTATCAATAAATCATTGATGATGATGATTATTATTATTATTATTATTATTACTACTACTACTACTACTACTACTACTACTACTATTATTATTATTATTATTATTATTATTATTATTATTATCATTATTATTATTATTATTATTATTATTACTACTACTACTACTATTATTATTATTATTATTATTATTATTATTTATTACACACACACACACACACACACACACACACACACACACGACACGACTATCATGTATACCCCATCTCCAACACCTTAATACACTCATTTCTTCTTTATTCCTAGCTGCCTCGGAACTATTCCCTCTTTCCTGTTTCTCCAATTCCATATTCCTTACACAGCAACTCTTCGGCTTGGATGGAAGATATAGTGTGTAAGGCTTCAGATGGTGACGACATGATGGTGTCCAAATTGATATGTAAAGAGCCAACAACGACAGAGGGTGGAGGTAATGAGTGTGTATTACTGTGAGAGGGGACGAGGAGAAAAGGTGTGAGGGGGAAGGGAGGTGTAAGTGGGGAACAATAAGTGGAAGTGATAAATGTGTTCTAACAGATAGCCAGAGACAGGGTCAGACTCGGTGTGATTACTGCTGGTATTATGTATTCCAACGTTCGTTTCCGAATCTAAATGACAGCGAGGAGCTGTTAAACCCCCGGCAGAGGGCGCCGACAGACCATTTGGACTATGCAAGTGAAACATGAATTAAGCATGCACCACCTCTATCAAGTAAAACGTTCGCATATCAGTGGGAAGCGAAGAGAATGGAGAAGGTTCGGGTCTTGCCAAGTAGAGTGAGAATAGAAGCAGAAATTATTAGCAACTCAGGGCTGAGAAAAACGTGGGATGTAGGAAGAGAGGCTAATCACTTTTTGTTGATAATTGTGAAAAAACATTTAGTCACAACTGACCGACAGATATACTGGTTAAAGTGTCGCTATATATATATATATATATATATATATATATATATATATATATATATATATATATATATATAAGGATATTCTAAGAACTTTCACTACTTAAAATAATATTTACGACATGAATTAAGTAGCAACTTTGATGCAAGCTCACCAATTTACATCATAATGCACGTGACACCTTGTGGAAATCTTTGCACAAATACATGCACCAACGGTGGGTTACGTTTATTGTTTCCTACAATTCCCTGACATGAGGAAATTCGTCCAGTTAATAATCACAGAAAAGTTCTCATAAAATCTACCAGATGATCCTGAATAGGAAAGGATGAATTATGTTGTAGATATCTTACTATAACAGTGGTATTATAGGTAAATACAATCCAGAACATGTGTATGTTATCAGTAATTACCCGGGGCTTCTTTCCACTGAAAGACTGCATAGCCTACAGTTTTCTGTCCCCACCAGCACATAACCCCATATCCGGGTATCACCCCAAAGAGCCATCTCCTCAGCTGCCTGTTTTACACTATGGATGTATTTTCATTCCATAGACCCATTCTTCTCCATGGACTTGTTTTACCCATTTTTTTTTTTTTTTTTTTTTTTTTTTACCCAGTAGGCTATACACGACCTCCTCAGTTTGGGGTGTTCTGGTTACGTTGCCCTTATTAATTCTGATCGTAATCATCGTTTTCTTTGCTCGCTGTGCGGTGTGCCAAAGAAAATGAAGCGCTCCATATCAACGAACGGCAACGCTTTGATTTTTATCTCTGTTTCCCCTTCCACACTTAACATTACCCAGGTAGAGGGTGGACGTGTGTGTGAGTACTGGACGTGGCATATTCGGTAAACTCACTGTCCACTTTAAGCAGTAGAAGCACCTTGCCATATCAGCTCTTCTTTCTGACAGTTTGTTATATTTTTCTGCAGTGGTAAATAAGGGAGGTGATGAGATTGGTGAAGGAGAGTTAGAAGAAAGTGGATGAAGAGTTTGGGAGGAATCTGAGTGTGAAATGGAGGGAGAGTAAGAAACTGTTTTGGAAGGAGGCAAAGAAAGTAAGACAGTGTGAAAAGGGAAATAGTAGGGGAGTGAAAGATAGGAATAACAGGTTTTTGGTGGAGAAGAGGGAGAAATTGAGGATATGGAAGGGGCACTTTGAGGATTTGATGAATGTAGAGAGTGAGAGCAGTGCGAGTATAAGTGGCTGGGGAATGGCTGGGAGAAGAAGAGGTGAAAGAAGGGAGGAATAGATCAGTAGGGCGGAAGTAGTGGAAGCAATGAGGAAGATCAAGATGGGAAATGCCCCAGGAATTGATGGAGTGTGTGGTGAAATGCTGAAGTATGGGGGTGAGATTGTAGTGGAGTGGGTATGTAAGTTGTGTAGATTGGCATGGGAAGAGCGAAGGGTTCCAGAGGACTAGAAATCAAGTATAATTGTTCTTTTATACAAAGGAAAAGGGGAGAGAGAAGTATATGGTAACCATAGAGGTATTTGCCTTCTTAGCGTGACTGGAAAAATATATGGCAGAATACTTATTGATAGGGTTAGGCATATAACGGAGGAGCTAGTTGGAGAAGACCAACGGGGATGTAGGAAAGGAAGAGCGTGTGTAGATCAGATATCCGTTCTAAGATGTTCAGTGGAGAAGTATTTAGAGAAGGGAAAGAAAGTGTATGCTGCCTTCATGTACTTGGAGAAAGCTTATGACAGAATAGATAGGCAAGGTATGTGAAAGGTATTAAGAATATATGGAGTAGAGGGGAAATTGTTGAGTGCTGTGAAGAGTATGTACGAAGGAGCTAGAGCTATGGTGCGAGTGGATGGTGAGCTGAGTGAGTTCTTTGATCTCAGTGTGGGACTGAAACAGGGTTGTGTGATGTCTCCATGGCTGTTTAATATATACATGGATGGTGTTGTAAAGGAGGTACAAGGTAGGGCAGTGGATGTGGAATGGGACCAGATTTTTTTTTTTTTTTCAGTCCTATCGACCATTGGGGCCAAAGCCCCTGGTCATATATATATATATATATATATATATATATATATATATATATATATATATATATATATATACACTCACACACGCTTTCATGCATATATACAGTCACACTTTCATGCTCACGTACATATATAGATAATAAATTTTATTTATTTATTTTTTAGTATCTTTATTTTTTTTAAATTTTTCTTGGTTTTATATTTTTTATATGTCTGCGGCCACCCTTTGCGGGATTAGGGTGTCGGGCTATAGATAGATAGATAGATAGATATTTTTTTATACCTTATGTTATAAAGAAAAACCTAATCTGAAGACCCTAAAACTAATCACCTAACAGACAAATCGCTATCCTATAATAAATCCTACAGAGACAAATAGCTAGACCTACACTAATGGTAAAAAAACCTCGACTAACAGAACATAATCGACTGCAGATATGTAATGCCTTTCTACATTACATACCTGCATTCATCACCTGGTGACTATCAGTCGAGGCACAACCTAATGTAGGGGACATCAATATATGAAAGGGAACCAGACAAGTCAGGAACATTTCCATATACGTCAGCTGTCGGCCCTGATTAGAATATCTTAAGCAAGATGGTATAATGTATTTACATAATTTGTACAAAAAGTGAAGGACCTCACCCAACAGACCACCATCGACTGCAACTGCCCAACACCTTTCTATACTGAACACTTACACTCATCAGCTGGTGACTGTCAGTCGAGGAACGGGGTTTAATGTAGGGGACATCAATATTAAAAATAGATCAGTGAGAAGGAGGAACTATTTCAAATATTACAACTGTCAACCCTAATTAATAGTACAATATATGCATAATTACAGTCGATAAAAAACAAAACCATATAGTAAAAAAGTCACATCACTCTGATCAGTCCTGTCTCTCTCAAGAAAGCCATCAATTTATCAATCATAACAATGTCCCCATCACCCAGGATAGTGGAAAGGGTGAAGGGTCTGCTGCGCCACAGTAATTTATAAGTGAAGCACGTTCATGAATAAATCGCCGACAGCGCAGGACGATATGACTGATAGATAACACCGCATTACAGATGTCACAGTGCGGTGGGAATCGTTTTTCCATATAAGGTTTCATGTGAGTTATTAAGGTGGCATTAAGCCGTAACAGTGCCAACACTTTTTCTTCCAGGCAACTGGGACGATTGGCAGTGGCTCAGTCGCCCAGGTACGGCTTACACGTTCGAATATTTAGTCTGGTCCACTGACCTTGCCACAGAAGATTTATTGATTTCTTTCCGAGAGAGAGACTCGACCGCAGATCACGAGGAACGTCCCAAATCTCCTCGAGTTCTACAGCCGTCTTTGCAAGTAAGTCAGCCTGCTCATTGCCGTAGATGCTACAATGACCAGGCACCCAGATCAGCGTGAATGACTTATTACATGAATGCAACTTATTAATGATGCCGCCCTGGATCTCGTGAGAGTCCGTAGTACAAGATGCAATTGCTTGAAGGACTGATTTTGAATCTGAAAATATGACAAATGAGTCATGCCTAGAATTGAGAGCATAGTCTATGGCTTTGTCAATAGCAAAAAGTTCAGAGGTAAACACAGATGTATGAGTCGGCAACCAATACCTGAGGGCACATTCGGTCGACCATACACTTGCACCCACACATTCACTCGACTTGGAACCGTCGGTGTACAATTGGTAGGACCCCAAGTGACGCACGATGATGTTACGAAACAAGTGGTGGACCTCCGCCTCCGACGCCTTGGCCTTTGGTGCTGGGAGACATGATACATCAATGGTAAAGCTGGGTGGCTCCCAAGGCGCTAGATTTTTTAACACCAACTTGTCACAGTCACTGAGGTCCACACCAAGCTCCTGAGTCAGTAAGTGGAGGCGAATGGCGAGTGGCCGAAGCATCCCTCGCAGAAGGTGGTGGTATTGACGCACGGGGATACAGGCCACATTGCCGATATTACTTTTTCTCGATGTTCTAAGGCCATAGGACCAAGTCAGGTGGTCACGACGAATACGGAGGAGAGACATATTCGCCTCCACTTCCATACGAGCTACATGGGTACACCTGACGGTTCCAAGACACATTCGCAAATATTTATTCTGCAACACATCCAATCCTTTCAGCGTGACATCAGATGCCAAGCCATACACCTGTGCGCCATAGTCTAGCTTTGATCGAATAAGGGACTTATACACCATTAATAAAGATTTTCTGTCGGCACCCCAGGTAGTACCCGCTAGGTACTTGAGGACATTTTCGGATTTATCACAATGAGCAAGCAAATTATTATCATGAATTTTGAAGTTCAACCGACGATCAAAATGAATTCCCAAAAACTTTACAGAATTTAGAAAAGGTACCGCCTGATTATCCAAAGTTAAGCACAAATTAGGTACGTTACGATTAGTGAAGACTACAGCGGCACACTTAGGGATGGAAAACTTAAATTCCCACAGCAAGGCCCATTGATGGACGGAGTCAAGGGCTGCTTGAATCCGCCCAGCCGAAAATTGTGCATTACGGGAAGAGTGCCATATTGCACAATCGTCAGCGTAGAGCGAGTATTTAAGATTCCTCGGGATGGGAGCTGATGACAGAATATCATTGATCATAATACTAAATAAAGGAGGACTAAGCACACTTCCCTGCGGCACCCCGTTTTCCTTGATAAATATATCCGATGTTACATTACGGGGCAATATGACAGAGAAAGTCCTGTCCCTTAAGAAATTTGAAATAGAAATAGGCAAATTTCCTCTTAAACCATAAGCATAGAGCTTCATTAGTATACCGTGTCGCCATGTCATGTCATAGGCTTTATGGATGTCCAAGAACACCCCTATCATAATTTCTTTATTGGTAAATGCCTCTGCAATACAATGCTCCAAATTCATTTAATGATCTAGTGAACTTTGCGTATTTACAGAAGCCACACTGTTGATCATTTAACAAATTCTTCGACTCTAAAACAAAAAGAAGCCTATTATTTACCATAAGTTCCATGACCTTACATAGACAAGAAGTCAACACAATAGGACGAAATGAAGTGGGATTCATAAGACGACCAGCCTCTTTGGGTACCGGTATGACGTGCGCAAAGTGCCATGAGTTTGGGAAGGTTCGAGAGGGACCAGAAATTACCTGTATTGCTGATGGCATATCAGTCTGCATTCCATGAGTCTAATCGCTACACACCTGCAAAACTGATGCTGGGCCATGAGTTACGTTTACCCATTGACTTGTTAATGGGAAGACCACCTGGTGAAGAGCTGCCTATAGACACCGCCAGCTATGCGAAGCATCTTCAGGAATGGCTGGCTGAGGTACATCATCAGGTGCAAGAAGGTCTAAAGTCTTTGGGTGAAGTGATGAAGTGCAAGTATGATGCCAAGGCAAGTGAGGTGAGCTTCAAGGATGGTGGCCTAGTTTGGTTATATAATCCTCAGCGGATGAAGGGACAGTCACCGAAGCTGCAGAGTCCATGGAATGGGCCTTACACTGTGCTGGGTCGCTTTTCAGATGCAATATACCAGATTCGGGGAGGCAGGAAATCTCGCCCAAAGGTGGTACACGTGAATCGTCTTCTGCAGAACCATGGGCCAGGATAGTACAGCTGGGACGTCTCTGAGGAATCATGCTATCCCACAGCCGAGGATGTTAAGAAGGACCAAAGAGCTGAATTGCAAGAGGATGATGACAGTTTCCTGAGGGAAGAAGTCAATCAGGAAGAGGACCATGACCTTCCAGAAGGAGTGGACTGTGTTGAGGAAAAAGGACGTCGTCGTAAGTGGCATAGAAGACCTGATAAGATGAAGGAGTACTTTGTGTATAATTAAATGTTTAGTTTGGGTTAAGGATTACGTTATACAGTCTTGTTTTGTCGGGACGACAGAGGACTAGGGAGGGGTAGTGTTGAGAAGCAGGATTTATTTGAAGTTTCTCACTGTTTCTTGTAGTTCCGTTGTGAGTCAGAGTTCGCCTGCTGTTTGTGAGTTTAGTTATTTTGTAAGTTGTACATCGATTTTTATGCCATTTTTGTCAATACTGCTTTATTTATGTGACTTAAATTATGTAATTTTGTCTCAGTTTGCATGTTAAAAACTTCGGAGTTTTATGCAGAGTAAGAAAACTCTGGCATGTTTTTGATGTCTCCGAGTTGGTAAATGTTGTAGCCGTTTCTCCCGCGGGAATACATGAGAACTATGGAGAAGTGTAGAACACTCTAGCATATAGGAAGTTTTATATAAGGATGGGGAAGAGACTAGAGCACTTTCAGTTAGTTTTCAGATCAGTTTGAGTGTAGTTCATTGTCAGGGCAGATTGTATATCTTCGATTCTTGTGAAAATGGTGAAGTGTTGTTGTCAAACAGTGAAGTGTCAGTGCAGTTAGTGAAGTTTGTGTATCTTTGGTGCTTGTGAAACTAGTGAAGTGAAGTTGGCAATCATTAAGTGGAATTACCTGGAAAATAAGGACAGTGGACTAAAGAAGCCAGTTTTTATTCTCACCTCAGCTGATCTTGTGTACTGTACACCGTAAGGCTACCTTTTCGAAGAACAACTCATTGGGCAACGTCCTTCCAGTACTGTACTACTGCTGTTGGAGCTTGTGGCAATGTGGGACGGGGATATAACAATATTAGCGGTGAGTTTGTATATATTTTGTGATACATATTCACACTGCTAAAATGAAATATTATAGGTAGTTTAACAGTTTTATCATAAAGATCCCAGAGGGAAGGCTGAGCGCTTGACTGTGAGGGGAGATGCTTTCCCGCTCTCCTGTTTACACTCGCTTTGACCATACCGTGTCCTCCAGCATGGAGCTTTTTCTTCTCCTGGCCCCGTTATGAGTCAGAACATCAACTTCTAATCTCCTAGAAGGTATATTGATTGTATTGCACCTGTGGTGATTGACTGATTGATAATATTTACTGTTGTGAAAGTAACAGTATTTAAGAACGAAAGAAGGTGTTGGATCGTACCACACAGCTCCTTCAGCAAGTAAAACGATATACAGTCTGTGGTTATAAAATTATGAAAAGGGGGTGGTGGATTTTGCCACTCACCTCCCTCAACAAACACTATAATATTTTATATAATCAGTGGGCATACAAGCAAGTCCTTTAGTTATTATTAGCTATATTATGCACTGAATTATGTAAATGGATTAATAAGGTATATTACATATAGAACCTATGTTAGTAATATTTAGCAAGTGATAAAAATCTGCCCTGAAAAATGTGCAATATGAGAAGACATACAAAGCAGCTGTGTGGTGCAGAGGCAGAAACAGCTGTCAGCAGTTTGCTGCCCTTGTCTAAGGCTGGGCAGTCACGTACACCTGATGCTAAAATCTGTTTTGTAATGATACAGTAAGGGCGAGGAATTCTTACCTTGTGCAGTATCACCCTAACAACTAAAGGCTAGGGTGGTTACAGGGCAGTTGCCCTTTCATTGAGGCTAGCCTTAACTTTACCTAATATTACGCCACTCGAATAAGGCAAGGTTTAAATATGAATACATTTATAGTGGTTTTCGCATTTTCCTATCAACTGCTTCCTCCCAAAAGAAAAAGAAAAAAAAACGAGACGGTATTGTAAAAGCCGCAATGTCTGAAGTTTGTATATAACCAGCATGGCAGTAGTCATGGTTACATGACGTCACGCATCTGCTCTCTACAGATGAAACAATTTGGCTAATCAAACCAAAAACTCATAAGGAAAGCCGTGTTCTGACATTAAACCAGCCTACACCTAACCATCTTTGGCCTGATCTAACGTTAACCGGCCATACTACCTTATTTTGTTTGGGGGGATGATGAAAGCGCAACACTGCTGAGTCATTTCCGGAGGCATTTGTTCTGACCCAATAAAAACATATTGCTCATATGGTGACGTCATGACTGATGCGCCAGGCAAATGTGTTTGAGGCATTTTTTAGTCTCTATGTTTTGTTAGTTTAAGGAGAAGGAAAAACGAGCATTCATAGCTACAAGGTCTTGGCCCAGTGAAAGTATCTTACTCGTTCAATGATGTCATAGTGGATGCACTGGGCAAATGCGTGTGAAAGACATGTGAGTGTGTATGTCTGTTACTCGTGGGCTCAGCCTAGCTCACTCACTGGAACGGTTACATGACAGTGTTCCCAGTTATGGTTGTTTCCTACTAGTTTTGACTGGATTAAATATTGCTCAGTGGGATTTTGGGGGAGTTTGTGAGTTTGGTTGTTTTTAAATTTCCTTAAAATTGACATTAGATAGCTAGGGTGCTACCCATATCCGCCAAAACTGGCGTAGGACAGAGAGAGGGTATGTGGAGTAGTGATCCGGACCAAGGTTTAGCGGCTTCTGAGCCACTCCCCATCTCCCATCCAAGACCTGCTTATGATTATGAACTGTTACCTAAACTGAATTTATGATTTAGTGAGTATTTAATTGATAATACTGTACAGTACACTGCAAGCTGTTTAGGATGTACTCTGCAGTAGGACTTAGTGGTTTCGGGGCTTGTTTTCTGCTACATTCTATAGTTGGGAGATTTGGCAGTACTGTAGAGCGCTGTCATTGCCTGTAACACCGGTCGAGCCACGGCACATAGTGTGTGTGTGTGTGTGTGTGTGTGTGTGTGTGTGTGTGGACACAGCCCAGCTGGGCTTAGGATACCTGCATGCTCAAACTGCAAAATGCGCTATAGCAACTGGAGCATGGATTTTCATCCACAGCAATAACAAAGCTGATATAACCAGAGGATCACTGTACAGAGAATGCAGTATGATTGCATGAGGCTGTATGACATTTCATATTACAATGAAAGTGTAATTCTTTTTACATGGGATGGACTGCTATGAAAATGGCATAAACTGATATCAATAAATACAGGATTGCCCACAAATATATGTGAAGTGTGTATACAGGATAGGGTAAAGTAAGATGAAATCGGAGTAGGTTCAGATAATCCCATTAGGAGAAGAAGAAAAAAATCTTAAAGATAACTTATCTTTCCCGTTTTTGTATTCAGTGAGTTAAACCTATAGTTATAGAAGTAAACGATCTGTTTGTTGTTCATTAACCCCGATCTGTTTGGGTGAGCTGACCTAACAAACGGGCGAGCATCCACCTGCATGGCTGTCCCGTGCTGTGAGCTGATGATCCCTTGTGACGAACTGGACATGAAAATAAGCATTTTTCTTTCTTTCAACTGCAGTTAATTATACATTATACATACGTTATCAACATTTTTTTTACACGTTTATAAGGCCTCTTGAATTTATACTCTTACAACCATAAAGTTCGCTGATTCGCCAAGAACGATGCGCAGACAGGCCAGGATGTTAATGAAATGTAGCCGAACACTTCCCGGTTTTATTTCTTTCAGGCACAGCTGAGGTTCACTGGCGAAACACTGTTACTTTTCTCTCTTACGTCACCTATGCCATTTCCTCTCAATTACTCACTCACTGTCTCTTCAGTGACTGACTGACTCTCATTTACTGACTCTGACTGCTTCATCCTTTACTGATTAACTTTCACCATATGACTCACCAACTCTGTCACTACCTGTTCACTGACTGTTCATCACATTCTCAGTCCGTCTGTTACTCCCTGTGTAACTCTCAGTTAGTGGGGCAGGTCCCTTTAACCTGTGCACCTCGGGTGTAGGATCGGTCCGGTACATGAGGGATCGGGGAGAAGCTTGAGCTTCGGACCGATCCGACAGTGTTTTCCCACCACTGATTACAGCACCCACCAATTATATTTTTTACACAACCACGTTCTCCCAGGCGCTGGGGAAGCTATGAGTTGCCAAGTTAAGTCGTTTATGTACAGAGCTAGTTTGTGGACGATGAGCTGCAATTTCAACTTATCTGTTTTCTTCCTCCCATCTCTCTTGTTCCCCATGCCACCTGTGGAGAGTCACCCCGACAACTCTCAGCCTACCTTGCGTCTCTCTATCTTTCCAACGAATCAGGGGAGTCATCTGAGGAGCCTGAGGGTGAGGAGGTAGGTGGGGAGGGCGAAAATGAGGAGGAAAAAACTTGTCACGCAAGCCACACTTTTTTTTTTTTTTAATGCAAGGAAGAAGGAACTAATGGCCAGGAGGCCACAAATTGTACTATCCAAGAAAAAGCAAAAACAAGATAACAGAGAGCCTAACATAAAATCTGTTCAGTTCAAGATGCGGGGACACATTGCGTTTTTTTTTTTTTTTTTTTTTAATGCTAAGAAGACCTAACCAAAGTCCACGAGCCCGCAAACTCTTCCCTTCAAGAGAAAAACATAATACCAAAGAGAGCCAAATACAAGATCCGATCATTTTGAGATGCCTGGACACACTGCGTTTGAAAGACTGGAGATCACAGCTAGCAGGAAATACAGACAGAGAGAGACAGTTCCAGAGTTGACCTGTTGCATAAATGAAGGACTGGGAGTAACGGTTAACTTTTGCATTTGAGAGCTGGACAGAAAAAGGATGAGAGTTTGCTGTCAGACGGATGCTACACGCCTGTCGTGGAGGTGGGGGAATGCAAGCAGACAGTTCAGAGGAGCATTGACTATTAAAGTAACGATAGAAAGGAGATAAATATGCAACACTGAGGCAAAGACACAGAGGTTGAAGGGAGCAAGTAAGTGGAGGAGAGTTAATGTGATGAAAAGCCTTTGACTCCACCCTATTGAGAAGAGCTGTATGCAGGGAGCCTCCCCACACATGAGAGTTGTACTCTACACAGGGGCGGATAAAACCCCTGTATAGAGTCAACAATTGTGCAGGGGTAAAGAAGGAACGGAGTTGGCATTGCACACCCAATTTCTTGGAATCAGATTATACAAGAGTTGTAATATGATCTTTCCAAGATAAGTCCCGAGCGAATGAAACCCCAAGCATGTTCAAGGATGATGCAGGATTGATCTGGAGATTATTAAACATTAGTGAGTACTCATATGGAAGATTTTGTCGGGTTGGTAGGTGTAAGAACTGAGTCTTTGATGCATTAAAAACAATATTATTTTTACCCCAGTCAGAGATACGAGCCAAGTCAGGCATTAGGTGTGCCATAGCCTCATCCCTTGTTTGTTGAAGTAACTGCTGAGATGGACGTTGCGGGAACCGAATGGAATAGTGAAGGGTGGAGTCATCAGCATACGAGTGGATGGGGTTAGATGTACAGCTTAGAAAGTCATTGATGAATAAAAGAAAGAGAGTTGTGCTAGGACAGAGCACTGAGGAACACCACTGTTGATAGATCTAAGAGAAAAACGATGGCCGTCTACAACAGCAGCTATAGAACGACCAGAAAGGAAGCTATAGATGAAGGGACAGATAGGATAGAAACCATAAGAGGGCAGTTTGGAAATTAAAGATTTTGCCAGACTCGATCGAAAGCCTTTGAGAAATTGAGATGTCAAGTGCAATGGCGAAGCTTTTGCCAAAGTCCCAAAAGGAGGATGACCAGTAGTTCGAAAGGTAGGTGAGAAGATTGGCGGTGGAGTGTCTCTGATGGAACCCATACTGACGATCAGAACGAAGGTAGTGATAGGAAGAATGCTTTAAAAATTTTCTAATAAGAATTGACTAGAAAACTTTTGAGACACAGGATGTTAAAGCAACTGGACGATAGTTAGAGGGTTGGGAATGGTCACCCTTCTTTGGGACTGGCTGAATGTGAGCAAACTCCCAGCAAGAAGGAAAGGTACAAGTTCACAGACAAAGGCAAAAGAGTTTACCTAGGCAGGGTGTAAAAACAGAAGCACAGTTCATGAGGACAATAGGAGGGACTCCATCAGGCCCATATGCCTTGTTAATATTGATGCCTGTAATGACAGAAAATACATCAGCTGAAGAAATTTTAATGTCAGTCATGAGGAAGTCTGAGGGGGGAAGTGATGGAGGAATAGCACCGGAATCGTCTAAGGTGGGACTGGATGAGAAAGTATGAGTGAAAAAATCTGCTTTATCAGTAGAAGAAATAGCTGAAGAACAATCAGAGTAGCAAAGAGGAGGGATGGATGATGAGGTAAACTTGTTAGAAAGGTTTTTTGGCAAGGTGACAGAAGGAGCTGGAAGAATTCGAGTTGGAGAGCTGAGAGCATTTAGTATGGATGAAATTTTATTTTAGCAGAGCGAAGAACAGACTTAGCAAGATTCCGGGCAGAAATATAAAAAAGATGTGATTCAGGGGTGGGTTGGCTCTGGTACCTTTTATAGGCCCTTTCCTTGTTGTGGACAGCATTAGAACAAGCGTGATTACCCCCCCCCCCATCCTGACGTTTTCTGGTCAGTGGTACGCCCCAGTCCCGACATTTTTGGACGTTTTTTTTGGGGGGGGGGGGCTCAAACATCCGCTTTTGGTGAGAAACATCGAAAATTCATAGAGAAATCGCTCACCTGAGGTTTAAAATACTCGATCCAGGTAGGAGAACCTTCTTACCTTACAGGGTTTTCTATCAGGCTGGCTGCAAAGAAAACGAGTTCTATGGGAGGATAGCTATTCCACACCACTCATAAACGGTATTTATTAATTTGGTACGAATTTATATGTAGTACGAGAGTATATTGGTTTTCAAACGGTAATATAGGCATTATAAGCATTGTTTCACTCACTACCTCATCACCATTCCTGAACTTTTTTTGCCACATTACATGATCATCATTTCTGACTGTTTCTTCCTCTAAAGTTTGTCCTCCACATTGTCATCGATTGGGGAATCACTCTGGCCCTGAATTTCGTACCGTGGCATGACATGGCTTTACTGGCCAGGTCACTGATAACAGGTGAATTGCTGAGAAAAGGTCATGCAGGGGGGGGAGAGGAGGTCATGCTGGGTAAGGCATTGTTCCTGCCTAGCATCTTGTAGAGGAAGGTGTCCCGTGTATACGTGCCAAAAATCACTCGCGAAAATTGAAAATTGTGCAAATTAGGGACCTTGCAATGTTGCTGGATTAATCCAAGGCATTCTTGCATTACTCAAAGGATATGAGAAGGGAATGTCTGAAATACTGGAGATCATAGGCAGTCAGAAATGCAGACAGAGCTGAAGAGGGTTAGGGATCTTTGACTGAATGCAAAATTGTGATCCTCCATGATCTTGAGGTGAGGCTGAATTTTGCACTGGAACATGCCAATACCACTCTCATGGTAAGCATATGTAGCATCCATATTCAAGCAAGGCCAAGTGTAAGGACACAAAAGCAACTTACTTAGATGTGATGTCAGAGTGTGTTTACATATCACTTCGAGCCATAAGCCAAGATGTTCCAAGTCTTCTGACCTTAATCCATGAGTAGAACTGATAATGCTTGAGAGCAGCCCAATCGACTTGCAATCTGCAGGAAAAATCTTGCAGCCATAATACGTAACTTGGGACTGATCCTTTTATATGGCTGTCAGATTCAGTTAGCCTGTCCTGGTTTCTCACCAACAGTCATTAACCCCTCCCGTCTGGCAGCTGTTGTCGCGAGCGCTCCCCCCATCTGGGCATTCCCGAGAAAAATTAGGAAAATCGTCTATTTTTGACCTTCATATCTCAGTTAATACTTAACCAAATAAAACAAACAAGGTGTCATAATAATCAACAATCATTCGACTTCAAGCTGATTGCATCAGATGGTCTGTGAAGCGCTTGTAGGGAGAGTGAGTGACTGAGGAATGAGGGCAATTATTATGATTTTTTTTTTTTGCCTGTTTCAGTATGCGTGACTGAGGTTCAGTGACACAACTAAGGCTTACACTACCCTTCCATAATGATAACACTTCGATAATACTTCGAGAAGAGCAAAATCCACTACAAACGCTATTTACGTGATTAATTTTCCATTATTGGTCGTACTTGGTGCTGGTAGGCCGGTATTCATAGCAACGACCTTGAAGGCAGACATCCAGCTCGCCTCCACCACCACCCTGCCTTACACACACATACACACACACACACACACACACACACACTCTCTCTCTCTCTCTCTCTCTCTCTCATTCACACACACACACACACACACACACACACACACACACACAGTGTAAACACTGTGGAAGAGATACTAAAAAATGCGAAGACACTCAGGGAAAAAGAAAAATTCACAAATGTATGGATAAAAAGATGTCTAACTCAAGAAGAACTGGAATTGCTAAAGGAGAAAAGGGAGGACGCAAAAACAAAGAACGAGGGAAGATCAGAGGAGGAGAAGAATACATTTTTTTTACAGTGATTGGATTGCAAGTTCGAAAGTGGTACAGTTGCGAGCAGATGACTCGGGGCCACTTAGTCCACCAACAAGTTGGTGTTTCATCTGGTAACAGTGGTAGCTATGAACTTGACCGAGATTCAGTCGGCTGTTCGAACAAAACAAACCCATTGATAATTTGGCAACGTGCAATTCTAACTGGTCTCCAATCAACATTATGTAAGTAAACGTATTACATTGATAATGATTAACGTGTCGCACACATGGTAGATATATTTATAACCATAGTATTACAACACTGGGATCCAAATAGTGGCAGTTGCTGTACACTGTGCCTCCATTTCACGGAAGGATTTACCTGTCCATACCTCTCCAGAAGGCCGTAAATTACATGCTTCTCGAACTGTCTTAGGGATGTGCTGGTCTGTGTAACATCCTTGTACAGAATGAAGGCATTCAGTACATAGATGTCCAGTACATGTAGGGGTGCCTTCTTATACCACCTACAACACCTCCTCAGACAGTCGATTGTGCCGATCTTCATATCTGATTTATCGACAAGTGGCATGTTCACGTTATAGTCGATAACAGCATCACGCTTGAAGACTGACTGCCTCGTTCTTCTATCGACTTTGCCAGTGTCAATCAACTTACCTTCGTGGACCGTGGAGAGGACATTCACTTTTCTTTTATCATGCCAATGAATTACCAGGAGTTTACATGACTGAAAGGTCCTGCACTCCTCCATCACGGTGCCTTTGGGAAAGGGTGGCCAATGCTTCCTCTTTGCACTTACAGTGCCACACGATCCGATTTGGGGTTCTTGCTTTTTTTTTTTTTTATTTATGCGAGGAAGAGGGAACCAAAGGCTGAGCGAACCCGTATGAATGTTCCTTCAAAGAAAACAACAAAAACACTACAAAAGAGTGCCAAATTCAAGATCCATTCATTTCGAGATGCCTGGACACACTGCGTTTGAAAGACTGGAGATTATAGCTAACAGGAAATACAGACAGAGGGAGACAGTTCCAGAGTTGACCTGTTGCATAAATGAAAGACTAGGAGTAACGGTTAACTCTTGCATTAGAAAGCTGAACAACAAAGGCATGAGAGTTTGTTGCTAGATGGGTGCTATGCACCCACCGTAAAGGTGGAGGGATGCAAGCAGACAGTTCAGAGGAGCAGTGACCATTGAAGTAGCAATAGAAAAGAGATAAAGATGCAACAGTGCGGCAAAGAGACAAAGGTTGAAGGGTGTCAGTAAGAGGAGAAGAGTTGATGAAATGAATAGCCTTTGACTTCACCCTGTTGAGAAAAGCTGTATGTGGGGAGCCTCCCCACTCATGAGAATTGGACTCTAAATAGAGGTGAATAAAACTTGTGTATAAAGTCAACAACTGTGCAGGGGTAAAGAAGGCACGAAGTCGGCTTAGCACACCAAATCTCTTGGAAGCAGATTTCACAAAAGATGCAATATGATCTTTCCAAAACAAGTCTCATGTGAATGAAACTCCAAGCATGTTCAAAGATGATGCAGGATTAAACTGAATATTATCAACATTAGTGGATACTCCTGTGGAAGATTTTGACAGTTTGATAGGTGTAAAAACTGAGTCTTTGATGCATTAAAACCAACAAGATTATATTTACCCCAGTCAGAGATACGAGCCAAGTCAGACATTAGGTGTGCCATGGCCTCATCCCTTGTTTCCTGAAGTAACTGCTGAGATGGACGTTGCAGGAACCGAATGGAAAGGTGAAGGGTGGAGTCATTAGTGTACGAGTGGATAGGATTAGATGTATAGCTTAGCAGATCATTGATGAATAAAAGGAAGAGAGTTGGTGATAGGAAAGAGCCCTGTGGAACACCACTGTTAATAGATCTAGGAGAAGAACGATGGCCGTCTACAACAGTAGCTATAGAGTGACCAAAAAGGAAGCTATAGATGAAGGCACAGACAGAAGGATAGAAACCGTAAAAGGTCAGTTTGCGAATTAAAGATTTATGCTAGACTCGATCGAAAGCCTTTGAGATGTCAAGTGCAATGGTAAAGCTTTTGCCAAAGTCCCGAAAGGAGGATGACCAGGAGTCCGAAAGATAGGTGAGAAGATCGCCAGTGGAACATCCCTGACGGAACCCATACTGACGATCAGAAAGAAGGATGTGATAGGAAAGATCCTTTAAAATTTTTCTGTTAAGAATAGGCTCAAAAACTTTTGAGACACAGGATGTTAAAGCAACTGGACGATAGTTAGAGGGTTGGGAATGGTCACCCTTCTTCGGGACTGGCTGTATGAGCAAGAAGGTACAAGTTGAAAGATAAATGTGAAAGAATTTACCTATGCAGATTGTAAGCACAGAAGCACAGTTCCTGAGGACAACAGGAGGGACTCCATCAGGCCCATATGCCTTATTAGTATTGAGGCCAGTGACGGCAGAAAATACATCAGGTGAAGAATTTCAATGTCACCCATGAGGAAGTCAGATGGGGGAAGTGAGGGAGGAACAGCACCGGAATCATCTAAGGTGGAATTGGAGGATAAAGTCTGATAGAAGACATCACCTTTATCAGTAGAACAAATAGCTACAGAGCCATCAGAGTAGAAAAGAGGAGGGAAGAATGATGAGGTAAAGTTCTTATAATGGTTTTTGGGAAGGTGCCAGAAGGAGTGGGAAGAATTCGAGTTGGAGAGTTGATAGCATTTAGTATGGATGAAATTATTTTTAGCAGTGCGAAGAACAGACTTAGCACGATTCCGGGCAAAAACATAAAAAAGATGTGATTCAGGGGTGAGCTGGCTCCGGTACCTTTTATAGGCCCTCTCCTTGTTGTGAACAGCATTAGAACAAGTGTGATTAAACCAAGGTTTTCTTGCATTAATCAAAGGATATGAGAAAGGAATGTATGCTTCCATGCCCGAGAGAATAACCTTCGTAATGCACAGCGCACACTCACATGGCTCACGACCATGGAAGCAATAATCATTCCAGGGAAAATCTAAGAAGTACTGCTTGAGGGCCTCCCAATCTGCAATTCCAAAGTGACACAGACGACGTTTCTTTGGAGGGTCCGCAGGCAGTACCAGATCAATAGGACAGGTTAAGGTAACAAAGTTATGATTGGAGGAGCCCAACGGAGAGAAAAGATTAACAGTGTAAGCAGAAGGATTAGTTGTAAAAAAAGAGGTCAAGTATATTGGTGCTCTCTCCAAGGCAGTCAGAGATATGGGTAGGGTGCTGTACAAGCTGCTCTAGGTCATTTAGGATAGAAAAGATGAAGGCTTCTTCACCAGGTGGATCAGTGAAAGGAGAGGAGAGCCAAAGGTGGTTGTGAACATTGAAATCTCCTAGAATGGAGATTTCAGAGAAAGGAGAACTGGATAGAATGTGTTCCGTCATAGAAGTAAGATAGACAAAGAATTTTTTATAGTCAGTAGAATTAGGAGACAAGTAAACAGTGCAGATATATTTAGTCAGAGAATGACAGGAGAGCCGAAGCCAGACAGTAGAGATTTCATGTACTTTGCAAGACCTGGTGCCATGTAATAATTATCAGTGCCATGTAATAATTATCAGTGTATGCGGCTTTCATGGATTTGGAGAAAGCATATGACAGGGTGGATAGACTAGGATTGTGGAAAGTGTTAAGAATATATGGAATAGATGGGAAGTTGTTGAATGCTGTGAAGAGTATGTACGATGGTGCGAAGGCTGCAGTGCGTGTGGATGGTGAACTAAGTGAATTTTTCTCTTTGAAAGTTGGGTTGAAACACGGATGTGTCATGTCTCCATGGTTGTTCAATCTGTACATGGATGGGGTAATAAAAGAGGTACAAGGTAGGGTAGTGGATGTTGGAGTGGCCCTGGTGAGAGAGGATAGTGTTTGGAAACTCCCTGTACTGTTGTTTGCAGATGATACCGTGTTGTTGAGTGAAGACGAAGGAGAGCTGCAAGGCTTGGTGGATGAGTTTGAGAGAGTATGTAGGAAACGGAATCTAAAGGTGAATGTAGGGAAGAGTAAAGTGATGGTCTTTGAGAGAGGTGAAGTCAGTGAATGTACAGCGAGGTTGGATGGTGAGGAATTGGAAAATGTGAGTACGTTTAAGTACTTGGGTAGTGTGATGAGTAAGGATGGAGGTTTGGAGGGTGAAGTGCTTGAAAGGGTACAGCAGGGAAGAAAGGTTGCTGGTTCTTTGAAAGCAGTGATAAGAAACAGGGAAGTGAGCATGGAAGTGAAAAAGTTACTACATGACAGTATTGTGATACCAACTCTAACGTACGGAAGTGAAGCGTGGACGTTGTTGGAAGGACACAAGTCAAGAGTGAGAGCCGTGGGAATGAGTTATTTAAGAGGAGCCTGTGGAGTCACATGGAGAGACAGTCTGACGAATGAGGATATAAAGGAGCGTTGTGGTGTTGATGTGGATGTGATAGAAAGCGTTATGAGGAACACACTGAGGTGGTTTGGCCATGTGGAGAGGATGGAGGGTGAAAGACTGACGAAGAGAGTGTATGTGAGTGAGGTGGGGAAAGAGGGAGGGGGAGGCCGAGGATGAGATGGAGAGATGGGGTGGAGAGGTATATGAGAGAGGGGGGTGTGAGTTGGGAGCAGGGGAGTGAAATGGCGGGGGACAGGGCGACTTGGAGGCGATTTGTTTGTGGCCACCCCAAACGGGATTGAGGCGTCTGGCAATAGATAGATAGATAGATAGTAAAGGATATGGTTGCCACTGAAGTACCTGTCCATTAGTTTCTTGTCCACAGAGCCAGAGAAACCATGGGGATCGTCCTTTGACAACACCAGATCACTCGCTGTATACACAATGAAATCAAGCATGTACCCAGTCTTGCAATCATACAATACAAAGAACTTTATTCCAAAATGATGTCTCTTTGATGGAATGTACTGAATGAAGGCAAGACGTCCCCTGAACAAAAGAAGCAACTCGTTGATAACGACCTTCTGAAATGGCCTGAAAAAAAAGATCAACATTTTTCCTTCATCCTGCGGTCTATCGTTCGGATGTAGGCCCATATTTGTGGAAAAATGCAAGTACCTCAGGATATCAAGATATCGGTCACGTGGCATGTACTTACCAAATACAGACTCGTCTATGAACCAATAATCGTATATGTTATGTTTTCTAACATGAGGCATCAACATTGTCAATGCTAGCCAAACATACATTTCACTAACACTCACTGAAGTCCATTTCTTCATTTTCACACTCTCTCAGGTGTGAGGTCTCAGCCCAATTGCAGATGAAATCCCTGAAACTGTTCACTTCTTTCACAATGAACTCCATCACTGCTGTTGTGAAGAAAGCAAAGAAGAAGTCCACTGCAGAAGAAGCTCTGTTGCGGGGAAATTCTGGCTACACACCTGCGTTTGTGTCATCAAAAACAGGTGCCTCACCCTGAAACCCATCCCTTCCTCCCACACAAAGGTTTCTAACTTACCTGTCCTCGGCTCCCCTCATGTCTGCTGTGCACGTGGCCTGCCCTGTGCCCTGCCATGGCCCCTAGCATGGCGGCATGGTGGCGATTCCGCCGACTCACCATTAGACGAGGCAGGCGATAATGCTGGTGACGGTGATCGTGGTGGTGATGGCATTGGCAAAAGGCGTCGGTGGACACGTGCCTGCCGGCTTGCACCTGCACGATCATAACCTGATGGGCCAGGTAGTGGTGATATGGCACGTGGTGAGGCAGGCCAGCATGGCGTGCCACATGTTGAGGCAGGCCGGCATGCTGAGCCACGTGGTGAGGCCTGTAGTGATGCAGGCTGGTGTGGTGTGGCCTCTAGTGATGTAGGTCGGCATGGTGAGGCCCTTGGTGAGACCTGAAGTGATGCAGATCGGCTTGGTGAGGCACGTAGTAAAGCTGGTCGACATGGTGAGACACGTAATGAGGCAGGTCGACTTGGTAGGGTATGTCGTGAGGCCTGTAGTGATGCAGGCCAGTGTGGTGAGGCCTGTAGTGATGCAGGCCGGCGTGGTGAGGCATGTGGTGAGGCCTGTAGTAATGCATGCCGGCATGGTGAGGCAGGTCAGCATAGTGAGGCAGGTCGGCTTGGTGAGGCACGTGGTGAGGCCTGTGGTGATGCACGCCGGCATGCTGAGGTAAATGGTGATGAATAAAGTGATGCAGGCCATGTGGGTGAAAGTGGTGATGGTTTATGGGTGGAAATTTCCACCCTAGGCCGTTCTCGTGCCCAGCAGCTCAGCCTGCGGCATTTTCTCCTCCCACCAGCCTTCTCGCTTCCTTTGCTCTCTATCTCCCCCACCACTTTCTCCACTGCACGTATATCACCCTCTGCAGGATCATCAACTCCATCTGATCCTTCATTATCAGAAAAGGCCGATGATTGTGCAGATGGGAAATATCGTCGCACAGTGGGAGAATTCATGGTGACTCTCCTCCTCTGATGCATATTTTTCCATGCTCTACATCACTAGATCTGCTTCCTCAGAGGAGGAGTCACTTTCTCCACTCAGTCGACAATAATGGTATATCTAACTCCCTTCCTACCGCACTATCACTTAAGCCTTTCCTCTGAGGGCCTTTGGACTTCATTGGTGTTGAAGTCAGCCGAGGGTCCGGACACAGAAATATGGATTTATGTAGGTCTATCCATCACGGAGGTAGGCAGGCAACTGGAGTATGACTGGGATGTGTGCAGGAGGGTTGCCAGCGGGTGCAGGTGGTGAAAATAATCAGCTGAATATTCAAACAATGGCGCAAATTACTATCATGTATACATGTTACCTGGACGGGATGGGTTTTCCTCTGCTGTTAACCAGGGACGACTATTTTAAAAGGTAAAGAGCGCAACCACTTTGGGGGAATATATTTCCCACAGTTTTGGGGCCAGGCAAAAATGATATGCTGTATCATGTAATGTGACCCTTAGCCAGGAGTTCTCTCCATAGGTCTCGAGAACCCTGTGCTGTGCCCCTTCTAGGTTGCGCATCTTGATCCATTTGGTCCCCACCATCCACTGTCTCTGAGGTAGCTGTTAACTCAAGGGGTACCAGTTTACTATAGTTTTTATATTAGTGTATCTTCTACATTTTATTTTTACGAGTCACAGCACCCCTTCTGAGTCTGAGTGCAAGGAGATCACTTTAGTTAATGGCCACTGGGATCTTGGTTGTTCTGTTTTTACTAAGAGCACATCTATGTTTATAACAGACTTGTTGCTGGCAGCCTGAGCCCCATAAAATCTTTCTCTTAGGCTCAAAAGATATTCTTTCCTCCAATGTCTATTGAAGGTGTCCAGTGCCTTTTTCAGACGTTGATATCCCTCCCGCAGGTGTTGCCCTAAGTCATTATTTTCTATGGTAAGATCATCTACTTCCTCCTGGATATCCACACAAGGCATCGGATGGAGCTTTCTGCCATATAACATATAAGCCAGTGTCAATGCCTCAATCAAAATGCTTGCGTCATCTAGATAGGTTAAAGGTCTGTCACTAATCCTAGCTCCAGTTTCAGTTATCACTGTTCTTAACTCCTCTCTAGTGATCTTAGTTCTGTGTAATGTTTTCTTTCAGCAGATCTTCACAATACCAATCATTCTTTTGGTAAATCCATTTTGCCCTGGTGCTCTTGGAGCTATGAACTGCCAGATACAATTTCAGATTCCCAGCGCCGACTTAACCTTTGGGTCCTTCAATATATTTAAAAGTAGAGGTGCTGCTTCAATGAAATTGGTTCCGGTGTTGCTTATTAATTTATTAGGACAAGAGGGTGTAGAAGCTGCAGTTAAGGAGAAAAGAAGGCTTTTCTGGGAATGGAAGAAGGGTGGTAGCAAGGAGGAATATTTGCCTGCAAAGCGTAGGGCTAGACGTGAGGTATACAGGGCGAAGTTTGAGTCACAGAGACTTTTACTTGATAACCCAAATCATGGGGAAAGGAAAAATATGATATTTAAGGTGGCAAATCAGATGAAGAGGGATAATCGGGATATTATAGGTGAGCAGTGTGTCAAGAATGATGAAGGAAGGGTAGTGGTGAACAATGAGGATATTGAAGATGCATGGAGAGAGCATTACAGCCGGTTGCTGAATGAGGAGTCTGACTGGGACAGGGAAGGTTTGGAGCCAGCAGATCCAGTGTTTGGCCCTTGGCCTTTGATTGATGTTGCTCCTATGAGTGAGGCAATAAGGCAGGATGAAGGTGGGGAAGGCAGCAGGTGTCTGGGTTGACTGCCGAAATGTTGAAGGCCTCAGGAGATATAGGGGTGAGGTTAGTCACTGACCTGATAAATATGATTATTTATGAGTGTGTTGTCCCAGATGATTGGCTGAAGAGTGTAATTGTAAATGTGTATAAAGGGAAGGGTGATGCCCTGGAAAGAGGAAATAATAGGGGTATAAAGCTTTTAGATCGGATAATTAAGGTAATAGAGAGAGTAATAGAAGGTATGATTAGAGAAAGTGTGAAATTATGAGATGCAGTTTGGGTTAATACCAGGTAGGGGGATCACTGATGCTACATTCATTGTTCGAGAGCTTCAGGAAAAAAATATTGGTAAGAAAAGGGATCTTTATTTTGTTTTAGTTGATTTGGAGAAGGCCTTTGACAGAGTCCCTAGAGAAGTGGTGAAGTGGGCAATGAGAAAGCTTGGCTTGGAGGAGTGGCTGGTTAGGGTGTTTATGGCTACGTATGTGGGTGATCACACCCAGGTAAGAGTGAATGGAGATTTGAGTGATGAGTTTTCTGTGAACGTTGGTGTGCATCAGGGGTCAGTTATGATTCTCATGTTGTTTATCATGGTACTTGAAGCCCTCTCATGTGACTTCAGAAACGGACTCCCGTGGGAAATGTTTTATGCTGATGACTTGGTGTTGATTGCAGAGAACGAAAGGGAAGCGGAGGGAAAGTTTAGGAAGTGGAGAGATGCTATGGGGGCACAAGGACTTAAGGGTAAATGCAAATAAAACAAAAGTCATGAAATCTAGGGTTGGTGGCAATACTGTCAAAGACGTGGGAGAGTGGCCATGTGCAGTTTGCCACAACGGCGTGGGAAGTAATTCCACCTTGTCCGGTGTTTGTGATAAATGGATGCACAAGAGATGTAATGGTATCAGAGGCAGACTGCGAGATAATGCTGATTTTATATGTGCAGCGTGTCGGGGAGAGCAGATGGAGATTGTCAGGCGTGAAAGGATTGAACTTGCTGGTGTATCTCTTGAGTGTGTGGAAGAGCTTTGTTATTTGGGAGACATGTTGTGTGCTGGAGGTGGGGCTGGAGTTAGCTCTGTGGCTAGGGTGAGAAGTGGTTGGAAGAAGTTCAGGGATCTCTTTCCTCTCCTGACATTGAGAGGACTCTCCCTACGTGCTAAGGGATCTTTGTATGCAGCATGTTAGGAATGTAATGCTGTATGGTAGTGAGACCTGGGCAGTAAAGGAGGAGGATACTCGCAGGCTCAGACGTACAGAAATGACAATGATTAGGTGGATGTGTAGTGTGTCCCTGCGTCCAAGGTTGGGGGGGCTGGTTTTACGATGGAAGAGTTGAGAGGTAGGATGGGACTGGAGTGTATTGGTGTTGTGATGAGGAGAGGTAGATTGAGATGGTTTGGGCATGTGGAGAGGATGGGGGATGATAATTGAGTGAGGAAGATGAGAAGTGTTAATACTGAGGGTGGGGTTATGAGGGGTAGACCGAGAAAGACATGGGACGAGGTCATTGGGTGTGACCTCAGGGTTTAGGGACTAAACAGGAAGGCTGCAATAGATCGTGCAGCATGGACAGCCGCCATTAGGTGACCAAAGCCGATGCATGCAAGCATGTTGGAGCCTTTAAAAACGCAACGAAACGAAATGAAACGAAGACCTTCTAGCAGCAAATCTTCTAAATACGTTCGGGAATATTTCTGAACTCAAATCTTCTACCATTTCTAGATGGACTGCCCTTGTGTAGGCGCAAGTAAACAGACATATATACACCTTATGGGGAGTTCCCTCACCAGTAATAGTTATAGCCTGCTTGTAATCAACTACAGTTACCCTGAAGGGCCGACTTACATTTACCCTATCCCTTGGTAAGGCAGGTGGACCTGGATAGTCATATGGTCGTTATTCATCCCTCCTGTGTACCCTTAGGGATCCAATACCTTTCCCGGATTCGGACAAAAGTCTGAGGCACACCTCCGGGAAGAGTCAGATCATGGTTACAACTTCAACTGGTCTTTTATAATTATTAACTGTACAAAATAATTGACCTAAGGTAATAATATGGGATGTCTAGTTTGGAGAGGCAAATCAGCCTTTATTTTTCGGCCCTGGCACCTAACTAGACACTTTCCGTCTAAGAACAAGCCTAAATCTCTTATCAGCTTATTCTTGTTCCAAGTGCCTTTGCCTAAAAGGTCATATATCTCCCCATAATGATTCTTTTGTATCATATTTAGCCAATATACCATGGGATCAAACTTCTGAAACCACACTTTCTTATTTAAAAAATTTAACACCTAATTTAGTAGTACTAATAAGTTGTCTTATTGTTGAGAATCTGCTAATGTCAGTTTCTTCTGGCTCAGGTACTACAGGATCCAAGTTTACTACACCAACGTCAGCAACATTATACTGTTTCTGTTCTAGCCAATATTTAGTGAGTAACCATTTAGGACATTTAAACCCAGTCGAAGCTCTCGAGAGCAGATCAGCTGGGTTTTATTTTTTTTATTTATTTTTTATGTGTCTGACTCTGGGCATATGCTTCAGAGCCAACTCCCAACCCCCAATAGTCCTCCTACATATCTCACACCTCAACATGTCACCACTTCGGCGCTAATATACCCACATTGAATACATGCTAGGGCAGTCTCATACAGGACTTGTGAATTCGTATTAGTGGAGGTAATTTTAATTCATGTCGGTGGATCTTCTGGTAGATCAGTAAAGTCTGCTTTTATGAAATTCAAATCTTTAAACTGTTCCCTGCCCCAGTGGGGATTTGAACCTGCGTCCGGTAGAACTGCAGGCCACCTCTCTACCGATAGAGCTCTTTAATAGTCTTCATTACTGCGGACGAAAGGAATTTTGCTGTCTTCCTTCCTTATGCAGTAAAGACAAATCTCACTGTCAGTCCATATATAGATGTCCTAAAACTGAGTATCAAGGGTAGTGGTCAAATACCTGGCCAATTTAGTTCCTACTTCTATGGAAGCCAATTCCATTTGAGGTAGGGTTCTTCCTTTAATTGGCGCAACTCTGGCTTTGGACATAATAATTTTACTATCCTCTCCTGTTGCGCAATAGGCTACTGCTCCATAAGCCCTTGCGAAACATCACAAAATATGTGTAAGTGCGACTTCTCACTACTGTTTATTTTCCTGGAAATACATGTGCTTGATGCGGTTTCAAACTCCTTTCTAAACTGTTCCCATTGTTCCACATATGTCTCACCTACAGTAATTCAGTGTCCCAATCTAACTTTTCTCGCCAAGCCTGCTGCACTAAACATTTGCCCCTAATAACTATACGACTAGCCAATCCCAATGGTTCAAATAACATGGAGACTTGACTTAACAAGGATCTCTTGGTGAGAGTGACATCAGAGAACTTAATTAGTTTCAAACTTATTTGCTGAGCTCCTGTATCGCAGTTAAGACCCAACACGTTTTGAGTTTTGGAAATGTCAGAATTTGGATAGTCCTCTTGTATTTTATTCCTCAATAGCGGTGAATTTGTATTCCAGCTCTGTAATGGCAAATTTGCCTTCCCACATATGGAACTGGCTACTTCATAAGCCTTCAATGTGTCCGACTCTGTATCAGCAACACCTTGCAAATTATCCATGTAAAAAGCCTGCCCTATTTCTGGGAATTTGGCATTTCCAAAATGATGCTTTAAAGTGTTGCAAAGTACAATAGGAAAAGGCTAGCACGAGAGCCAAAGAGCACCGATCGGAAACAGTAAGTTTTCAATGGACTATCCTCATTTTGAGGGTCTTGAGGCCAGAGGAATTTTGTAAATTTCCTATCTTCCACTCTCAATCCTATTCTGAGAAAAGCATTACTAATGTCTACTGTATAAGCATAAGGTGTCTCTCTAAATCTTAGTAATACACAAGCACTCGTGGGCCCTTCGGGCCCCTCACACTTGCTTCTGCGGAGGGCTCTCACGTTTATGTGCTGTTCTACTGTAACGTTGTCACTTGGATTTTTATCAGCTAACCAACTGATCGTGTTATTTGCAGCTCCGGTAATGGAACCCAGTTTATTTTAGTTCTACCTCTGGACAAAAAATTCTACAGAGATCCTATGCCGGCCTCCCGGAGCAGCATTTATTGGTCAAAATGTGATGGCTTATTAAATATAGTAAAAGTTTTTCAAGCGTGATGGGACCAAGTTTTGTTACATCAGTGAATTTTTTGTTATTTTTTTTGCCAGTTTTGGTGCGATTTGAATGTGTAGTTTCGGCTGCCCAAAACACACACACACACACACACACACACACACACACACACACACACACACACACACACACACACACGGCTAGTGCTATAGAATAGTCGATTCCATAACTTCTCTGTTAGTGTAGGTCCAGAGTATTGGCAATCATTCAAGGTAGCTGATCCTCTGGATGCATTACTACTACAATTGAAAACTATCCTTATGGGAGTAGTTACTGAATCCATGCTTACAGCATGATGTGACAAACAACGTCCTTCTTTGTGGTTAACAGGAAATTCTACCTCTTCTGTAAATTTATTCTGCAACTGATCTTTTATAATATTATCATATATGGTTAGATGTTCTGGTCTGACTCTCAACCTTCTTAGAAGAGAATTTAACTGAGACTTACCTGCTTGGTAATTTGTTGATAACTCCGAATGGTTAAGCTTCCATGATAATCCTACCCAATACTGTCCATCCATAAATTCCACTGACTGGTTATACAAATCCAGTTATTTTATCTTCAGGGGTTGGTTCTTCAGAATGTAGTCCTACGCTCTCTGGGTTCCATAATTTGTGTACAGGTTAAATTTTTACATCCAGCAAGTCATTTATATGAGTAGGTTCTAATTCTGCACCTAAACTAGCTACCATCAATGACTGTGTGGCGGTATCAAAGACTGAGTCTACTAGTTTGGCCTTTACTTTAGCTTGCTTTGGAAAAGGCAACTGACCCACAATAAGGTTGCCTCCTGGACTCTTGAACAACTGTACCTTATTCTTCTTGAAAGTCCTATGTAGGAATCTTTTACAGTAATTGGAACCAATTATCATTTTTATGGAACCCACAATATCTGATTCCACATTCCGTTTAGCCAACTTTATCCCTGAGCTATGTAGATGATCAGAGGTTTCCTTCAGTCCCTTTATCGATATACTTGTCTTCATATTATCCAGTACAGCTGCTGTTATACGGCAAACTACACGCACAGGACACACCACACTACATGCACAGTACACACCACACTTCCTTTTCAAAATTAAAAAATAAATAAATATGGCGTCGAATGACATAGCCTCGGAGTCCCCGGGGGGGACCATCAATGCCCCCACCAACTGCCCCTCTGCCGGTGACGTCGCAAGATGCCTGGAACCACTGTCTGACTCTCTACTTCATTTCTGCAACATATGTGGCCTTTCCTCTAACTTTCGCTCTGTTGAGCATCACCTCTCCTTCTCTAAACCTCACCTTTTTCTAACTGAGACTCAGCTGTCTGAGGCATCTGACAGCAGACCCTTTTCTGTATCCTCCTACTTTCTTTATACTCATTTCAAAGCCAAAGGTGACTGTTGTGTATATATACGCAACAACATATCTTGCTCTCGTGTTCCTGAACTCGATTCTTCTGAATTTCCTATACTCTGGCTTCGGCTTTCCTGTCATTCTCTGACTAAATATATCTGTGCTGTTTACTTATCCCCTAATTCTACTGACTATCAAAAATTCTTTGTCTATCTTACTTCTACAATGGAACACTTTCTATCCATTTCTCCTTTCTCTTAAATCTCCATTCTAGGAGATTTCAATGTTCACCACCACCATTGGCTCTCCTCTCTTTTCATTGATCCACCTGGTGAACAAGCCTACACCATTTAAATCCTTAATGACCTAGAGCAGCTTGCACAGCACCCTACCCGTATCCCAGACCACCTTGCAGAGAGCTCCAACATACTTGACCTCGTCCTTACAACTAATCCTTCTACTTACACTGTTAATCTTTTTTCTCTCCATTGGGCTCCTCCGATCACAACCTTATCACCTTAACCTGTCCTACCTCTCCGGTACGGCCTGCGGACCCTCCAAAGAAACGTCGTCTGTGGCACTTTGGAGCTATAGATTGGGAGGCCCTCAGGCAGTACTTCTTTGATTTAGCCCTGAAATGAGTATTGCTCCCATGGCCGTGAGCCATCTGGGTGTGCCATGCGCATTACGGAGGTTATTCTCTTGGGCATGGAAGCATACATTCCTTTCTCATATCCTTTGACTAATGCACGAAAGCCTTGGTTTAATCACACTTGTTCTAATGCTGTCCACAACAAGGAGAGGGCCTACAAAAGGTACCGGAGCCACCCCACCCCTGAATCACATCTTTCATACGTTTCTGCCCGGAATCGTGTTAAGTCTGTTCTTCGCTCTGCTAAAAATAATTTCATCTGTACTAAATGCTCTCAACTCTCTAACTCGAGTTCTTCCCGCTCCTTCTGGCATCTTGCCAAAAACCTTTCTAACAACTATACCTCATCATTCTTCCCTCCACTTTTCTACTCTGATGGCTCTGTAGCTATTTCTTCTACTGATAAAACAGATCTCTTTGCTCAGACTTTCTCCTCCAATTCCACCTTAGATGATTCAGGTGCTGTTCCTCCATCACTTGCCCCCTCTGACTTCCTCATGCCTGACATTAAAATTTCTTCAGCTGATGTATTTTCTGCCATCACAGGCCTCAATACTAATAAGGCATATGGGCCTGATGGAGTCTCTCCTGTTGTTCTCAAGAACTGTGCTTCTGTGCTTACACCCTGCCTAAGCAAACTCTTTCGCCTTTGTCTATCAACTTGTACCTTTCCTTCTTGCTGGAAGTTTGCTCTCATTCAGCCAGTCCCAAAGAAAAGTGACCTTTCCCAACCCTCTAACTATCGTCCAATTGCTTTAACATCCTGAATCTCAAAAGTTTTCCAGTCTATTCCTAATAGATGAATTTTAAAGCATCTCTCCTATCACAACCTTCTTTCTGATCGTCAGTACGGGTTTCGTCAGGGACGCTTCACAGGCGATCTTCTCACCTACCTTTCAGACTCCTGGTCATCCTCCTTTCGGGACTTTGGTGAAAGCTTTGCCATTGCACTTAACATCTCAAAGGCTTTCGATCGAGTCTGGCATAAATCTTTAATTTCCAAACTGCCCTCTTACGGTTTCTATCCTTCTATCTGTGCCTTCATCTCTAGCATCCTTTCTGGTCGTTCTATAGCCGCTATTGTAGACGGCCATCGTTATTCTCCTAGATCTATTAACAGTGGTGTTCCTTAGGGCTCTGTCCTATCACCAACTCTATTTCTTTTATTCATCATTGACCTTCTAAGCTGTACATCTAACCCTATCCATTCATACGCTGATGACTCCACCCTTCACCTTTCCATTCGATTCCCGGAACGTCCATCTCAGCAGTTACTTCAACAAACAGGGGATGAGGCTATGGCACACCTAATGTCTGACTTGGCTCGTATCTCTGACTGGGGTAAAAATAATCTGGTTGTTTTTAATGCATCAAAGACTCAGTTTTTGCATCTATCAACCCGACAAAATCTTCAACAGGTATACCCACTAAGGTTTAATAATATTCAGCTTAATCCTGCATCATCGTTGAACATGCTTGGGGTTTCATTTACTCGGAACTTATCTTGGAAAGATCATTTTACATCTCTTGTAAAATCTGCTTCCAAGAAATTGGGTGTGCTAAGCCAACTCCATTCCTTCTTTACCCCTGCACAATTGTTGTCTCTATACAGGGGTTTTATACGCCCCTACGTGGAGAATAATTCTCATGTGTGTGGAGGCTCAATAGGGTGGAGTGAAAGGCTTTTCGCCTCATTAACTCTCCTCCTCTTACTGACTCCCTTCAACCTCTGTCTTTTCGCCGCACTGTTGCATCTTTGTCTCTTTTCTATCGCTACGTCAATGGTCACTGCTACTCGAACTCTCTGCATGCATTCCTCCACTTCTACAACGGGCGCGTAGCACCCGTCTATGTAGCAAACTCTCATCCCTTTTCTGGCCAACTCTCTAATGCAAGAGTTAACCGTTACTCCCAGTCCTTCATTTATGCAACAAGTCAGCTCTGGAACTGTCTCCCTCTGTCTGTATTTGCTGCTTCCTATGATCTCCAGTCTTTCAAACGCAGTGTGTCCAGGCATCTCGAAATGATTGGATCTTGAATTCGGCTCTCTCTTGCATTTTGTTTTTCTCTTGGAAGGAACAGTTTTGTGGGCTCGTTGCCTTTGGTTCCTTCTTTCTCACATTAAAAAAAAAAATTATATCTGCATAGTAGTATTACAGATCTAACTGCATCAAAAGACTGAGCTTCCTTAGTTGTTAAGAATCCTGTAATGGCTAGATTTACTTTGCCAGTAATAGGTATCTTTAGTTTCTTCACAATGTCTGCAGAAATGAAGGTTTTCTGAGCCCCCATATCAAAAAGAGTACATGCTAATAGGTTTCTATTCTCAATCACTACCTTCACATCTGCTATTGGAACTGCAGCTGGCAATACTACTGAAGTAGTTCCCTTAGCAATTGTCATAATGACACTTGCAGTTTTAGGAACCTCATTTTTCATCCTTGGGCATAAAGCACTTTGAAGATGATTCCTTTTACATTTGAAACAAAGATTTAGTTTAACCTTGCAGTCCACGGAAATGTGTTCGGAATTTATGCATATTATACAACACCCCTATTCCTGAAGCTTTCCTACTCTCCCCACAAAATGACAAACCTATCTGTCCTTTACCATGGAAAGTTTAACTCCTTATTTTTATCAGCTTGTCTATTTCTTGTCTTTAATGGTTTATCCTCATGTTTTAAAGAGCTAAGGAAAGTACCTATCTCTTCTCTAGAAACATACTTAGCCTTCTCTGACTTAAATTTAGGTTGGTTAGTGTTTTTTTCTTCATTGCACCCATCTGTTTAATTTCAGTAGGCTTTACTGTTCATTGCAAATTTTACAGAGTTGCATTAAGCCTTCCTCAATCTTCTCACAGGAGAAATTATCCTTATGGTACGTACCATACAAGGCATCCTTGGTTCTTGGTAGAAGCTTTAAGGACATAATTTTTTAAAGCACCCAATCTGCTGCTTTAATATCTTCGTAAGTACCTAAAGCAAGTAAATTACAGCTCATTGCAATCCTAAAATTTTGCAAGGAATCAGAATGATGTTTAGGTACGGGTTATTCAGTAAGAGCCTTCAATAATTAGGTGGTGACCTGCTCCCTGTCTTCGTACTGTAATTCTGTCTAAGGATAGTCAATGCCTCCTCATAATTGTTTTCTCCCACAGTAATTCTTTTATCAACTTGTAAGGCGTCCCCTTGACCTGTCCTAACAGATATGTGAGTTTACTCACATTAGGGAGATCTGTTCTATCATGAACTATTTAAACTGATCCCCAGAGGATTTCCAATTTTGCTCCCCATCAAACTCCTGAAGTGTAATTTGTGGTAGTACAGCTTTACTTCGCTGTTCCACAACTTGTATTTCCGCGGCAGTCTCGGCCAATTTTGACACTTATAACCTCACTAATGTTAAATATTCCTCTAATTTACCTTCAAATTTTTTAGTCTCTGACTCTAGAAGATCTTTATCATCTGCTTTTACTATTGGTGCTTCTAAATTTACATAACCTTCTTCATACTTATTCCATCTGTCCTTTAGTATATTCAGGACACTATTTAATTTCTCCCTGGACAGAGGTGTTTCATCCAACGATTGTCTGCAATCATTTATGGCTCTCGTTACCCATCCTGCTTTACTACTAGATGATCTTATAACCCATATTCCCTGAGCTCAGAACTATTAACATCTTAGTATAACATAGGCCCACTCAAAGCTTGTACAGCATAGAACTGTTCTTTCTTCAATACTGTGTACTTTATACATTTCTGCAGGACCGCTTCTCTGCCATGATGATTCCAATGTATACCATCGGCTTTTAGAGTTGCTTGGAAAGGGTTTGCATTAAAATGGATAAAATCCTTCCCTTTCCTAATCCTCTACAGCTTCCTATTCACGGCCCTGCTAACTAATTTATAAGTACCATAGCAAACTGGTGAACCATATAGTAGGTTTTTAGGCTCAAGAAGGGTTATGGTACCGAGGATTTACAAGAACCTTCAATGGCTCCTAACACGGCTAGTATTATTTCAACAATTTCATTAACTTCCACATCTTCATAAATATCATTTCCTCTCAGGAAAAGGATATTGCAGTCATGCTTCCAATCTAATACGGCATTAGCCTCTCATCATCAGAAAAGGAACTTGCCCTTCCACCTGGAGCTCTGTATGTACGTACTTCCATGTCATCCACTTCTGCATAATGTGGGAGTAGGCTGTGCCCAAAGAAACGGAACCTTAAAATAATTCAGTGCTTCAGCACACATCTGTTATCCTCAATCAGGGCACCAAAAACATGTTAAAAATTTTTTATATAAATACACTCCATTATCTGACGAGTGTAAGTCTAACACGACCTTAAGTACATTCACGTAAGTCTCTTAGGATGGTTAGGTGTAACTGATATTCCAACTCACCTAGTTATTATTCTCCTATCTCCTAGCTAATTCCCCACTGACTTAGCCAAATCGTAAAAGTTACTTAGCTAGAAAGAGTTGGACAACAGATGACGACGAACCTGATGTTTCGGTCGGTTGCCTGAGCATCCATGCATCCTTAGGTGCGTATTTTACAGCATGCTAACTCAATGCGCTTTTGTAGCAGTGTGAGTGAACATGGCGAGCATCTTCTCCCTCATAGGATTGAAGAGGTGCCAACTATTTATTAATTACAATGCTAAATATGGTTAAATTACTTCATGATATATACAAGGTGAATCTCACTTATTTTAATCTTAGTTTAAATTAAACTAAAGGCAAATATTCCCTTTATCTACGTAAATATGTATTAAACTCTCATTCGTTTTTCACGTGAGGCATTTCATACTCACCACACAGGCAGTTAGGTCAATGGAAATTTCCAAAGTATTTACATGTATTTACAATATAGTTGTCCACAAGGGTTAAAGGCAGTCGCATTAATTTATTAATAATAAGAATTATTGAAGAGAACGTAATCTCTGGGTTACAAAACAGCTGGAATCAGTCATTAACACTCTCCAGGTTTTCCTCTGCTTTTAACCAGGGACGGCTATTTTAAAAGGTAAAGAGCGCAACTGCTGTGGGGGAAAATATTTCCAACAGTCTTGGCAGTTGGTATTATTATAATTATATCATAAACCTATCAGAATTCCCCAAGACTATATAGGTGTGTGCTTACAGATATATATATATATATATATATATATATATATATATATATATATATATATATATATATATATATATATATATATATATATATATATATATATATATATATATATATATATATAAAAGTGTATTATCAATCTCTTCCCTACCTTATTCTCTTAATACTGTGCACCACAAATGTCACTAAGATACTCTTTAAGTAGTCAGTCCAGCCATCATCCTTTCGCTTTCAGTGATACAGTGAACTGCACCATTTTTTTTTTTTTTTTTTTTTTGACGTTCTGTAATCATCTGGCAGTTTATGCATCAGATTCATTCCCATCACGTCATCCAATATACCATGATTCTTGGGAGAAAGACAAGATTATAAACGGCCAACCTTATAGCAATTTTTAAAAAATGATAGTGATGGGGACATGTTCAGCATCATATTATCCCTTTAATTCATACCTTAGCATGTTACCTATCATTTTAATCGAGTTTATCGCTTGGATGAATCAGACTAACAGCACAAACCTCCAACCATGAAGACAAACCTTGTCATATGAGGCCTTAGTAATATAACGAATGAAATGATTACTAATTTTTGTCTGTTCTGTTACTCTGAATTTTGCTAAACAAGAGTAATTAACCCGCCCCATCCTGTTGACGTGAATTAACGTCCACACGCTTTGTCACTGCCAATCCTGTTGACGTACATAAACGCGCCTCAATTGCAAAGTCCATAATTTGCACAATTGTCAAAATCCGCACATGATTTTTGATTCGCCTACCCAGGCAAGCCTCCCCTAACTGCCACCAGGCGGGCAGCCTCCCAGACCCCTCATGACCTGCGCATGCCCTTGTCTTGGTCACTTACCTGTTAGCCCAGGTAAGGTCAGACATGGCACGTAGAGGTCTCTCTGACGACATACAATCCGCCCTGGACGCCTTCACAGGTGATAGTGATTCTCCACTGGATGACGATGTGGAGGATAGGGATTATGTGCAGCCTGAGGAGGAAACAAGCAGCAGTGATGAGGAGGTCTCTTCGCCAAGGAAAATGCGGTATATTATGTACCGTAAGGCGAGGGAAGGCCAGCCTGGACCCCATACACATGCACGGACCTCTCTCCAGCCCCTAGAGAGAGATTCAGATGAGGACGAGGACAAGGACGAGGACGAGGACGGCGGCGTAGGACGTGATGTAACCTCGTGGTTGGGGAGGGAGAAAATTTCACCGCGAGGATCAGAAGGTTCGTTTGCTCCACTATGCGGCCCACAAACTCCTCCCCAAAGAACAGGTGGAAGAAATCCACCCTAGTGGAGCCCGCATGGCTACCTGGAGCCGTGCAACCAGACCAGCACTCCTCAGTGACAGGATGAATGATGGGAGTGAAATTACTCCCATCTTCCCAGTTCCACGACACACTACAGTCTCCAGCCTCGTCCCCATCGTCGCCTTCATCAGGGTGGGGAGGGGAGGGTGGTGGGGGAGGGGAGGGTGGTGCGGGAGGTTGGGGAGGTGGAGAGTGGCGCCCTTCCTCACTCGCACCTCTCTTCCTCTCCCTTTTCCTTTCCCCTTTCCCTTCCCTTTCCTTCCTTTCCCTACATCATGGGGCTGTGGGGAAGAAGTGAGGGAATATTGTGAGATGAAAGACATGCTAGGGAGCGGCTCCACCTCGCCTCCCTGCTGTCCACGTACACCACGTGCTCGTGCTGCCTCCCTCACACCACTTTTCCTTTCACTGCTCACTCCCGCCACACCACTTTCCCTTTCACCCCTCACTCCTGCCACACCACTTTCCCTTTCACCCCTCACTCCCACCACACCACTTTCGCCTCCCCCAGACAATACAGAAGAACCATACCTGATTTGCTTTCTCGCCGCACCTTCTGATCCTCGCGGTGAAATTTTCTCCCTCCCCAACCACGAGGTTACATCACGTCCTACGCCGCCGTCCTCGTCCTCGTCCTTGTCCTCGTCCTCATCTGAATCTCTCTCTAGGGGCTGGAGAGAGGTCCGTGCATGTGTATGGGGTCCAGGCTGGCCTTCCCTCGCCTTACGGTACATAATATACCGCATTTTCCTTGGCGAAGAGACCTCCTCATCACTGCTGCTTGTTTCCTCCTCAGGCTGCACATAATCCCTATCCTCCACATCGTCATCCAGTGGAGAATCACTATCACCTGTGAAGGCGTCCAGGGCGGATTGTATGTCGTCAGAGAGACCTCTACGTGCCATGTCTGACCTTACCTGGGCTAACAGGTAAGTGACCAAGACAAGGGCATGCGCAGGTCATGAGGGGTCTGGGAGGCTGCCCGCCTGGTGGCAGTTAGGGGAGGCTTGCCTGGGTAGGCGAATCAAAAATCATGTGCGGATTTTGACAATTGTGCAAATTATGGACTTTGCAATTGAGGCGCGTTTATGTACGTCAACAGGATTGGCAGTGACAAAGCGTGTGGACGTTAATTCACGTCAACAGGATGGGGCGGGTTAATTACTCTTGTTTAGCAAAATTCAGAGTAACAGAACAGACAAAAATTAGTAATCATTTCATTCGTTATATTACTAAGGCCTCATATGACAAGGTTTGTCTTCATGGTTGGAGGTTTGTGCTGTTAGTCTGATTCATCCAAGCGATAAACTCGATTAAAATGATAGGTAACATGCTAAGGTATGAATTAAAGGGATAATATGATGCTGAACATGTCCCCATCACTATCATTTTTTAAAAATTGCTATAAGGTTGGCCGTTTATAATCTTGTCTTTCTCCCAAGAATCATGGTATATTGGATGACGTGATGGGAATGAATCTGATGCATAAACTGCCAGATGATTACAGAACGTCAAAAAAAAAAAAAAATGGTGCAGTTAAATTTATCACTGAAAGCGAAAGGATGATGGCTGGACTGACTACTTAAAGAGTATCTTAGTGACATTTGTGGTGCACAGTATTAAGAGAATAAGGTAGGGAAGAGATTGATAATACCCTTTATATATATATATATATATATATATATATATATCTGTAAGCACACACCTATATAGTCTTGGGGAATTCTGATAGGTTTATGATATAATTATAATAATACCAACTGCCAAGACTGTTGGAAATATTTTCCCCCACAGCAGTTGCGCTCTTTACCTTTTAAAATAGCCGTCCCTGGTTAAAAGCAGAGGAAAACCTGGAGAGTGTTGATGACTGATTCCAGCTGTTTTGTAACCCAGAGATTACGTTCTCTTCAATAATTCTTATTATTAATAAATTAATGCGACTGCCTTTAACCCTTGTGGACAACTATATTGTAAATACATGTAAATACTTTGGAAATTTCCATTGACCTAACTGCCTGTGTGGTGAGTATGAAATGCCTCACGTGAAAAACGAATGAGAGTTTAATACATATTTACGTAGATAAAGGGAATATTTGCCTTTAGTTTAATTTAAACTAAGATTAAAATAAGTGAGATTCACCTTGTATATATCATGAAGTAATTTAACCATATTTAGCATTGTAATTAATAAATAGTTGGCACCTCTTCAATCCTATGAGGGAGAAGATGCTCGCCATGTTCACTCACACTGCTACAAAAGCGCATTGAGTTAGCATGCTGTAAAATACGCACCTAAGGATGCATGGATGCTCAGGCAACCGACCGAAACATCAGGTTCGTCGTCATCTGTTGTCCAACTCTTTCTAGCTAAGTAACTTTTACGATTTGGCTAAGTCAGTGGGGAATTAGCTAGGAGATAGGAGAATAATAACTAGGTGAGTTGGAATATCAGTTACACCTAACCATCCTAAGAGACTTACGTGAATGTACTTAAGGTCGTGTTAGACTTACACTCGTCAGATAATGGAGTGTATTTATATAAAAAATTTTTAACATGTTTTTGGTGCCCTGATTGAGGATAACAGATGTGTGCTGAAGCACTGAATTATTTTAAGGTTCCGTTTCTTTGGGCACAGCCTACTCCCACATTATGCAGAAGTGGATGACATGGAAGTACGTACATACAGAGCTCCAGGTGGAAGGGCAAGTTCCTTTTCTGATGATGAGAGGCTAATGCCGTATTAGATTGAAGCATGACTGCAATATCCTTTTCCTGAGAGGAAATGATATTTATGAAGATGTGGAAGTTAATGAAATTGTTGAAATAATACTAGCCGTGTTAGGAGCCATTGAAGGTTCTTGTAAATCCTCGGTACCATAACCCTTCTTGAGCCTAAAAACCTACTATATGGTTCACCAGTTTGCTATGGTACTTATAAATTAGTTAGCAGGGCCGTGAATAGGAAGCTGTAGAGGATTAGGAAAGGGAAGGATTTTATCCATTTTAATGCAAACCCTTTCCAAGCAACTCTAAAAGCCGATGGTATACATTGGAATCATCATGGCAGAGAAGCGGTCCTGCAGAAATGTATAAAGTACACAGTATTGAAGAAAGAACAGTTCTATGCTGTACAAGCTTTGAGTGGGCCTATGTTATACTAAGATGTTAATAGTTCTGAGCTCAGGGAATATGGGTTATAAGATCATCTAGTAGTAAAGCAGGATGGGTAACGAGAGCCATAAATGATTGCAGACAATCGTTGGATGAAACACCTCTGTCCAGGGAGAAATTAAATAGTGTCCTGAATATACTAAAGGACAGATGGAATAAGTATGAAGAAGGTTATGTAAATTTAGAAGCACCAATAGTAAAAGCAGATGATAAAGATCTTCTAGAGTCAGAGACTAAAAAATTTGAAGGTAAATTAGAGGAATATTTAACATTAGTGAGGTTATAAGTGTCAAAATTGGCCGAGACTGCCGCGGAAATACAAGTTGTGGAACAGCGAAGTAAAGCTGTACTACCACAAATTACACTTCAGGAGTTTGATGGGGAGCAAAATTGGAAATCCTCTGGGGATCAGTTTAAATAGTTCATGATAGAACAGATCTCCCTAATGTGAGTAAACTCACATATCTGTTAGGACAGGTCAAGGGGACGCCTTACAAGTTGATAAAAGAATTACTGTGGGAGAAAACAATTATGAGGAGGCATTGACTATCCTTAGACAGAATTACAGTACGAAGACAGGGAGCAGGTCACCACCTAATTATTGAAGGCTCTTACTGAATAACCCGTACCTAAACATCATTCTGATTCCTTGCAAAATTTTAGGATTGCAATGAGCTGTAATTTACTTGCTTTAGGTACTTACGAAGATATTAAAGCAGCAGATTGGGTGCTTTAAAAAATTATGTCCTTAAAGCTTCTACCAAGAACCAAGGATGCCTTGTATGGTACGTACCATAAGGATAATTTCTCCTGTGAGAAGATTGAGGAAGGCTTAATGCAACTCTGTAAAATTTGCAATGAACAGTAAAGCCTACTGAAATTAAACAGATGGGTGCAATGAAGAAAAACACTAACCAACCTAAATTTAAGTCAGAGAAGGCTAAGTATGTTTCTAGAGAAGAGATAGGTACTTTCCTTAGCTCTTTAAAACATGAGGATAAACCATTAAAGACAAGAAATAGACAAGCTGATAAAAATAAGGAGTTAAACTTTCCATGGTAAAGGACAGATAGGTTTGTCATTTTGTGGGGAGAGTAGGAAAGCTTCAGGAATAGGGGTGTTGTATAATATGCATAAATTCCGAACACATTTCCGTGGACTGCAAGGTTAAACTAAATCTTTGTTTCAAATGTAAAAGAAATCATCTTCAAAGTGCTTTATGCCCAAGGATGAAAAATGAGGTTCCTAAAACTGCAAGTGTCATTATGACAATTGCTAAGGGAACTACTTCAGTAGTATTGCCAGCTGCAGTTCCAATAGCAGATGTGAAGGTAGTGATTGAGAATAGAAACCTATTAGCATGTACTCTTTTTGATATGGGGGCTCAGAAAACCTTCATTTCTGCAGACATTGTGAAGAAACTAAAGATACCTATTACTGGCAAAGTAAATCTAGCCATTACAGGATTCTTAACAACTAAGGAAGCTCAGTCTTTTGATGCAGTTAGATCTGTAATACTACTATGCAGATATAATTTTTTTTTTTAATGTGAGAAAGAAGGAACCAAAGGCAACGAGCCCACAAAACTGTTCCTTCCAAGAGAAAAACAAAATGCAAGAGAGAGCCGAATTCAAGATCCAATCATTTCGAGATGCCTGGACACACTGCGTTTGAAAGACTGGAGATCATAGGAAGCAGCAAATACAGACAGAGGGAGACAGTTCCAGAGCTGACTTGTTGCATAAATGAAGGACTGGGAGTAACGGTTAACTCTTGCATTAGAGAGTTGGCCAGAAAAGGGATGAGAGTTTGCTACATAGACGGGTGCTACGCGCCCGTTGTAGAAGTGGAGGAATGCATGCAGAGAGTTCGAGTAGCAGTGACCATTGACGTAGCGATAGAAAAGAGACAAAGATGCAACAGTGCGGCGAAAAGACAGAGGTTGAAGGGAGTCAGTAAGAGGAGGAGAGTTAATGAGGCGAAAAGCCTTTCACTCCACCCTATTGAGCCTCCACACACATGAGAATTATTCTCCACGTAGGGGCGGATAAAACCCCTGTATAGAGACAACAATTGTGCAGGGGTAAAGAAGGAATGGAGTTGGCTTAGCACACCCAATTTCTTGGAAGCAGATTTTACAAGAGATGTAAAATGATCTTTCCAAGATAAGTTCCGAGTAAATGAAACCCCAAGCATGTTCAACGATGATGCAGGATTAAGCTGAATATTATTAAACCTTAGTGGGTATACCTGTTGAAGATTTTGTCGGGTTGATAGATGCAAAAACTGAGTCTTTGATGCATTAAAAACAACCAGATTATTTTTACCCCAGTCAGAGATACGAGCCAAGTCAGACATTAGGTGTGCCATAGCCTCATCCCCTGTTTGTTGAAGTAACTGCTGAGATGGACGTTCCGGGAATCGAATGGAAAGGTGAAGGGTGGAGTCATCAGCGTATGAATGGATAGGGTTAGATGTACAGCTTAGAAGGTCAATGATGAATAAAAGAAATAGAGTTGGTGATAGGACAGAGCCCTAAGGAACACCACTGTTAATAGATCTAGGAGAATAACGATGGCCGTCTACAATAGCGGCTATAGAACGACCAGAAAGGATGCTAGAGATGAAGGCACAGATAGAAGGATAGAAACCGTAAGAGGGCAGTTTGGAAATTAAAGATTTATGCCAGACTCGATCGAAAGCCTTTGAGATGTTAAGTGCAATGGCAAAGCTTTCACCAAAGTCCCGAAAGGAGGATGACCAGGAGTCTGAAAGGTAGGTGAGAAGATCGCCTGTGAAGCGTCCCTGACGAAACCCGTACTGACGATCAGAAAGAAGGTTGTGATAGGAGAGATGCTTTAAAATTCATCTATTAGGAATAGACTGGAAAACTTTTGAGATTCAGGATGTTAAAGCAATTGGACGATAGTTAGAGGGTTGGGAAAGGTCACTTTTCTTTGGGACTGGCTGAATGAGAGCAAACTTCCAGCAAGAAGGAAAGGTACAAGTTGATAGACAAAGGCGAAAGAGTTTGCTTAGGCAGGGTGTAAGCACAGAAGCACAGTTCTTGAGAACAACAGGAGAGACTCCATCAGGCCCATATGCCTTATTAGTATTGAGGCCTGTGATGGCAGAAAATACATCAGCTGAAGAAATTTTAATGTCAGGCATGAGGAAGTCAGAGGGGGCAAGTGATGGAGGAACAGCACCTGAATCATCTAAGGTGGAATTGGAGGAGAAAGTCTGAGCAAAGAGATCTGTTTTATCAGTAGAAGAAATAGCTACAGAGCCATCAGAGTAGAAAAGTGGAGGGAAGAATGATGAGGTATAGTTGTTAGAAAGGTTTTTGGCAAGATGCCAGAAGGAGCGGGAAGAACTCAAGTTAGAGAGTTGAGAGCATTTAGTACAGATGAAATTATTTTTAGCAGAGCGAAGAACAGACTTAACACGATTCCGGGCAGAAACGTATGAAAGATGTGATTCAGGGGTGGGGTGGCTCCGGTACCTTTTGTAGGCCCTCTCCTTGTTGTGGACAGCATTAGAACAAGTGTGATTAAACCAAGGCTTTCGTGCATTAGTCAAAGGATATGAGAAAGGAATGTATGCTTCCATGCCCAAGAGAATAACCTCCGTAATGCGCATGGCACACCCAGATGGCTCACGGCCATGGGAGCAATACTCATTTCAGGGCTAAATCAAAGAAGTACTGCCTGAGGGCCTCCCAATCTATAGCTCCAAAGTGCCACAGACGACGTTTCTTTGGAGGGTCCGCAGGCCGTACCGGAGAGGTAGGACAGGTTAAGGTGATAAGGTTGTGATCGGAGGAGCCCAATGGAGAGAAAAAGATTAACAGTGTAAGTAGAAGGATTAGTTGTAAGGACGAGGTCAAGTATGTTGGAGCTCTCTGCAAGGTGGTCTGGGATACGGGTAGGGTGCTGTGCAAGCTGCTCTAGGTCATTAAGGATTTAAATGGTGTAGGCTTGTTCACCAGGTGGATCAATGAAAAGAGAGGAGAGCCAATGGTGGTGGTGAACATTGAAATCTCCTAGAATGGAGATTTAAGAGAAAGGAGAAATGGATAGAAAGTGTTCCATTGTAGAAGTAAGATAGACAAAGAATTTTTGATAGTCAGTAGAATTAGGGGATAAGTAAACAGCACAGATATATTTAGTCAGAGAATGACAGGAAAGCCGAAGCCAGAGTATAGGAAATTCAGAAGAATCGAGTTCAGGAACACGAGAGCAAGATATGTTGTTGCGTATATATACACAACAGTCACCTTTGGCTTTGAAATGAGTATAAAGAAAGTAGGAGGATACAGAAAAGGGTCTGCTGTCAGATGCCTCAGACAGCTGAGTCTCAGTTAGAAAAAGGTGAGGTTTAGAGAAGGAGAGGTGATGCTCAACAGAGCGAAAGTTAGAGGAAAGGCCACATATGTTGCAGAAATGAAGTAGAGAGTCAGACAGTGGTTCCAGGCATCTTGCGACGTCACCGGCAGAGGGGCAGTTGGTGGGGGCATTTATGGTCCCCCCCCCCCGGGGACTCCGAGGCTATGTCATTCGACGCCATATTTATTTATTTTTTAATTTTGAAAAGGAAGTGTGGTGTGTACTGTGCATGTAGTGTGGTGTGTCCTGTGCGTGTAGTTTGCCGTATAACAGCAGCTGTACTGGATAATATGAAGACAAGTATATCGATAAAGGGACTGAAGGAAACCTCTGATCATCTACATAGCTCAGGGATAAAGTTGGCTAAACGGAATGTGGAATCAGATATTGTGGGTTCCATAAAAATGATAATTGGTTCCAATTACTGTAAAAGATTCCTACATAGGACTTTCAAGAAGAATAAGGTACAGTTGTTCAAGAGTCCAGGAGGCAACCTTATTGTGGGTCAGTTGCCTTTTCCAAAGCAAGCTAAAGTAAAGGCCAAACTAGTAGACTCAGTCTTTGATACCGCCACACAGTCATTGATGGTAGCTAGTTTAGGTGCAGAATTAGAACCTACTCATATAAATGACTTGCTGGATGTAAAAATTTAACCTGTACACAAATTATGGAACCCAGAGAGCGTAGGACTACATTCTGAAGAACCAACCCCTGAAGATAAAATAACTGGATTTGTATAACCAGTCAGTGGAATTTATGGATGGACAGTATTGGGTAGGATTATCATGGAAGCTTAACCATTCGGAGTTATCAACAAATTACCAAGCAGGTAAGTCTCAGTTAAATTCTCTTCTAAGAAGGTTGAGAGTCAGACCAGAACATCTAACCATATATGATAATATTATAAAAGATCAGTTGCAGAATAAATTTACAGAAGAGGTAGAATTTCCTGTTAACCACAAAGAAGGACGTTGTTTGTCACATCATGCTGTAAGCATGGATTCAGTAACTACTCCCATAAGGATAGTTTTCAATTGTAGTAGTAATGCATCCAGAGGATCAGCTACCTTGAATGATTGCCAATACTCTGGACCTACACTAACAGAGAAGTTATGGAATCGACTATTCTATAGCACTAGCCGTGTGTGTGTGTGTGTGTGTGTGTGTGTGTGTGTGTGTGTGTGTGTGTGTGTGTGTGTGTTTTGGGCAGCCGAAACTACACATTCAAATCGCACCAAAACTGGCAAAAAAAATAACAAAAAATTCACTGATGTAACAAAACTTGGTCCCATCACGCTTGAAAAACTTTTACTATATTTAATAAGCCATCACATTTTGACCAATAAATGCTGCTCCGGGAGGCCGGCATAGGATCTCTGTAGAATTTTTTGTCCAGAGGTAGAACTAAAATAAACTGGGTTCCATTACCGGAGCTGCAAATAACACGATCAGTTGGTTAGCTGATAAAAATCCAAGTGACAACGTTACAGTAGAACAGCACATAAACGTGAGAGCCCTCCGCAGAAGCAAGTGTGAGGGCCCAAGGGCCCACGAGTGCTTGTGTATTACTAAGATTTAGAGAGACACCTTATGCTTATACAGTAGACATTAGTAATGCTTTTCTCAGAATAGGATTGAGAGTGGAAGATAGGAAATTTACAAAATTCCTCTGGCCTCAAGACCCTCAAAATGAGGATAGTCCATTGAAAACTTACTGTTTCCGATCGGTGCTCTTTGGCTCTCGTGCTAGCCTTTTCCTATTGTACTTTGCAACACTTTAAAGCATCATTTTGGAAATGCCAAATTCCCAGAAATAGGGCAGGCTTTTTACATGGATAATTTGCAAGGTGTTGCTGATACAGAGTCGGACACATTGAAGGCTTATGAAGTAGCCAGTTCCATATGTGGGAAGGCAAATTTGCCATTACAGAGCTGGAATACAAATTCACCGCTATTGAGGAATAAAATACAAGAGGACTATCCAAATTCTGACATTTCCAAAACTCAAAACGTGTTGGGTCTTAACTGCGATACAGGAGCTCAGCAAATAAGTTTGAAACTAATTAAGTTCTCTGATGTCACTCTCACCAAGAGATCCTTGTTAAGTCAAGTCTCCATGTTATTTGAACCATTGGGATTGGCTAGTCGTATAGTTATTAGGGGCAAATGTTTAGTGCAGCAGGCTTGGCGAGAAAAGTTAGATTGGGACACTGAATTACTGTAGGTGAGACATATGTGGAACAATGGGAACAGTTTAGAAAGGAGTTTGAAACCGCATCAAGCACATGTATTTCCAGGAAAATAAACAGTAGTGAGAAGTCGCACTTACACATATTTTGTGATGTTTCGCAAGGGCTTATGGAGCAGTAGCCTATTGCGCAACAGGAGAGGATAGTAAAATTATTATGTCCAAAGCCAGAGTTGCGCCAATTAAAGGAAGAACCCTACCTCAAATGGAATTGGCTTCCATAGAAGTAGGAACTAAATTGGCCAGGTATTTGACCACTACCCTTGATACTCAGTTTTAGGACATCTATATATGGACTGACAGTGAGATTTGTCTTTACTGCATAAGGAAGGAAGACAGCAAAATTCCTTTCGTCCGCAGTAATGAAGACTATTAAAGAGCTCTATCGGTAGAGAGGTGGCCTGCAGTTCTACCGGACGCAGGTTCAAATCCCCACTGGGGCAGGGAACAGTTTAAAGATTTGAATTTCATAAAAGCAGACTTTACTGATCTACCAGAAGATCCACCGACATGAATTAAAATTACCTCCACTAATACGAATTCACAAGTCCTGTATGAGACTGCCCTAGCATGTATTCAATGTGGGTATATTAGCGCCGAAGTGGTGACATGTTGAGGTGTGAGATATGTAGGAGGACTATTGGGGGTTGGGAGTTGGCTCTGAAGCATATGCCCAGAGTCAGACACATAAAAAATAAATAAAAAAAATAAAACCCAGCTGATCTGCTCTCGAGAGCTTCGACTGGGTTTAAATGTCCTAAATGGTTACTCACTAAATATTGGCTAGAACAGAAACAGTATAATGTTGCTGACGTTGGTGTAGTAAACTTGGATCCTGTAGTACCTGAGCCAGAAGAAACTGACATTAGCAGATTCTCAACAATAAGACAACTTATTAGTACTACTAAATTAGGTGTTAAATTTTTTAAATAAGAAAGTGGGGTTTCAGAAGTTTGATCCCATGGAATATTGGCTGAAAAGGATACAAAAGAATTATTATGGAGAGATATATGATCTTTTAGGCAAAGGCACCGGGAACAAGAATAAGCTGATAAGAGATTTAGGCTTGTTCTTAGACGGAAAGGGTCTAATTAGATGCCGAGGCCGAATAATAAAGGGTAATTTGCCTCTCCAAACTAGACATCCCATATTATTACCTTAGGTCAATTATTTTGTACAGTTAATAATTATAAAAGACCAGTTGAAGTTGTAACCATGATCTGACTCTTCCCGGAGGTGTGCCTCAGACTTTTGTCCGAATCCGGGAAAGGTATTGGATCCCTAAGGGTACACAGGAGGGATGAATAACGACCATATGACTATCCAGGTCCACCTGCCTTACCAAGGGATAGGGTAAATGTAAGTCGGCCCTTCAGGGTAACTGTAGTTGATTACAAGCAGGCTATAACTATTACTGGTGAGGGAACTCCCCATAAGGTGTATATATGTCTGTTTACTTGCGCCTACACAAGGGCAGTCCATCTAGAAATGGTAGAAGATTTGAGTTCAGAAATATTCCCGAACGTATTTAGAAGATTTGCTGCTAGAAGGTCTTCGTTTCATTTCGTTTCGTTGCGTTTTTAAAGGCTCCAACATGCTTGCATGCATCGGCTTTGGTCACCTAATGGCGGCTGTCCATGCTGCACGATCTATTGCAGCCTTCCTGTTTAGTCCCTAAACCCTGAGGTCACACCCAATGACCTCGTCCCATGTCTTTCTCGGTCTACCCCTCATAACCCCACCCTCAGTATTAACACTTCTCATCTTCCTCACTCAATTATCATCCCCCATCCTCTCCACATGCCCAAACCATCTCAATCTACCTCTCCTCATCACAACACCAATACACTCCAGTCCCATCCTACCTCTCAACTCTTCCATCGTAAACCCAGCCCCCCCAGACCTTGGACACAGGGACACACTACACATCCACCTAATCATTGTCATTTCTGTACGTCTGAGCCTGCGAGTATCCTCCTCCTTTACTGCCCAGGTCTCACTACCATACAGCATTACATTCCTAACATGCTGCATACAAAGATCCCTTAGCACGTAGGGAGAGTCCTCTCAATGTCAGGAGAGGAAAGAGATCCCTGAACTTCTTCCAACCACTTCTCACCCTAGCCACAGAGCTAACTCCAGCCCCACCTCCAGCACACAACATGTCTCCCAAATAACAAAGCTCTTCCACACACTCAAGAGATACACCAGCAAGTTCAATCCTTTCACGCCTGACAATCTCCATCTGCTCTCCCCGACACGCTGCACATATAAAATCAGCATTATCTCGCAGTCTGCCTCTGATACCATTACATCTCTTGTGCATCCATTTATCACAAACACCGGACAAGGTGGAATTACTTCCCACGCCGTTGTGGCAAACTGCACATGGCCACTCTCCCACGTCTTTGACAGTATTGCCACCAACCCTAGATTTCATGACTTTTGTTTTATTTGCATTTACCCTTAAGTCCTTGTGCCCCCATAGCATCTCTCCACTTCCCTAAACTTTCCCTCCGCTTCCCTTTCGTTCTCTGCAATCAACACCAAGTCATCAGCATAAAACATTTCCCACGGGAGTCCGTTTCTGAAGTCACATGAGAGGGCTTCAAGTACCATGATAAACAACATGAGAATCATAACTGACCCCTGATGCACACCAACGTTCACAGAAAACTCATCACTCAAATCTCCATTCACTCTTACCTGGGTGTGATCACCCACATACGTAGCCATAAACACCCTAACCAGCCACTCCTCCAAGCCAAGCTTTCTCATTGCCCACTTCACCACTTCTCTAGGGACTCTGTCAAAGGCCTTCTCCAAATCAACTAAAACAAAATAAAGATCCCTTTTCTTACCAATATTTTTTTCCTGAAGCTCTCGAACAATGAATGTAGCATCAGTGATCCCCCTACCTGGTATTAACCCAAACTGCATCTCATAATTTCACACTTTCTCTAATCATACCTTCTATTACTCTCTCTATTACCTTAATTATCCGATCTAAAAGCTTTATACCCCTATTATTTCCTCTTTCCAGGGCATCACCCTTCCCTTTATACACATTTACAATTACACTCTTCAGCCAATCATCTGGGACAACACACTCATAAATAATCATATTTATCAGGTCAGTGACTAACCTCACCCCTATATCTCCTGAGGCCTTCAACATTTCGGCAGTCAACCCAGACACCTGCTGCCTTCCCCACCTTCATCCTGCCTTATTGCCTCACTCATAGGAGCAACATCAATCAAAGGCCAAGGGCCAAACACTGGATCTGCTGGCTCCAAACCTTCCCTGTCCCAGTCAGACTCCTCATTCAGCAACCGGCTGTAATGCTCTCTCCATGCATCTTCAATATCCTCATTGTTCACCACTACCCTTCCTTCATCATTCTTGACACACTGCTCACCTATAATATCCCGATTATCCCTCTTCATCTGATTTGCCACCTTAAATATCATATTTTTCCTTTCCCCATGATTTGGGTTATCAAGTAAAAGTCTCTGTGACTCAAACTTCGCCCTGTATACCTCACGTCTAGCCCTACGCTTTGCAGGCAAATATTCCTCCTTGCTACCACCCTTCTTCCATTCCCAGAAAAGCCTTCTTTTCTCCTTAACTGCAGCTTCTACACCCTCTTGTCCTAATAAATTAATAAGCAACACCGGAACCAATTTCATTGAAGCAGCACCTCTACTTTTAAATATATTGAAGGACCCAAAGGTTAAGTCGGCGCTGGGAATCTGAAATTGTATCTGGCAGTTCATAGCTCCAAGAGCACCAGGGCAAAATGGATTTACCAAAAGAATGATTGGTATTGTGAAGATCTGCTGAAAGAAAACATTACACAGAACTAAGATCACTAGAGAGGAGTTAAGAACAGTGATAACTGAAACTGGAGCTAGGATTAGTGACAGACCTTTAACCTATCTAGATGACGCAAGCATTTTGATTGAGGCATTGACACTGGCTTATATGTTATATGGCAGAAAGCTCCATCCGATGCCTTGTGTGGATATCCAGGAGGAAGTAGATGATCTTACCATAGAAAATAATGACTTAGGGCAACACCTGCAGGAGGGATATCAACGTCTGAAAAAGGCACTGGACACCTTCAATAGACATTGGAGGAAAGAATATCTTTTGAGCCTAAGAGAAAGATTTTATGGGGCTCAGGCTGCCAGCAACAAGTCTGTTATAAACATAGATGTGCTCTTAGTAAAAACAGAACAACCAAGATCCCAGTGGCCATTAACTAAAGTGATCTCCTTGCACTCAGACTCAGAAGGGGTGCTGTGACTCGTAAAAATAAAATGTAGAAGATACACTAATATAAAAACTATAGTAAACTGGTACCCCTTGAGTTAACAGCTACCTCAGAGACAGTGGATGGTGGGGACCAAATGGATCAAGATGCGCAACCTAGAAGGGGCACAGCACAGGGTTCTCGAGACCTATGGAGAGAACTCCTGGCTAAGGGTCACATTACATGATACAGCATATCATTTTTTGCCTGGCCCCAAAACTGTGGGAAATATATTCCCCCAAAGTGGTTGCGCTCTTTACCTTTTAAAATAGTCGTCCCTGGTTAACAGCAGAGGAAAACCCATCCCGTCCAGGTAACATGTATACATGATAGTAATTTGCGCCATTGTTTGAATATTCAGCTGATTATTTTCACCACCTGCACCCGCTGGCAACCCTCCTGCACACATCCCAGTCATACTCCAGTTGCCTGCCTACCTCCGTGATGGATAGACCTACATAAATCCATATTTCTGTGTCCGGACCCTCGGCTGACTTCAACACCAATGAAGTCCAAAGGCCCTCAGAGGAAAGGCTTAAGTGATAGTGCGGTAGGAAGGGAGTTAGATATACCATTATTGTCGACTGAGTGGAGAAAGTGACTCCTCCTCTGAGGAAGCAGATCTAGTGATGTAGAGCATGGAAAAATATGCATCAGAGGAGGAGAGTCACCATGAATTCTCCCACTGTGCGACGATATTTCCCATCTGCACAATCATCGGCCTTTTCTGATAATGAAGGATCAGATGGAGTTGATGATCCTGCAGAGGGTGATATACGTGCAGTGGAGAAAGTGGTGGGGGAGATAGAGAGCAAAGGAAGCGAGAAGGCTGGTGGGAGGAGAAAATGCCGCAGGCTGAGCTGCTGGGCACGAGAACGGCCTAGGGTGGAAATTTCCACCCATAAACCATCACCACTTTCACCCACATGGCCTGCATCACTTTATTCATCACCATTTACCTCAGCATGCCGGCGTGCATCACCACAGGCCTCACCACGTGCCTCACCAAGCCGACCTGCCTCACTATGCTGACCTGCCTCACCATGCCGGCATGCATTACTACAGGCCTCACCACATGCCTCACCACGCCGGCCTGCATCACTACAGGCCTCACCACACTGGCCTGCATCACTACAGGCCTCACGACATACCCTACCAAGTCGACCTGCCTCATTACGTGTCTCACCATGTCGACCAGCTTTACTACGTGCCTCACCAAGCCGATCTGCATCACTTCAGGTCTCACCAAGGGCCTCACCATGCCGACCTACATCACTAGAGGCCACACCACACCAGCCTGCATCACTACAGGCCTCACCACGTGGCTCAGCATGCCGGCCTGCCTCAACATGTGGCACGCCATGCTGGCCTGCCTCACCACGTGCCATATCACCACTACCTGGCCCATCAGGTTATGATCGTGCAGGTGCAAGCCGGCAGGCACGTGTCCACCGACGCCTTTTGCCAATGCCATCACCACCACGATCACCGTCACCAGCATTATCGCCTGCCTCGTCTAATGGTGAGTCGGCGGAATCGCCACCATGCCGCCATGCTAGGGGCCATGGCAGGGCACAGGGCAGGCCACGTGCACAGCAGACATGAGGGGAGCCGAGGACAGGTAAGTTAGAAACCTTTGTGTGGGAGGAAGGGATGGGTTTCAGGGTGAGGCACCTGTTTTTGATGACACAAACGCAGGTGTGTAGCCAGAATTTCCCCGCAACAGAGCTTCTTCTGCAGTGGACTTCTTCTTTGCTTTCGTCACAACAGCAGTGATGGAGTTCATTGTGAAAGAAGTGAACAGTTTCAGGGATTTCATCTGCAATTGGGCTGAGACCTCACACCTGAGAGAGTGTGAAAATGAAGAAATGGACTTCAGTGAGTGTTAGTGAAATGTATGTTTGGCTAGCATTGACAATGTTGATGCCTCATGTTAGAAAACATAACATATACGATTATTGGTTCATAGACGAGTCTGTATTTGGTAAGTACATGCCACGTGACCGATATCTTGATATCCTGAGGTACTTGCATTTTTCCACAAATATGGGCCTACATCCGAACGATAGACCGCAGGATGAAGGAAAAATGTTGATCTTTTTTTTCAGGCCATTTCAGAAGGTCGTTATCAACGAGTTGCTTCTTTTGTTCAGGGGACGTCTTGCCTTCATTCAGTACATTCCATCAAAGAGACATCATTTTGGAATAAAGTTCTTTGTATTGTATGATTGCAAAAGCTGTAATAAATCTATCTAAATCAAACTTTCTTCAAAAGCAAGCATCAAAACTACTTAACAACCCTAATGACAATAGAATATTCTGGTCAACTCTTAATTCTTTCAATAATAACTTTAACAAGTCATTTTCCTTTCCCCCACTAAAATCCTCAGATGGCAATATTACAAATGACCCACGTGGGAAAGCAGATATCTTTGCTAGTACCTTTGCAAGAAACTCTACCATAGATGATACCAGCCAGAATGTCTCAGTACTGGAACTTGATTCTCCCGAAATTGCCCCACTTAAAATACAGACAAGATTTGTAAAATCATCCTAGACAATTTACCTACCAACAAAGCTCCAGGTCCAGATGGAATTCCGCCAATTGTTTTGAAAAACTGTTTCCCTGAACTTGCCTCTGTCCTAGCTAAATTATTCAGACTATGCATACGTACTTCTTTATTCCCAAATTCATGGAAAGAAGCCAATATCCACCCAGTTCCGAAGAAGGGAAGTTCGTCTGACCCCTCCAATTACAGACCAATAGCTATCACATCTTCTCTTGGTAAGGTGTTTGAAACTTTAATTAATAAGCACATTGTTAAACATCTTGAATCCAACAACTTAATTAATGATAGACAATACGGTTTTCGCCACGAAAGATCCACCATTGACATACTCAATCTCTTAACTCATACCATCCATCAATCAATTGATCTTTTTGGAGAAACTCACGCAGTAGCTCTTGATATCTCTAAAGCTTTCGACAGAGTATGGCACCGTTCCCTGCTGTCCAAACTCCCTTGCTATGGACTAACGTCTTTTGTTCCTTTGATTTCTTCTTTTCTTAGTGACAGGAAAATAAGAGTAAAAGTAGATGATGTATATTCGAATTTCCACTCAATTAACGCCGGCGTGCCGCAGGGATCAGTACTGGCGCCAACCCTATTTCTGGTTCATATTAATGATCTCTTATCTGTCACTCACAATCCCATTCACTCATATGCAGATGACTCAACACTTCATAGTTCATTCATACTCAGACATCCATTTACAAAGTCTAATATCTCTACCTCTCAACTCAATACAGCCATCTCCATAAATCAAGATCTATCTACAATCAGTGAATGGGGACAAAAACACCTTGTCTCTTTTTAATGCTAGCAAAACTAAATATATACAGTTTACTAATAGACAGATATTGCCAGATTCGTACATTACCTTCAGTGCTACTAATATTCCCATCTCCAAAAGTATTGAAATTCTTGGTGTCTCACTTAACAGTGCCCTCAGCTGGACCTCTCATGTCAGATCACTTGCTAAAACCGCCTCAAAGAAACTTGGATTATTGTACAGAGTCCGTAACTTCTTCGCCGATGAGCAGTTAGCTATAATTTATAAGAGTCATGTGCGCTTTCAGCTTGAGTATTGCTCACCCTTGTAGAATGGTTGTGGAGAGGTTGCTTTAAGACAACTAGACAAAATTCAGAATAAAGCTGTTAGAATCATTAACAACCCTGCCATTACATATAAACTACCTCCCCTGCAAGTAAGAAGGAATGTTGCCTCCCTTGCATTATTTTACAGATATTTTTTTGGCAAATGCTCAGACGAAGTTGCGTCCATGGTGCCACCTCTCCATGCCTTCCCTCGTGCTACACGGACATCTGGTAGCGCTCATGACTGGAATGTCACTCAACCATATTGCAGAACTTCTGCCTATCAGAATTCTTTCATTCCCCGAACTGCATCTCTCTGGAACTCGCTTCCCCAGAGTTGTTTTCCTCCAAATTTCAACCTACAACTGTTCAAGTCTAACTGTTACAGATATTTTATGAACAGAGGACACCAGTAATCTGGTGTATGGATTTTTTTTTTTCTCCATTTGTTTGTCCTTCCTCCGTTCTGTTATTAAAAAAAAAAAAAGAAAAAAACTTTCATTAGTGTCCTTAAATAAATTTTAGCACCATAAAATTCTCCATCCCTACTATCAGCAAGGATCACCCACAAAAGTTCATTCTCCTTTTTATTATTATTATTTTCTTGTCGGTCCCTGAGCAATACTTTGAGAGGCACAGGAAGATTGGTAGCATCGCTTTCCTGGCGACTTATTCTGTGCAGAACACCCTCGTAACTTCTTTTACGTTACTAATGCAGACTCCCATTAACAAAACTTGGCTGTATAAATAATCTATCTATCTATTGCCAGACGCCTCAATCCCGTTTGGGGTGGCAACAAACAAATCGCCTCCAAGTCGCCCTGTCCCCCGCCATTTCACTGCCCTGTTCCCAACTCACACCCCCCTCTCTCATATACCTCTCCACCCCATCCCTCCATCTCATCCTCGGCCTCCCCCTCCCTCTCCCCCTCTCCAACTGACTCACATACACTCTTCTCGTCAGTCTCTCACCCTCCATCCTCTCCACATGGTCAAACCACCTCAGTGTGTTCCTCATAATGCTTCCTATCACATCCACATCCACACCACAACGCTCCTTTATATCCTCATTCGTCAGCCTGTCTCTCCATGTGACTCCACAGGCTCCTCTTAGATAACTCATTTCCACTGCTCTCACTCTTGACTTGTGTCCTTCCAACAACGTCCAAGCTTCACTTCCGTACGTTAGAGTTGGTATCACAATACTGTCATGTAGTAACTTTTTCACTTCCATGCTCACTTCCCTGCTTCTTATCACTGCTTTCAAAGAACCAGCAACCTTTCTTCCCTGCTGTACCCTTTCACGCACTTCACCCTCCAAACCTCCATCCTTACTCATCACACTACCCAAGTACTTAAACGTACTCACATTTTCCAATTCCTCACCATCCAACCTCGCTGTACATTCACTGACTTCACCTCTCTCAAAGACCATCACTTTACTCTTCCCTACATTCAACTTTAGATTCCGTTTCTTACACACTCTCCCAAACTCATCCACCAAGCCTTGCAGCTCCCCTTCGTCTTCAAAGAACCAGCAACCTTTCTTCCCTGCTGTACCCTTTCACGCACTTCACCCTCCAAACCTCCATCCTTACTCATCACACTACCCAAGTACTTAAACGTACTCACATTTTCCAATTCCTCACCATCCAACCTCGCTGTACATTCACTGACTTCACCTCTCTCAAAGACCATCACTTTACTCTTCCCTACATTCAACTTTAGATTCCGTTTCTTACACACTCTCCCAAACTCATCCACCAAGCCTTGCAGCTCCCCTTCGTCTTCACTCAACAACACAATATCATCTGCACACAACAGTACAGGGAGTTTCCAAACACTATCCTCTCTCACCAGGGCCACTCCAACATCCACTACCCTACCTTGTACCTCTTTTATTACCCCATCCATGTACAGATTGAACAACCATGGAGACATGACACATCCGTGTTTCAACCCAACTTTCAAAGAGAAAAATTCACTTAGTTCACCATCCACACGCACTGCAGCCTTCGCACCATCGTACATACTCTTCACAGCATTCAACAACTTCCCATCTACTCCATATATTCTTAACACTTTCCACAATCCTTGTCTATCCACCCTGTCATATGTTTTCTCCAAATCCATGAAAGCCGCATACAACTTCTTTCCCTTCTCTAGAAACTTTTCCACTAAAGATCTAAGAATGAATATCTGATCTACACAACCTCTTCCCTTCCTGAAGCCTCCCTGTTCTTCTCCGACTATTTTCTCTGTTCTTTCTCTAACTCTGTCAATAAGTATCCTACCATACACTTTTCCTATTATACTAAGAAGACAAATGCCCCTATGATTACCACACACTTCTTTTTCCCCTTTTCCTTTGTACAAGGGAATAATTATACCTGACTTCCAATCCTCCGTGACTCTACCTTCCTCCCAGGCCAATCTGCACATCTTCCACATCCATTCTACTACTATCTCTCCCCCATGCTTCAGCATTTCATCACACACTCCATCAATTCCTGGGGCTTTCCCCGATTTAACTTTCTTCATTGTTTCCACAACTCCTATCCTACTGATTTCTTCCTGTCTTCTCACCTCCCTCCTTCTCCCAGCCATTCCCCAGCCACTTATACTCGCATCACTTCCATCCTCTATGTTCAACAATTCCTTAAAGTGTTCTCTCCATCTGCTCACTTATTCTCCCTTCTCCACTAGTAATCTACCATTTTTATCTTTCACTCCCCTGCTAACTTCAATTCCACCCTGTCTTACTCTTTTCACCTCTTTCCAGAACATTTTCTTACAGTCCCTCCACTTTACACTCAAATTCCTTCCAAATTCCTCATAATAATAATGAAGAGTTAAATACTGAGGTGTAATATGCAACATACGTCGCTTTGGAAGAAGTTTTACGATGCCTGTTATACTTTTTAGTACATGGCTACTTTTGTCTTGAAACTACAATTTTAATAAATGTCTGTGTAATTTTACCTAGGTCTACACTAGCCAAATACCGCCAACCGGGTGGTGTAATCACATCACCATGATGTTAAACTTAGATAACAGATAAACAGTGCTCATTCAGGAAGAGTTATTAAGACAAGTAGAACATTATTGTAGACATTGTTGGAAAAACAGTGTACTGTACAATGAAAGCAAGGAAGGCCGGAAGCTTCTGGCTCATTGGGTATGATTTGTCAGATATGTTTCATTTTTTAACTGATATAGAAACATTCCGAAACCACCATCGGGGAGCTTTTGAATTTCTGCTTCTAAATCAACTCCGAAATAGACGACCGTAAACAAAGTTTCGATGTAAAAGACTGTCACTTTATGTTTTTCTTTATTTACAGTTTATGGTGTGTTCATAATACAAACATTTAGGAAATCAGTGATGTGTGGTATACGTCAGTGCACCACACGTCAGTCTAAAATGAAACTATTCGCCAGACAGTGGAAGCATGTGTGTGTGAAGTTTGTTTTATATGAGTAATGACAGAACTCTTGTAACTGTAAAAATGTAAACGTGTATCGAGCACTAATGATTTAATTATCGAGAAATAATTTTTTTTTTTTTTTTTTTGAATAGAAAAGAACAGATGATGATGATTACTATCATCATAGTCGTCATCATCATCATTATAAGTATCGTTTTTATTGAATTTTTCCCACAAAATAATTCGGGGGACGAACATGAAATGTTAGTAATTTCAGGCTGATGACGTAGTTTTGAATTTTTGCTGTCACTAGGTACACGACTTTCCTGAGTTTAGAACAGATCTGTCAGTGAAAAGGGTAACGAAAAATGTATCGAAGTTCTCCAGTTCGAAGTCTCTCCTAAAAAGCTGGATAAAATCGAATGAAGATATGAAGAACAAATGTTATCTGAGTAGCCAGTGAGCGCTCAGCAGTGTTGCCACACATACGATAATTATCGTATACTACGATAATATTGCTTCTGTTACATGTACGATACCATTTTCTATTATCTTACGGTTTGTACGATAATTTTGGGTTAAAAGCTAGCATGGCAGTAAATTTTGAGGCACGCATAGCTAATCATGCAGTGTTGTTCCACAATTGGACAGATGAGGATCTTAAGGGCTGTGACGGTCTTCAATGAAAATATTTTTGTAATGGTATTACTGAATTATTACGTGCAAGAGTAAGCTCATTTCTATGAATTATCTAAGTTCTGTGGACTGCATCCTGTTGCTAGTCAGAGTGATTTTCTAGACTGGCACTAAGGCTATTTCTTTTCCTTGAAGTATTATTCTTGTAATAAAGGATATGATTATACTATCGTAATATTATCATTATGAGATTTTCATGGTATGCTCTAATTCTAATACAAAATAAGGTGATAAATATACACCTGAGCATACGTCAGTACCTTACAAAACAACGTTTCTTATGAAGATATTGTAATGGGTAAGTTTTCAATAAATAACCAAGGCATCGGCGACCGTTTTAAAATAGACTACATCAGATTCTTAAACAGTTTTTAAAAAATAATGATGTACGATAATTCCAACGAAAAGTCGATAATTTTGAGGGGCCGGTACGGTATTTCCCATCTAAAAGTGTGGCAACACTGGCGCTCAGTTCGCGTCCATCAGTTCAGTGGTGTGTTGACAGTTGGTGTGTGTGGGTGTTTTCATCTCTCCGTCTCGTTACCTCTTCGTAGTCAGGTACAGCTGATATTCCTCTAAAAGCATTGACTTCTGCCTTCCATATTCCTTTCACGCAAAAACAGTTCATGTAATGCCTTCCACTGCCACAGCCAACAGAGAAGTGTCGAAGGAATATTGTTCGTGTCTATTTCTCTCATAATCTTAATAACATAGCCCGGCGGCAGCATAAGCATAATACCATCCATCCATCATCATCAACTAATCGTTTTTTCGACCCACGAGAATCGTAGAACTTACTCAGTTCCGACATTTAAGGCGAAGGAGATTAGCCTCACCTGTACTAGAGTGGCATTATGTATGCCATAAACTCCACATCTCTCAGATATAAACTTACACAGGCTCAGTCTGGTTGGAGCACCTTAGCTCAATAAACCACCAGATATCTTTGATAATACGCAATAATCAATGGAGATAGATTGTTTCAACTTCTTCAGTCTCAGCTGTAACAGTTAAGATGAGAGCATAAACAAGTTACCTTAATACTAGGTTTCCGAGAGGAATGCTTTCATGCTGTGGCACTGATGTAACTAGGCGGTGTAGCTTCCCAATTATATACTAGTACGGCCATACCACGTTGAGTACACCGCTTCCCGTCCGATCAGCGAAGTTAAGCAACGTTGGGTCTGGTTAGTACTTGGATGGGTGACCGCCTGGGAACACCAGATGCTGTTGGCATCCCTACGTGTCAAGTGGGGTTGGTGGAGGATTAGTGCCCCTCCCTGTAAAACAATGAACTCTAAGCCGTTGGCCACCCCGTTTGGGATACATGGCGTCTGGCAATGAGTAAATGAATGAAACGTGTCCCTCATCTACCTCTCGATCCCCTGAAAGGAAGATACTGTAGTAGGCCGCTGGAGAAAAGCATGCAGTCCACGCAGTGACTGGGTTCACATTCAGATGAGCCTGTGGTTACTACTACTACAACTACTACTACTGCCACCACCTGATCACCCTGTGATGTGACTCAGCCTCAGGTGAATAAAAGCGACAGAAATATACAATCGCTTGATCAGAATTCCAGAGTTATTCCGATCTTGAAAGGATAACGGTAATAGTAATAACACACACGAACACATGACCTGCTCTCTGCTGAAGAACAATGGCCCAGCGTTGGCTAGAATAAAATACTAGAATTGTCGTGATCGTGAACGTGATTATGGGAAGTGTACTAGCACTTCTATTTCTCTTCTGAAAAAAAAAAAAAAAATCGTCTGACATGAATTGGAATGGAATACTAGACTAGTTCCGACCATGAAAGTTATGTTGGTAACAGTACTCGCACTATCAGTTTCGTATGACTCACACTTTATTGAGGAAAAGTCGTCTTAGGTTGGCTGAAATATAACACTAAAGTTGTTCCGGCCATAGGAAGGTGAAATAGGATCGTCCGACGTAGTAAGAAAATAGTACTGATGTTACCCATATACTATATCGCTTATATTCTTCAGTTTCTCGCCTTTTTTCTTCAAATACTCCTAAGAGCTGCTCTGTCCGTCTGTCTTTCAGTAACGATTTTCAAACATAAGGTGTTTTAGACTTTAGCGATTTCAGCAGAGCCACACCACATCACTTAAAATTACTCCCTGTTATTACACACCAAGGTAGTTAACCGAATGACCCTGAAGCTCTCTTATGAAGTATTTCTGTAGATCTTCACAAGATCACATTACTACCCAGACAACAAAGAGTCGTACAGTCGCTCACGTGGGGAACGCCCTACCACCTTTTCCTTGGTGATTTATATTGTATATTAAACCTTATGGATGTAATCATCATCGTAATCAGCATCATCGCGACCCGTTTTCCTACCCAGTGCTGTGTATCATTCACCAGAACAATAGGCAAGGACTTCGTTACTCACTCGTACACCTACCTAGAACTAAAATAGGACCATCGACTATAAATTTGATGGTTACATAGGTATTCAAGTGGAAGACTGGGACTTATCACTGCCGAGGGGATATGGTATCACCTCGAATAGAAGCGGTCATCGAAGGTTGTATCCAATCCCTCCAATTAAAAAAGTCTATCCTAAACCAACTTATGTGATCTGAAAATGTCAAGGATGAAATATAATACACTTTATCGTAAGAAAAGAAATATGGTAGTAGCAGGAATAAAGTACAATATGAGGTACTTGGCTGACAGACTAAAAGGTTTAAGCTGAACTAGTGTCGTATTGTGTGCTGTGGTGTCGGTGGCAGGGTGATTTTGTATGTTGTGCGAGGTGGTATTATGTGGCGTCACTGAAGTCTCCAAAGTCTACGGGACGGAACCACAAAGCGCCCGAAAATCGTAAGTGAGAGACAGACGATCAGAACGGCTTCTAGAGATGCTCCTGCAATAAAATGAGGTGTCGGGGCAGGCTGAGTGAGATAAGGTAAACAATCCGTCTGGTGGTAGGGAGGATCAACTGTCAGGTGCATTCTTTGACTGTGTGGCATGTGACGCGCATTGAAACCAGCAAAAAGTGAAGCCTGTAGTTGTTTTTGTTTGTTTGTTCTTGCCCAGGCTTATATGAAACCTGAATCCGATGAAGTGCAGGTTTAACCCCTTAAAATAAATGATGGCGTCATTTCCATGTTAATTAGGCCATTAAAGAAGATTTTATTCAGATTCAGCTATATATCGTTTAGTGAGAAGGTTATATATAAAACTCCTCTAGTTTTAATAACTTCCTCTAAGCCGAATAAAAAAAAAGTCTGTTTAAAGACAAGTTGGAGTAAACAAAACGCCGAGAACTCAGGCCCCAGGCTGTCGACGAAAAAAATCGCCCGGTAGCCTATGCCTCCGCCAAGCCCTGCGCACGGACTCGCCGTACAACCTCCATGATAGGGTTCAATGTGGGTTGAAATGAGGCTAAAAATAAACTAAGTCGATCCCATATGGCCTTGACCTTTGATCTCTTGATCTGGATGACATTATCAGTTCATTGCCATTTCATACTGTATCACTGACGATAGTTTGGTTGAAAACCGTTGAGGGGTTAAAGAGATATCGCGCCCACGCCCATATGACCTTGCCTTTGACTCCTTGACCTTGCTGACCTAATCAATTTATTGTCCCTTCATACTACATCACTGACAAAAGTTTGGTCGAAATCCGTCGAAGCAATTAGGAAATATTACGCACGCAAGTATTAACTCACTCGACCCAAAATTGTCTTGACCTCTAACCTCTTGATCTAGCTGACCTAAACAGTTCATCATCTCCTCATACTGAACCACTGGCAAAAGTATGGTAGAAATCTATCGATGGGTTCAGGAGATATCACACCAAGAAAAGTGTTCCGGACTCAAGCACGCACCAACGTACCCATACACACACGGACGGACACACCAATCGTTTAATGCCTCCTCCACCATAGATGAGGGGAGGCATAGAAAGTGTATAAAACATCCCGCCATTTTGGTCACCACGATAAATTGGCCCTTGTTGACACAGACGTATTTTGTAACTCTGTACAATACCCTTAACCACTAAATCTCGAAGTGGAACGCAAGATCCTTATTTTTTACGACAGTTTTTGAAGCAACTGAGGAAGATCCAACATGTTTAGCTCCCCCATATCGTGGCTGACTGCACTTAGTAATGTGAGATGCAGCCTGACCATAGCTAAGAAGAGCAATCACAGATTGCAAACCTCCGCCAAGGCGGTGATGTTATCTTGTAATTTTTGTGCAATTATAGTAGGCATTATTTAGTGAGTTAGAGCCAAAACGTTGAATTTGCCACTATCCCGCAATGGTAAAGAATCCTTTAAAACATTCCTGGATCCAGATGATGATCCGCATCACCACCAAAATCTAATGGACTGTATCTTGGGCCATACTTTACACTTCCATAAAATTTCAGCAAATCTGGTCATAACTTCTCAAGTAATCCTGCTAACAGACAAACAGACAAACAAACCAACGCGGGCAAAAACATAACCTCCTTGGCGGAGATAATAACCACTGGCGCTCCAAAGATTACGGTAAAATATGGATTTGCATCGACTTTGCCAAGTAAGATGAGTACGATATTAAGTTACACAATACGTCAGCATAATCAAGGAGGTAACTGAGAGTGGTGAGGAAAAGTGCAGGATGAACTATATCCATTGTACAGTATTTTAAGTTGACCTAAAAAAAAAAAAAATTACATATCTCCATCATCAGTGTTGAGTTCTGATTAGAGATTAATTGTATGAGGTTATGGAATGGATGTAGAGCGGTATTAATGTCATATTCTGCCATTAGCTACGGCATAGAAGCTAAAAATCAAGGGAGGAAAATCGCCGTCAAGATGTGAAAAGAAAAAAGAAAAAAAAGAAATATAGTACTGTCGTGGCCGGTTGAACTAAGACCAAAAAAAGTATGCTCTGTGGAAAGAGATGTTACTAGGGTTATTGGCTTGAGTGCAGTGATGGATTGATACCAATTATCCTTCAAGAACGGATGTGTCGGGTGAGGGGGAGAAATGTGGTGGAAGAAAAATTAGATGGGATGAGCTGGTTTTGTGGTGGAGGGTAAGGAAGGTACTCATCCATCCATCATTCAAATATTTCTTTGTCCCACCAGAAGCGTAGGAGCCCTGGGCTAGGCTAATCAGTCCTGATAATAATGGCGAGGGTGGCCAGCCTCACTCGTCCCTAAGTGCCATTACGTGAACAATATATTCCAACTACTCCTCAAAGATAAACCTTTACAGGTTCAGTGCGTTTTTTTTTTTATGTGAGGAAGAAGGAACCAAAGGCCGCGGGCCCGCAATTATTGTTCCTTCCAAGAGAAAAACAAAATACAAGAGAGACCCAAATTCAAGATCCGATCACTTCGAGATGCCTGGACACACTGTGTTTGAAAGACTTGAGATCATAGGAAGCGGGAAATACAGACAGAGGGAGACAGTTCCAGAGTTGACCTGTTGCATAAATGAACGACTGGGAGTAACGGTTAACTCTTGCATTAGAGAGCCGGACAGAAAAGGGATGAGAGTTTGCTGCTAGACGGATGCTATGCGCCCGTCGTAGAGGTGAAGGGATGCAAGCAGACAGTTCAGAGGAGCAGTGACCATTTAAGTAGCGATAGAAAAGAGATAAAGATGCAACAGTTAGACGAAGAGACAGAGATTGAAGGGAGTCAGTAAGAGGAGGAGAGTTAATGAGACGAAAAGCCTTTGACTCCACCCTATTGAGAAGAGCTGTATGTGGGGAGCCTCCCCACACATGAGAGTTGTACTCCACACAGGGGCGGATAAAACCCCTGTAAAGTCAACAATTGTGCAGGGGCATCTGACTAACTAAAGCACCAGGCGACATTTGGTTATACAGGTACATAACACCCAACTTGGTAGACAGGTTTCTGATTCACAGGAAACCATTAGGCCTCTCAATAAGTGTAGTCATCCGGAAACAGCACTATATCCACTGAGTGGATGGTGGGAACAGTCACCAACTCATGAGAGTGTATCCAGTGAAAACGGGTGATGTAAGATTACTTGTCTGAGTGCAGTCAAGGTAATTTTGAAGTTTCCTCGAATACCAAGAATATCAACAAAATGAGTTCGTGTTGCCCTCATGTATTTGATATGTGGTTTCTTGCAACGAAGGTAAATGTAGAAATTATCAAAAGAGCGCACACCTCCACCAGTGCCAGTGAAATCTGTTATACTGCTGCAGTTGTGCTTTCGTACCAGAAGAATACTTTGAACGTCCCACATACTAAGTTAGTACTAGTGCCTTAGTCTGTTCAGTTACACAGTTTCAGAGAGCAGGGGCGTAGCCAGGAAGTTCACAAGGGGGGGGGGGCAGGAGAAGGATGTCTATAGATTCTTCAAAAGGAGGTGGGAGGCGAGTGAAGCGTGCATGTGCTGCTGGGGAGTCTGGGTGGGCGCTGTGAGCCTCCCCCCCCCCCCCCGGAAAATTTTTGAAAATTATGTACTTTTAGGGGTTTTCTGAGGCCTATGAAAGTATGTATTGGAATATTTAGATAAATCATTCTAGTGAAAATGGAGAAATATAATGCAAGAAAATGATTTTGGCTGAAAAAAAAAGAAAAAGGCTTTTGTAATGATCCTTATGGAATGAAAGAACAATAATGAATCTGTGAGTTCAAGTGCATTTTCCTCGCCTTTGAGACAATAATAATCTTAGCTATATTAGCTGGAACCTGGAAATGTCATAATTAACCTGTTAGACAAAAGGCGATAACAAAAACATATTTTTGTTTTCTAAAGGAAAGCAATATAATTTTAAATATTTCACAAATCTCTTGGTACCTCAAGACTCAAATATCATATAATATATTAAGAACCACTTCCATAGTCCATACATTATCTTTAATTATAAATATACCATGCATTGGAAGTCTACCCACTTGGTTAAACTAAAAGGGTAAGCCTTAAAATATGTTGAATTACTTAGACTTGTCTGCTGTTTTTAATTGAATGTTCTAAGAATTTATATATATATATATATATATATATATATATATATATATATATATATATATATATATATATATACACACACACCTGATTTCTGCTTTGATAACAGGCAGTACAAGCTCAAGCACACATTCGAGCTGATCGTTTTCTTACTTTCAACGGACATTGGTTAAAAAATAATAGTTCTGATTAATTAAATTAGAAGGAAACACTGATTGACCAAAACATAAGAGATTCTCGAACTCAGACAAATAAGTGGTTTCATTCATACTGGTACTCTATAACCGCTATATCGACGTAAATGAAAATAACAACAATTATATATATATATATATATATATGCTCTCTGTAATTTTGCATGCCATGAATACGGTATATTCATAAAAGGAGATTCAATCTTCTTGCTTTTCTCTTTGAGAACTGATCCAAAATTATGTCCGCATGAGGCTGACTCACCATGATTCTCTCTCTCTCTCTCAAGCGATTAATTTATTTATGTATTTTTAAAGATTTATTATTATTTTTTTAGCCCTATACGATTTTAAGACCCTCAAAGAGGGGACGGTTGCTTCCTCCGTCCCCCCCCCCCTCGCCATGCCCCTGTCAAAGAGTGCATACCTGCGCAAATGTCAATAGAATATATGTCCGGATCTGGATCCATCCGAAAATATAATCAGCTCCTCGTTGACTCACTTTCAGTCTATTCGTCAGATTTTATTTAAATTCGGTGACAACTTTTTGATATATGATGTTTTACACAAACACGCAGACACGAGTGAATGCATAACCTCCAGCTTCGTTAGAGAAGGTTATGATGTACCACAGCGGGAGAAAGATATAATTGTACCTAATTATTAACAGTAAACACACACACACACACACACACACACACACACACACACACACACACACACACATTCCTCTTTCTCTCTTTCTCTCTCTTCAACAACTTTGCACCACACACACACACATTCCTCTCTCTCTCTCTCTCTCTCTCTCTCTCTCTCTCTCTCTCTCCAACACCTTTGCACCCACATTTCAGCCTGTAGACAGCTGTGTGCCATGACTTACTAATTATACACCAGCCTCTATATTTTAAGACAATCTGTAGCAGATTATATTCCACAAACGTTACACTCAGATGTATGAGAATTATTTACAAATAAAAGATAAAAAACATAAAAGGAACATATCTTCGTTCATCTTGAACAAATAAATTTGCATACAGCCAATGCTATAACACCGGATGAACGAGGAACTGTGTGACAAACTTCATAATTTTGTTGGAATAATTTTGAGTAATGATTTCCAATCATCATCATCATCATCATCAGTCTGAGTCAGTCCAGTGAAGGACAAAGTCCCCTTCCTTCTTTTTCCACTGACCTTTTGAATGAAGGACTGTACCATGCTGTCCTTGCGAATCTCAGAATTTCTTTTCTCCATCATGTTTGATGTTTCCTCCTTTCTCTCACCTCTCACTGGGTGCCATTCCGTTATCGTGGCTGTCATTTTGTTATCCGTTCTACGAAGGATATTACCAGCCCATATCCATTTTTTTTTAATAGCGGCGATTGTGCAATCTACTTTTTGTTTTTCTTATCCAGGATGATTTCTTTTTATCTCTCCATGTGATCCCTAAAATGATCCTATCTACTGCATGTGAACTCTTCATTGGCTGTGTTCCAAGTATTATGTTAGAATTCGTGTTTCTGGTTCAAAATTTAAAACAGGAAGGGCACAGTGCTTATTAACCGTCTCTTCTGACATAACGACTGTTGTTTATCCTTCTTGTAGTTACTTAGTTTATCTATAGCCATCTATTTCATTCCTGTTCTTCGCTTTATATATATATATATATATATATATATATATATATATATATATATATATATATATATGTGTGTGTGTGTGTGTGTGTGTGTGTGTGTGTGTAAAATATGAATGTGCTAATAGGTGTATATCTCTTTCTAGCAAATAAAGTGAGATTCTTTATTAACCATTCAGAGACAACTGTTTTGAGGGGTGTGTGACGAAGTTGTATACAGTAGAAGTAATAGTGGCAATTTCAGTTTCAGCTAGACGTGAACCTGACAGACTACAGGCTGTTGATTCCCTTTTCCCACATCCCACCATCCTTCTATCGAGGGATGTTGAAAAAGTTGAGGGACATCTATATAATTGGGCATTTCCAGCTCCCGGCTATATTGGTGCCACCACGTAAAGGCTTCCTTGCATTACTTATTTTTGGACTGGTAAGAAAGGGGAGTGCTTCCAATAATTAAGCCACACATCTCATGTCTCTCTACGTTCCTCTGATTGACGGCAAAGTATGCCTTCATCAGCATCATCATTATCCCTTTCAGTCTTTCCAACGAAGGGTAGGTTGAGATAGGATCTAGTACGCGGGAAAAAAAAAAAAAAAAAAAAGACAGAGGGAGAATTAGCTATGTTTCTGCCCGGAATCGTGCTATATCTGTTCTCCGCTTTGCTAAAAATAATTTCATCCGTACTAAATGCTCCCAGCTCTCCAACTCGAATTCTTCACGCTCCTTCTGCCACCTTGCCAAAAACCTTTCCAACAACTTTACCTCATCATCCTTCCCTCCTCTTTTCTACCCTGATGGCTCTGTAGCTATTTCTTCTACTGATAAAGCAGATCTCTTCGTTCAGACGTTCTCCTCCATTTCCACCTTAGACGATTCATGTGCTGTTCCTCCATCACTTCCCCCTACTGACTTCCTCATGGCTGACATAAAAATTTCTTCAGCTGATGTATTTTCTGCTATCACTGGCCTCAATACTAACAAGGCATATGGGCCTGATGGAGTCCCTCCCGTTGTTCTCAAGAACTGTGCTTCTGTCCTTACACCCTGCCTATGTAAACTCTTTCGCCTTTGAAACTTTAACTTGTACCTTTCCTTCTTGCTGGAAGTTTGTTCTCATTCAGCCAGTCCAAAAGAAGGGTGACCATTCCCAACCCTCTAACAATCGTCCAATTGCTTTAACATCCTGTGTCTCAAAAGTTTTCGAGTCTATTCTTAACAGGAAAATTTTAAAGCATCTTTTCTACCACAGCCTTCTTTCTGATCGTGAGAGACGTTCCACTGGCGATCTTCTCACCTACCTTTCAGACTCCCGGTCATCCTCCTTTCGGGACTTTGGTGAAAGCTTTGCCATTTCACATCACATCTCAAAGGCTTTCGATTGAGTCTGGCATAAATCATTAATTCCAAACTGCCCTTTTACGGTTTCTATCCTTCTATCTGTGCCTTCATCTACAGCTTCCTTTCTGGTCGTTCTATAGCCGCCGTTGTAGACGGCCATCGTTCTTCACCTAGATCTATCAACAGTGGTGTTCCTCAGGGCTCTGTCCTATCATCAGCTCTCTTTCTTTTGTTCATCAATAAGTCCATCTCAGCAGTTACATCAACAAATGTGGGATGAGGCTATGGCACACTTAATGTCTGACTTGGCTCATATCTCTGACTGGGGTAAAAATAATCTTGTTGTTTTTAATGTATCAAAGACTCAGTTGTTACACCTATCAACCCGACAAAATCTTCCACAGGAGTACCCACTAATGTTTAATAATATCCAGCTTTATACTGTATCATCCTTGAACATGTTTGGGGTTTCATTCACTCGGGATTTATCTTGGAAAGATCATATTACATCTCTTGTAAAATCTGCTTCCAAGAGATTAGGTGTGCTAAGCCGACTCTGTTCCTTCTATATCCCTGCACGACTGTTGACTCTATACACGGGTTTTATTTGCCCCTGTGTAGAGTACAACTGTCATGTGTGGGGAGGCCCCCCCACATACAGCTTTTCTCAGTAGGGTGGAGTCAAAGGATTTTCATGTCATTAACTCTCCTCCTCTTACTGGCTTTGTCTCTTCGCCACACTGTTGCCTATTTATCTCTTTTCTGTCGCTATTTCAATGGTCACTGTTCCTCTAAAATGTCTGCATGCATCCCTCCACCTTTACGACGGGTGCATAGCACCCGTCTAGCAACAATTTCTCATCTTTTTGCTGTCCAACTCTCTAATGCAAGAGTTAACCGTTACTCCCAGTCCTTCATTTATGCAACAGAACAGGTCAACTCTGGAACTATCTCCCTCTGTCTGTATATCCTACTTCCTTTGATCTCCAGTCTTTCAAACACAGTGTGTCCTGGCATCTCGAAATGAATGGATCTTGAATTTCGCTGGGGGTAGGGGGGTTTCAAGAATACTCCCCCAGTATCCCTGCTTGTCGTATGAGGCGACTAAAAGGGTTGGTGGTGAGTTTGTGCCCCATCCCGTAAAAAGAACTAACTAAACAAGCGAATAAGGCGCCTCGGACCCAGACGGACCATACGTTGATGACTATGGAATGGACAAAGGACATTCTTAGGGTGGGAACTTGGAATGTGAGAGGAGTGAATGATGAAGTGAAAGAGAGAGAGATTGTTCAGGTGCTTGAGGATGCAAAAGTGGATATATGTGGATTGACTGAAACTAAATGGAGGTTGAAAGGGTGAGAGAATGGGAATATGGTTTAGGTATATGTGCAGGAGTTAATGAGAATGAGAGGGCAAGAGAGTGAGTATGTCTGATGATAAGCAAGAAGTGGAAGGAGAATATAAGAGAGTATGGAACAATGGGTGCAAGGATTGTATGGGTGAGGATGAAAGTAGGTATACAAGTGTGGGCGATTGTATGTGTGTATGCTCCGACAGAGGACCGAGTGGCAAGAGTGAAAGATGAGTTTTGGGCGAGAGTAGAAGCATGTATGGACAGATCTGAGAAGAGCGAGAGAGTGTTTTTGATTGGAGACATGAATGGCAAAGTTGGGAATGGACGAGTGGATGGAGTGATTGGTCAGTGGGATGTGCCAGCTGAAGTAGATGGGAATGGTAGTGCTTTGGTGGACATCTATGCTGGTAAGGGGTTGGCAATAGCCAACACCTACTTTCGCCATAAGATGATCCACCGGTATACATGGAGAGTAATGAGGAGGATGGATGATGAGCTTGTTGAACAAAAGGCAATGAGAGACTGTGTGTGTGGATGAGCGAATGAGAAGACAAGTGTTGGATGCAAGAGTGTGGAGAGGGTGGGGGAATGGAGTCTCGGACCATTACTTAGTGATGGCCAAGGTAAAGCTGCAAAGAAAATGGTTGAGGAGACGAAGGGGAAGACAGAAGGAAACAGCTCCTCTGACAAGAGTGGAGAAATTGCAAGATAGTGAGAAAATGGCAGAGTATAAGAGCATAGTGGAAGAAAGATTGGGAAGGTATGAGTTAGAGCAGATGGCAGGGGTGGAAGATGTATGTAAGATATTCACAGAAGAGATAGGCACAGCGTGTGAGGTGGTTTGTGGAGTGAGGAGGAGATGCAAGTGTGTGCAAGGGACAGCATGGTGGATTGATGAGGTGAAACAAGCTGTGGAACAAAAGAAGAAGGCATATAGTGAATGGTTAGTGAGCAGAGGTAGGGGAGAAGTTGAGAGAGAGAAGAGAGAGGTATATGTGAGCAGGAGAAGGGAGGTGAAGAGACTGGTGAAGGAGAGTAAAAAGAAAGTGGATGAAGTGTTTGGGAGGAATCTGGGTGTGAAATGGAGGGAGAGTATGAAATTGTTTTGGAAGGAGGTAAAGAAAGTAAGGCAGTGTGAAAGGAGAAATAGTAGGGGAGTGAAAGATAGGCTGTTGGCGGAGAAGAGAAAGAAATTGAGGAGATGGAAGGAGCACTTTGAGGATTTGTTGAATGTAGAAAGTGAGAGCAGTGCGAGTATAAGTGGTTGGGGAATGGCTGGGAGAAGAAGAGATGATAGGAGGGAGGAAGAGATCAGTATGGCGGAAGTAGTGGAAGCAATGAAGATCAAGTTGGGAAAAGCCCCAGAAATTTACGAAGTGTGTGGTGAAATGCTGAGGTATGGGGGTGAGATTGTTGTGGAGTGGATATGGAAGTTGTGTAGATTGGCTTGGGAAGAGGGAAGAGTTCCAAAGAACTGGAAATCAGGTATAATTGTTCCTTTATACAAAGGAAAAGGGGAGAGAGAAGTATGTGGTAACCATAGGGGTATTTGCCTTCTTAGTGTGACTCGTAAAATATATGGTATAATACTCATTGTTAGGGTTAGGCATATGGCAGAAGAACAAACGGGATTTAGGAAGGGAAAAGGGTGTGTAGATCAGATATTTGTTCTAAGATGATTAGTGGAGAAGTATCTAGAGAAGGGAAAGTGTATGCTGCCTTCATGGACTTGGAGAAAGCTTATGACAGAATAGATAGGCAAGGTACGGTATGTGGAAGGTATTAAGAATATATGGAGTGGAGGGGAAATTGTTGAGTGCTGTGAAGAGTATGTACGAAGGAGCTAAGGCTACGGTGCGAGTGGATGGTGAGCTGAGTGAGTTCTTTGATCTCAATGTAGGACTGAAACAGGGTTGTGTGATGTCTCCATGGCTGTTTAATATATACATCGATGGGGTTGTAAAGGAGGTGCAAGGTAGGACAGTGGATGTGGGGGTGGCTCCAATGAATGAGGGTGAGATTTGGAAGATTCCGGTGTTGCTGTTTGTGATGATACAGTATTGTTGAGTGAAAATGAATGGGAGTTGCAAGGTTTGGTGAATGAATTTGGGACAGTGTGTAGGAAGAGGAAGCTGAAAGTTAATGTAAACAAAAGTAAAGTTATGGTATTTGAGGGGATTGAAGTCACAGAATGTACAGTGAGGTTGGATGGTGAGGATATGGAGAATGTGAGTGCATTCCAGTGCTTGGGTAGTGTGATAAGTAAGGATGGAACTTTGGGGGATGAAGTGCATGAAAGGGTACAGCAGGGAAGGAAGGTTGTTGGTTCACTGAAAGCAGTGATGAGAAATAGGGAGGTGAGTATGGAAGTTAAGAAGTCACTGCACGATAGTATTGTGATCCCTACCCTGACGTATGGAAGCGAGGCGTGGACCTTGCAAGAGGGAAACAAGTCAAGAGTGAGAGCAGTGGGAAGGAGTTACTTGAGAGGAGCATGTGGAGTGACATGGAGGGACAGGTTGACGAATGAAGAAGTGAAGGAACGTTGTGGGGTGGATGTGGATGTGGATGTGGTTGAGAAGATTAGGAGAAATACACTGAGGTGGTTTGGGCGTGTGGAGAGAATGGACAATGAACGACTGACTAAGAGGGTGTATGTAGGTGAGATGGAGGGAGGGAGAGGGAGGGGTAGACCGAGGATGAGGTGGAGAGATGGAGTTGAGAGGTATATGAGGGAGGGGGGTGTGAGTTGGGGGGAGGGTAGTCAAATGGTGGATGACAGAGCGACTTGGAGGCGTTTTGTCTGCGGCCACCCTTTGCGGGATTAGTGCGTCAGGCTATAGATAGATTGATGGATTTGTATTGTTTTTCTTTTTTTTTCTTGGAAGGAACTATTTTGCGGGCTCCTAGGCTTTGGTTCCCTTTCCCCGCATTAAAAAAAAAAAAATCAACACCATGCCCTATTAAACGCATCACTCAATCATTCACATACTCTTCAAACCCCTAGAATCCTGACTCCACCTCACAGGCATACTAATACACACTGGGACGCTTCACAAATATTATTGATATAGAAATAACATAGGATTTCCCACTGTACCATAAATCTGTCGATATACTCATAACTCTAGCATTTTAATTCAACTAGCGCTGAAGAATAACTTTCCAGCTGAGAAGAGGACGTGGGAGGATTGAAATCAGCCGTCTAATGGTCGAGATATCTCTTGTGTTCTATTACAGCTAAAGTTTTGTTTCCGTTTCATAAACGTTTATAAATGCTCCAACATGCTTGCATGTGTCGGCCTTGGTCGCTTAATGGCGGCTGTCCATGCTGCGCTTTCTCTGGCAGCCTCCCTATTCAGACCCTTATCCCTGAAGACACACTCTATGACCTCGTCCCGGGTCTTTCTCGGTCTGCCTTCCGCATCCCTACCCCCAACTTTCCCATTTCACATTTTCTGCTCCCAACTGCCATCCCATAGCCTTTTCACATGCCCAGACCATCTCAGTCTACCTCTTCTCATCACAACATTAATACATTGCAGTCCCATCCTTTCTCTTAACTCTTCCATCGTAAACCTAGCCACCTCAGGCCTCACATTCAAGGAAGCACTACACATCCAGCTTATCATTGTCATTTATCTAAGTCTGAGCCTTCGAATATTCTCTTCCTTTACTGCCCAGGTCACACTACCACACAACATTACATTCCTAACACATACCGAATACAGTGATCCCATGGCACTGAAGGAGAGCCCTCTCAATGTCAGGAAAGGCAACAACTCCCTGACCTTCTTCCAACCCCTTCTTACTCAAACCGCACCTCCAGCACAGATCATGTCTCCCACATAACAAAACTAATCCACACACTCAAGAGACTCACTATAGCAAGATCACTCCTATCACGCCTGACAATTTCATGTGCTCTCCCGGACACACGGCACATGAAAACAGCGTTATCTTGCAGTCTATCTATAATGCCACTACATCTCTTGTGCACCCACTTATCACAAACACTGTACAAGGTGGAATTACTTCCAACACCCATGTTGCAAACTGCACGTGGCCACTCTCCCTCTTCTTTGACAGCATCGCCACCAACCCTAGGTACCATCTTCTTTGTTTTATTTGCATTTGTTCTTTAGCCCTTGTGTCCCATACCATCTCTCTACTTCCTAAATCTTTCCTCCGTCTTTTTTTCTCTGCAGTTAACACTAAATCCTCAGCATAAAACATCTCCCACGGAAGTCCATTTCTGAAGTCAAGTAAGAGGGCTTCAAGCACCATGATAAGCAATAAAGGGCACAAGACTGACCTCTGATGCACACCAACATTTACTGAAAACTCATCACTCAAATCTCTGTTCACTCTTAACTGGGTGCAATCACTCACTTACATAGCCATAACCGTCTAACCAGCCACCCCTTGATCCCACCCCTTGATCTTAATGCTCACTTCACCACCTCCCTAGGAACTCTGTGAAAGGCCTTTTTTTCTCCAGATCAACAGAATAAAGAACAGATGCCTTTTCTTTCCTGTTTATTTTTTTCTAATGCTGTCAAACAATGAGTATGACATCAATGGTCCCTTTGCCTGGCATAAAACCAGATAGCATCTCAGCAATATTCACTCTTCCTGTAATCATACCTTTTAGAACTCTCTCTATTTACTCATAGTCCAGTATTAATGATAGGAATTTGAGTGTTAACAGAACTTAATTATAGTATTTCCCCCTCTACCACATGGCTGACTCAAAATTATTGCAATCAGAGCTCGTAATCAGCAAAAACATCTGTGCCCTCGCACATGAGTTGGTACTTTACGTACTGTGAGTCGAAACTATATTTATATATATATAATGGTCTGTAAACTGCGTCGTCTTAACTTCTGTGTTGCGGGGACGGACTGCTTAGCCTGGTGGTTTGAGGAACGCGGCCTTAAGGCTGGTTCAGGAACTTGCTGATCAACCATGCAGTCAATGGATATAACAAGGCAGACACCCCAAACAATGAAAAAAAGGTGTGGAAAACAGAAAATGCAGGGTAGACACGGATAACACTGACTGAGCCGTCACTGCCGCATCCAAGATCTGTGTATTAGATGGACAACCTTGTACACCGCAAATTGACATAGGACCTACACACAGAATTGCTATGGGAGAGTTGTCTCTCTTTGCTTTGTGTTTCCATCTCTACCAAGTGAATTTTGGGGGCAAGAAGTAACTGGCAACTCCCTGGTGTTGGCAGGAGGTGGTGAAACAGTCAGCACTGATGCCCAGAAGCTACAGTGGGAGTATATGTTCCCGGCGCTCCGAGCTTGCACCTCGCTCTTTTTTCGTATGCATTACTGTTTGCCCTGCTATTTCCCTGGAGTTGAGTTGTCATGCCTGGAAAGTACGCTCAAGGGATGAGAGGGTCCGTATCATTGCATGGAGATAGGATAATGACCCTATCTACACGATTTGTGAACGTACTGGAAGCTCAGAGTCGACCGTCATGAAGATTCTTGCTGCAGCATGTGACTTACTACCTGATGTCGTACTGGAGCACAAGCATGGCGGTGGAAAGAAGAGGACGACTTACAGAGATACAGATACGCTTCTGAAGAGGGAAGTTATCAAGAATCCTCGACTGACAGCAGCAGAATTGAAGAGAATGCAGCCCCAGCTGTTACAAGACGTCTCAATTCAAACTAATGCAACACCGCATGCAGTAGGAGCTGGGTTTGCCAAGCTGCACTGCAACAAAAGAAACTGCTTCTCACTGACCGCATGAAGAAGTAGCATATTCAAGTTGCCAAGAAGTATGCACACTGGACATTGGATGAGTGGTGAAAAGTTATGTTTTCCGATGAAAGCACATTTCAAGAATTCCAGGTGCGTTCTGCCAAGGTTCGTCGCCCTGCCTCCCATAGTCGATATGATCTTGCTTACACGGTGCCAACTGTTAAGCACCCACAATCAGTAATGGTATGGGGGTGTTTCTCAGGTGAACTTGGAGGGGGAGGCCTCTACTTTCTTCGTAAGAACTTGATGATGAATGGTGGCCGGTACATTCAAGTTCTGAAAGATAATTTGTTAAACTTTTTTGCTATTCATGAGTGCGACTTTTTCATGCACGATTCAGCTCCATGTAACAAGTCAAGAAAGGTGACAAAATGGCTTCAGGATAATCGGATTGAGGTCCTCGACTGGCCTGGCAACAGTCCGGATCTAAATCCGACAGAAAACTGCTAGGCAAAGATGAACAAAATCATGGCAGAGAAGAAGACACCGAATCTGGACAACCTCAAGACTGAACTGACAAATGTTTGGTGCAAAGAAATGTCCTTAGATTACTTTAGAGATATGTTTCCATGCCAAAACGCATCCAACTGGTCCTGAAAAACAAGGGAAACATGATTTCATATTAATGAATGGCAACTCATGAACAAACATTGTAATATGCTATGATTTCTGTGTTTTATAATACCATTGTGGGGGGAGGTCCTAAGTCAATTTGCGGTAGCTGTATAATAGAACACGTAAATCTGTAGGTAAGGTAATACATAAGAAGGAAGGCGAGTAGGTCGGTAGGTGGAAAAGAACGTGAGACGGAAGGAAGGAGGAAGACAAAGGACTAAGGAAGGAAGGAAGGAAGGAGAGTGAGGAATTTAGGAAGAGGAAGTGGAGGAAGGAAGGAAGGAAGGAATAGACTGATGAAAGTCGAGAATGAAAGAACGAAAAAATTAGAGGCTATGAACAATAAGAAGAGAGAGAGAGGGTGAAAGTCGTAAGGAGGGAGGGAGAGAGTGAAGGAAGTAGAGGAGGAGGGAGAGATTGACGGAAGTAGGATGGGAGGAAAGAAGAGGGTGAAGAAAGAAGAGTTTAGGGAAGGAAGAAGGTGAGGGAAGAATGGTGAAAGGGAAGAAGAGGGTGAAGGAAGAAAGGAGGAAAGAAAAGAGGGGTGACGGAAGTAGGAAGAGAGGGAGGTAGGTAGGGGATGATAGAAGTTGGGAGGCAAGATGAGGGTAAAGGATATGAGGAATACAAAGGAAAGCAAACAGCAACAGACCGTATGGTCCTTTCGAGGCTGTTTGTTACAGAGTAGACTATGACTACGAGATCTGATTCTAAATGCTGAAGGACAAGGATAATAAAACAAGAAGGCTTCCCCTCGCCTCCAAACTCTCCAGAAAAAAGTTAAAAGGACCACCATGCAGCATAGAAAAGCTGACATGGAAATTTCATAGGAAAGACTGAAAAGGAAAAGGTACATTCTACAATACTATATCTATAAGGTACCAGTTTGAATGACCTGAAAGAGAAAGTAATAAAGTAAAATGAGTAATCAGATAAGTAAATAACTAAGTCATGACATTGTGTACTGGTACGTTGAGTTAATGGGTCGTCTGTAGATACAGTGTGGAAACTGTGCGGAGTGGATGTTCATGGGTGGTGCAGCAGCCTTGCCTGGCGCTTTTAAGGTAGGCAGTCAATCAGGCTCCATCTCCGTTCACTCCACTGTGACAAGGAATTTTCCCATGCAGGACATGTATACAAGTTCCCTTCTGAAGCATTGACCCCTGGTGCATTAAAAAGAATAATAAAAAAAAAAAAAAAAAAGATGGTCACTTAACTAACAGGAACTCTCAGTGATCCACGGCCCATCACAGGGTGGAAAGAAAGAGTACTGACTGTTAACTCGAGGCTAACTGTGCAGATCCTAGTCCTGCTTTATATGCATTTAACAATTTGAATAATATATTATGACGTGAAGCGACGTTATGTACGGGTATATGAAGTTTACGGGGTGTCTTGTAGACGAGAGGGGAATGAACTTTCTCGTTGCTGGAAAAAGTAAGTCTCTTCCAGATATTTAAGACTCTGTTGAAAAAGAAGTATTTAGCTTCATGGGATTGAAAACGCTTTCCCATAATTTCGTAGCCATTACTCCACAGGAATGTGTTTATTCAGGAGTGAACATACTTAGCTGGAGGTCAGGTAACAGATACTTATCCAAGCAGTTTTTGAAGGTTAGTACTGTATCACAGTTTACTATATTTGCGGACAATTTTTTTTCCATATATTTACAATTACATGAGAGAAAAAGTGCTTAGCTTCATATGACTGAAATCGTTTATCAATAATTTTATGACCATTACCTCAAGTGTAGTTTGAGAGATCAACTGTGATATATTTATCGATGGCCATATTATCGTGTCTTATATCGAATACTTGAATTAAATCACCTCATAACCTGCGTTTAGTAAGGATGAAGAGATTAAGGGTTTCTAAACGCTCCTCGTATGGTTTATTTCTCAATCTAGGTATAATCTTTGTTGCTCTTCGATGTACTGTCTCAAATTTCTCCATATCCTTTTTATAATACGGAAACAAAATTGAACGCAATACTCCACGTGCTGGCGTACAAAGGAATTATATTTATCGGATTTATATTCAAATACTCTGCCTCTGAATCTAGTCAGTTTACTGGCTTTCTTTACAGGTTCTGTACATTGTTTGGTTTCAGATCATTTGTTATTATAACTCCTAAATCTCTTTCATGGTTTACGCTATCAAGTTGGATATTATTGATGTTATAACTTGCTCCTACATTGTTTACTGCGAATGTTTAGCACTTTATATTTATTAATATTGAAATCCATTTTCCATGTTTGTGCCCAGTTATACAGTTGATCAAGATGTCTCTGAATTCCCTGCCTTTGCAGTGCTGTATCAGTGTACTTACTCAGTTACCTATTTTAGTATCATCGGCAGATTTTGAAATCTTACAACATACTCCTTCATCAATATCATTTATGTATATTAAAATGAGAATAGGACCTAACACTGAACACTGCGGCACTCTGCCTGCAACGTTTATCCAGTCTAACACTTTTCCACTTATTACAGCTCTTTGCTTTCGTGCGGTGGGCCAATCTTCGAACCACCCGAGCACACTGCCACTGAAATCATGTACCTTTAGCTTCTGAAGGAGTCTTTTGTGTGGAACTTTGTCAAAAGACTTTTGAAAATAGAGGTAGAGAATGTCAACAGATTTAGTTTTATACATGTTCAATATGTCGTTGAAAAACTCCAACATATTCGTGAGGCAAGAGCTATAGTTCCGAAAACCATGTTGCGAACATTTGATGAGATTGTTTGTTTCTAGATGTTTCACAAGTTTGTCTCTAACAAGAGTTTCAAGCAGTTTGCAAACCACTGACGTTAAACTAACTAGACGATGGTTTTCTGGTTGTGCTCTGTTGCCCTTTTTGAATATTGGGGTTAAGTGTGCAAGCTTCCATTCATGTGGCATCTTACTGCTCTATAACGATAAGCTATAAAATTGAGATAATGGTTCTGATATTTCATTCTGTAGTTTCTTTAATACACGTGGTGATATTTTGTCTGGTCCTGGTGTTTTATGCTCTTTTATTTTGCTAATTGCAAGTAGTACATCGCGATTACTGACGGTGGTATCATTGATTATGTTGCCCTCTTCTATAAGAACTGGGGAAACTGCAGGAACTGTATGTGTTTTCTCTGTAAAGACTGGCGCGATGAAAGTATTAAGAATTTTTTGCGTTCTCAATCTCATCATCAGTTTGCTCTTCGTTATCTATAATTAAAGGACAGATTGTTGGGGTTGTTACGTCTTTGTTTCTTATGTAACCGACAAATTCTTTGGGATTTAATATACTGATACTGGCAGTATGTGCCTCAAAGTCTTTCTTACTGCGTTTAATTAATTTTTTGGCTTTCCGTCGAAGAGCATCGAATTTGTTTTTATCACTCAGACTCTTTGTGGTAATATAATTTTCATATGAAAGATTTATTGTTTCCAGACAATGTTTAATATCGGATTTCCACTATTTATGCTTAGAATTTTTGACAGGCCTTCTGTTGCTCTTTGGAACACATAACCGGACTGCATTGTTGGGTGTTTCTGTTTAAAATTTTCATGTATCATCGACATCTAATGTTTCGACAACATGATGCCAGTCAGCTGCACCTAGAAGTAGGGAAGTACGGAGAGGGTGAAGAAAGTAGAGAGGAGAGGAAAAAGAAGGTGAAGGAAATAGGAAGGAAGGAAGGGAGGGAGGGAGTGGAGACATTACGGAAGGAAGGAGATTATTAGGGAAGCAGGGAGGGGGTTAAGGAGGGTGAAGGAAGATAGGAGTGGGGGAATGGAAGGGGATAGGGTGAAGGAAATAGGGGCAGGGCGAACAAAGTAATGACAGAAGGAGGGAGAAAGCAAAAGAAGCAGGGAGGGACAGAAGGAGTGATATAGTGAAGAAAAAAAAGGAAGAAAGCAGAAAATAAACGAAATAGGAAGGGAGAGAGAGAAAGAAGGAAGGAAATAATAAGAAATTAAAGTGTGCCAATAATTTCAAGACAATGAAGAATGGTTTCCTCACAGTTACGGTACCGTAAACTGACTAAATTTTGTGCAGACTGCCATTATGATTAATAAACATACAAAAACATACAACCCTGAAATTTTTTATTGTATTATTTTTTTTTTTTTCTTGGGGGGGGGGGGAAGTCGGGGGGGCTCTGATTGCGCCTAGCACTTAAAACAGCCTAGTTAAAAAAATGTCTGGGGGTATTTGTCCAACGAAAAACTACAACGGATTTGAAGTGCATTGATGCTGATGAGAATAGCACCAAACTGAAAAACATTTGCAACAAAGAAAATGAACAGTACAGAAGAAAGAAACTGAGCAACTAAAATAGGTTTCTAATATAGTATGGGGACTTGATTAGGAACTTAATGTTGAAGGCAAACGAGTAACGAAACAAGGAAAAACACTAAACTAATAAACTACACTTTTTTTTCCTCTCCTTAACTTGCCCTAAAACTTGTCAACTTTCCATCCTGAACCCAAACTAGTAACAGTAGATAAGCACCAAGGTATGATGACAATGACGATGAAATGTGGAAAGTTTGAAGAGTCGTTGCATTTCCGTAATCTTCCACTTAGTTCATTTTCATTCATTCATTGCCAGACGCCATGTATCCCAAACAGGGTGGCCAAGGGCTTAGAGTTAATTGTTTTACAGGGAGGGGCACTAATTCTCCACCAACCCCACTTGACACGTAGGGAGAACGTTATGCCAACAGCATCTGGTGTTCCTAGGCGGTCACCCATCCAAGTACTAACCAGACCCAACGTTGCTTAACTTCGTTGATCGGAAAAAAAAGCAAGTTCTATATAAGATAAGGCAAGTTACGCTCGAGTTACGCATAACGCGGTATGTATTCACACTATATACCGTAATCGATGTAACAGTCATATTGCAATGAAAATAATAATAATAATAATAATAATAATAATAATAATAGACAATACTGTCATCTAAGGAAGCTAAGTCAAGGTTCAAGGTACGAGTGGGTTCAACCGGTCTGAGAACATTAGCACTGTGTTACCGAGTAGAATTTGCCGTGTTTGGTCAGGTATATTATTGTTACAGTTCTTTAATCTTATTATCACTCAGATTATCGTTTCTTTTCACCTTATTTCATGGAGATCAGTGCCAGGAAAAGACAGCGCTATGGCTGCACATTATTTCCCTAACAACTTTTCATGACTAGCGCTATGTTCCTTGGTATCTCTTGCTTAACGGTCAGGAATCAGAATGGAGAAACGCCAGTTTTAGGCTAAGGTAAATTGAAATTATGTGAAAATGTGCTTTCACCTTTTACCGACAATGTGGAAGGCCAAGGAAGCTGGAGTGTTGGTTGTGTATGATGAAGAGATATCTAATTTAGGCAAGTTAAAAAGTGTATGGATGTGTTGTTCCTTCCAGTTACTAACGGTGTGGACCCTGGAGGTAGCAAGTGCGGTAGCCAGGTTAAAGTGAAAAGAGTATAGGTGTGTTGTACTCTTCCTTACTTCTTACAGACAATGTGGAAGGGCGAGGAAGGGTTCAGCATGGTGGACTATACAGTGTTCAGCATGATGTTGGCGGTGTCGGTGGTCATTGGGGTTTGCAGTGCTATCAGGAGTCGCGGCAAGGAGTCCACCCATCAGTATCTCATCGGGGACCGTGCCATGCTTCCTATTCCTGTGGCCTTCTCGCTCCTCGGAGGCATCATCTCTGCTATATCTGTGCTTGGTTAGTTGGCGCTGGGTTGTACAGGGTGGTTATAAGCAGTTGTGCAGTAGAAACTCACTTGGTGGAATCTTAGGTGGTGCAGGGACGGCTCAGTGTCCTGCTGTGGGCTAGGGTGTGGCATTGTTAGTAGAATATGATGAAATGATGCAGGATGCACACTAAAAACGCCGAATGAGCCGTCCCCGAAACACAAGAAATCACCAAGCAGAATGGAAGATGACAACTGTATTTGAGGGATCCTATACTACGTTTTGATATTACTTACAGTGTCTTGATTCACAGTGGGATGTTTTCATGGAACAGTGCCATGATTTCGCTATAAATAATAACTTCCAGACACTATTTACATCAGTGTCTTATAGTGAATAAGAATATTATGATATTACTCACAGTTGTTAAGGCATTAAGACTGCTAAAGGAGGGTGACGAAGAGAAACTCCTTAACGGTCGCCTCTGAAAAAGCTCTTTGGCAAAACCGGCCACACAGATTCATTTATGAAACCTAGTGTTTATATCACCTTCCTACCCAATTTTTCATCCTTTTGCACTTCTTTCGTGTAGGTCAGTGGCAAAAAGAATACTATGGTCCTACATACACTCTGTAGCACTTGTTCGTGGCTATCATCATATTTTAGTCTTAATCAACTGTTGTAACTCAGCATTCAAGATGGAAGTGTGGCAATATTAGGCCAACGTAAAGTGAACAGTGTATTGTTGTGATTTTGAGGGCTATTCCAAGTGTGTTTGGATATTTTGTCACACATCTTCCTCAGCAATTTATTCTGCACAGAGTACCCTAATTTCCTCATGCATGTTATTGGATCACAGTACTGAAGCAGACTATGTAATCAGGAAATTTTTAAGGGAGTAGACTGTAGTACCAGTCGAACAGGGCGGAGCTCCCGAGGTGGATGGCAAGCTGGTGACAGGGGGAGCTGAAGCTCCGTTTCACAAGCCCTTGGGACATGTTCCTGACCATCTCCTTTTGTTAAACATTTCCGCTGCTTTCATTGACATAGAGAGTAGGCTAGTATACTCTCATAATACCTCTATTTCCAACTGTCTATGCCACACTACATGCACATTAGATATCACCCCTACTTTGTCTATCCCCTCACGACAATGGCCGCAGTAGTATTATCAGCAAATTCGGTGGTACCTCGGATAGCCACCACCAGCAGTGTAGTATTGGCGGCACGGTGTCCTCCTGGTCGCGGTCAAGCAACAGGCTGACAGCAGTTATTGCAAAAACTAATGCTCGTCATAGGAAAAGTACGGCTTCAGCCTTATATTTTACTAACACCCATGACCTTAGTACCCGTCTGAATTCTGTTCACTTTTTTGTCTAACTTGTATCCCATCTAGCCCTGTTCCTCACAGAAATCCTAATCTCTTCCTCTGGTTATTCCTGGTTACCATCTCCTCAAAAACTTCCGTAGCAAGGGTGGCACCTGATGTTATATCAGATCACAACATACAGTTGACACTATCTTGAACTTCACTTCAGCTAACTTTGATTATTCATTATACAAACTAAATTACCTAAATATTACCAAATATATTTGTATAGATCCCGCAATGTTTGTCCAGAACCCACCGTATTTGACTCAATAACCACACAGATGACCGACTCTAACCTCAGTCTTACCACCGAACTCATCATTTTGGATGTAGAGTGGTTATTGCATTTTGCCAGGACTGATGATATCAGGATTGGCACAAAAGTGGGTGACCCGGTTTTGCCTACGTGTTTTTTTTTTTTCTCAATAAAACACACTTAAAAAAAAAAAAAAACGCTATTTTACCCGCTTTACTTTTTTTTTTTTTTATAAATCAGACTCCTCACTGACAGTCAGGTTTAATGACGATTGACTACTGCTCCTTTCCAGTCTTTTTATACATTTGTCTAAGTGAGTTATGATTTTCTCAATTTTGACACTAATTTCAGTATTGCGGTGTTTACAGATCACTTTGTTACTGCCTTCCACCCTTGTTACTTTATTCCACTCATTTGTCCTTTTTCGACCACAACCAGATGCACGGGGCATGTTTCAGATCACCGAAATAAACGAGAAATATTTCACTCATCTTTCCCATTCTTATTAATACCTTTATTAAAACATTATCTCCATAAAAAAATGGAAACATGGATAACTATGTTTAAGGTTGGGGAAAACAAATCTTAATATTGTGGTTTGAAATAAAGGTAAATTTCTTGAGGGAATTATCCGGTGATGGCAAACATTATATCCAGCATTAGCTAACTTTGTAACCTTTTAGGATTACCAGTACGAGTGCTTTTGATAGATGTGGTTTTTGCTTAGTAAGTATTAGGGGAAATTTGTTGTATAATCAGTATTAAGTTAGGTTAGGCCTATGCCAGGTTAGGTTGTCTCATATTATTACCAAACCTCAATCATCTAAAGAAAATTTTAATAAACATTGCTACTTCTTGAATATAGGTCTATATGACAGACTTTGATGTTTTACATCAAGACTATTATTACTGTTAAGATGATGTGTACATTCACATAAGGAAGTGATTTTTCACTTGTAAGAAGAATGGGAAATGTATGCGTAAAATAACCAAAGAAACTTGCAGCACCAAAGGAAATGAGTCCTTCTCCTACTGCTGTGTTGTACCAACAAAGGAAATGAGTCTTTCTCCTACTACAGTACTGTGTAGTGTGCACTGATCTCACTGTCAACTCATAAGGTGTGCTCTCATGTTGAAACATGGCTTACAGTGTAGCAGGCAGCTCTGGGGTAGCAGACAAGTCAAAACATGATCATCCTCCTTATTCAACTCATTGTGTAAAAGTCTTATTGTGTAAAATTATAATTGGGCTGTCCATAGGCTATTTAGGTATAAACATTATTGTTATTTGTTTTCTGATACACTTAAAAAAAAAAAATTGCATGCAATTTTGTGGAAAAAAAAAAAACGGATGGGTTGGGCTTTCTCAAATAAAGTGTTTTTTTTTTTTTTTGTCAACCCTGACGTATTGGTCTAGAACAGGGCTATTCAACTGGCGGTTCGCCGGCCAAATCAGGCCCATGAGCCGCTTTTCATTGGCCCCTTGACAGACTGAGGAAGAATGCAAATAAATAAACAGAAAACAGAAAATATTGCATTTTTCTTATTAATTCGCGTAGCGGAAAATGTAAAAGAAAATAATATATGAATTTTTCGTTCGTTTTCTGAACCTGTGTTTATATAGATGAAAAAAATGGAGCTAAAATAAATGTATGGCCCTTCTATCAATCTGAATTTAAGAACCCGGCCCTACTTCTAAAGTACTTGAATAGTCCTGGTCTACAATGCGAATCGTTTCCAGAATCATTTAATTTCACGAAATTTGTAAAACAGCCAACCAGAATACCAGATAATCGTGACCATAACGCCTATCATTTGGACCGACTCCTAACAAATAACCCAGATAAATACTGATACTGTCACCACTTGGATCTTCCGACCACAATGTCATCAAACCCTCATTAGTCAGCTTCCCAAACCTCCCCATTCTGAATCAGTCAGGCTAGCCAGATGGCACTTTGATAGGGCAGACTGGGATGGATTTAGAAATATATCTTGCTGATATTCCATGGCACCCTTTCTTCACTATCAGTTCTACCCAGTTCCACAGCAATGGCTTAACAGAAGCTGGTAAGGAATTGTTCATACCCAGTCAACAATCTACCAGAAGATAGGAAAGCAACTGTGCCGCAGCAGCAGCCCAAAAGTCCCTACCATAAAACTTTTTATTAAAATCAGAAACATCTGAATCCTTCAGTCAATTTAAAACTGCAAGAAACATTCAAAACTAGTAATAGATCCCGCTAAATCAAACTTTCTTCACAACCAAGTATGCAAACCATTAAGTAATCTTAATAATAGTAGAATATTCTGGTTAACTCTAAATTGTTTCAGAAACATCTTCCAAAGATCATCACCCATTCCTCCACTAAAATCTTGAGATGGAAACATTATAAATGAACCACATGGAAAAGCGAACATCCTTGCTAGTGTGTTTGCCACAAATTCTACCTTAGAGGAATTTGATCAGCCCGTCCCTGTAGTAGAAGTCGAATCTCCTGAAATTCCTCCACTTAGGATACAAACCCTTGGGAGCCATATATCAGAATGTAGGGGGCCATAGCCTGAACCGAAGGAGTTTAGCGAGTAGGTAGTCAGTGGAGAGGAATTTAAAAGATACTTCCCAGATATCCAAAACCTAACTTCTCGGCTAGTAATGTTCCCCTTCACTGCTCCAGTGACATGCATGCCTGATGACAATGATGATGCCCAAACTGAGCTGTTGACACTTCAGGAGGATTCAGGAGCCAGGATGAAGTTTGAAACTGTATCTCTCACAGTATTTTGGTCATCAATGGCAGCTTCATACCCAAACTTATGTGACTTGGCTTTTCGCCACCTCCTACCATTTTCATCAACTTATTCATGTGAGGCTGCATTCTCTCAATTACTCCACATTAAAACGAAACATTGCAACAGACTTGAAGTGAAGCATGACCTATGGTGTGCTTTAAGTGAAACAAAACCAAGAATCAAGAAGCTTGTTGATAATCTGCAACAACACCCTTCACACTGAGTGGAATGGGGATTCAAATGAAAGAAAAATGAACCTGGTATGAATGTTCAGAAGCAAATGGTCTGGGAGGATGTGGGTGCGTCGCAATTGAAGGCCATGGTTGTGGCAGATAATTATGACTCACTATGATAGCATATCATTTCAGAATTATAAAGTTATCAGATTTGTAAGATTCAAAGTTCAGATCGAATTGCGTGGGATTAATACACTTTTTCAATCCAGTGATTTTTTTTAATTGCTGAATCAGCTTTTCGCAAATATGCAATTTTTAATTACTCTAAGTATGAATTTTTTTAATGTGCATTTTATTATTCCTTTAGTACCATTTCAATAATTATATAAGATTCAGCTGACAAAATACACATTTCTTTATTAATACTTAACAAAAGAGAAAATAACAAATGGAATCAATAAAATTACAGGATTTGCTAGAGTGATTTTTATATGGACATGATGAGTGTAGGACTGTAGTGTAGACAGTCACTGTAGTCATGGGTTATGGTTGGGGAAGGGGGGCCATGGACAAGGATCATGTATGAAAAGTGGGTAACGACCAGAAAAAGTTTGGGAACCACTGCTCTAAAACAAGTATCATCGTATGCGGTAGATACACCCCAAGATTCTGATTTTTTTTTTTTTATTCTTAATGCTGCCAGATGAGTTCACTGAACTAGCCAAGGTGTCTCGTATTGTGCTCTTGTGATGGGCGAAGACAGCTGCTAGAACATAAATTATATACCAACCATGAAATTAATAGATGTAAAAAAGGAAGGAACTAAAAAGCACAAAATGGGTTATGGAAAGTAGAAAATAATTCAATGGTAGGCACTAATAACGCTGTCTGGGCCGTTCCTACAACACATGAGATCTGATTTTGCAGCATGTGGACCAACCTGTATTACTCTGTCCAGGTAACGCAACGGAGGTGTACTGCTACGGGACTCAGCTTTGTGTCAACCTGCTGGGCTTCGTGCCAGGCTGCATCCTAGTCCGCAACCTCCTCCTTCCCATTTTCTACAACCTTAAGATTGTCTCCCTCAATCAGGTAGGTGCTTCCTCGCTTTATTACAACAGCAGCAATAAGAACAACAAAACAATAACAACAACAACAACTACAGTACTACTACTACTACTATTACTACTACTACTAGTACTACTACTACTATTATTTATATTTAAATTATAAATAGATGGTCATTGATAACACTAGAGCAAAGTGACCCGAGGCCACACAACACCCGCTCTGGGGGAATTGAGGTCAAAGTCACCTAGGATGAAAAGATATTAGCTTAAATGAAGTTTCATTACCTGATAATAGCACTATTACCAAAAGAAATGGCAGTTTCTGAGATTCAAATCTTCAAAATTTGATCAACCGTGAGTTTGTCCTTTCAAGGTCATTCAGGGTCACATGGTGACAACAGAATCTCCATGCATGACTTCTCTTAGTGTTTAATAGCATCCATGTGCCTGTCTCTCATAGTTTGGCTGATTTAAGCGGTCAAAATATGCAACATTTACTTTGGTCTTTCAAGTTCATCCAAGGTCAAATGTAATGGTGCCCATAGAATCCCCACATATGACTTTCTAAATAGTAATTATGAGTAACCATGCATCTATCTCTCACCATTGGCTGTGTTCAGGTCTCCAAATCTGTGTGACCTTAAATTTGACCTTTCATCGTCGCCAAAGGTCACATCTGATGGTGTTAACAGGATCTCCATATATGGCTTCTTATTGGTGATTCATAGAAACTATGTGTCTATATCACCGTTTGGCTGGTTTCAGGCCTCAAAATATGGATGACCTTGAATCTGACATTTCAAGGTCAAATTCAAGCCCCTTAACTCTGGGGCATTTTCACCAAAACGAATCACTTCCTCAGTGTGACATACCTAACCTGTATGCAAAGTTTGAAGATGATCTGTTTATTGATTCAGAGATTATTGATGCAAAGACTCACAGGTAAGTAAATAAATAAATAAACGCCGACGATCACACACATCCCTTCCGCAGTGAAATGCAGGCAGGGTGAATAAGTAGCATGAAGAAAGGATGTGTACAAGGTGCCAGTAAGATTAATATTATTCCATATGCTTATGATATTGCATTGTTATCAGAGTCACAACAAGAAATGAGCACTTTAGAGAAACAATTTAGTATAAATCGCAAATATAAAGCAGTAAAAGCAAAACTAAATGACTAATATTAGGAAAGAAAGGCAGAGACAATAATGATGGAAAAATACGACTTGGAAATGATGTAAGTTGTTTACATATACAGTATTTATAGACAGACTGATAGATAGATATAGATATATATACATATAGATAGATAGATATAGCTATAAATATAGATAGATACATAGATAGATAGATTGATAGATAGGTAGATAGACATATATATAGAGATAGGTAGATAGGCAGATATATATATATATATATATATATATATATATATATGTGTGTGTGTGTGTGTGTGTGTGTGACATCATATTATAAATGATTCACGTAAGGGGTCCTCAAACTGGGGCTCGGGAACCCCCAGGGGTTCACAGAAGGATTTCCAGGGGGTACTTTGATGATTTACGAGAATTTAAGTCTACTGAGAGAGAGAGAGAGAGAGAGAGAGAGAGACAGACAGACAGACAGACAGACAGAGAGAGAGAGAGAGAGTATGGTATTCTAAATGTGTACTGGTAGGCTCACGTTCAGATAGCAGTCAGCTAGCTGCGACTGATGCTCGTACTCGTTGCCTCACTGTCTCCAAATATTTTATTTTGTATTCGTAAGTGGGGTATATTCATAATGTTTCTCATTGAGTGTTGTTGTTTTTGATGATTCAGTGTTATGGTAAAAAAAAAATTCACTTCTTCTTGCCCCACGAAGTGAACTGGGTGGACCTTATAGTACTTTTTACCTTGAATTCAAATATGTTTGTTGAATTTTTCCATCAGGCATAGCTTTTTTTAAGTAACATAACAATTAAATCTTACAATAAGTCTATATTACTACGTCATAAAAAAGGCTGGTGTTACACTTGAAAAACATATCTCTAAGATGTAAGAGTATATGATTTATCGGTTATATTTGGCCTCAGGAACATCCCTTTTTAGTGCCCAGCAGTAATCTGCAAACAAATAGGGGCTGCACTTTCTTGGTACCGCTTTTCCATGTCTAAAATGTCCTGGTGAATGCTTTCGCCGTGGTCATCACTGACTGCCCCAAGATTTTCCAGGAAAATTCTAAGTGCTCGTCCAAAAAGTGGATTTTTAGACTTAGAGTCACCCCAGAGTTTTTATGATGTCAATAGGTCTTTTACAACATCACAGTAGTTTTCTGGTCTATGATTTTCCAAAAAAATCTTTGTAAACTCGTAAATGACAGCCATGCAGTATTTTCAACTTTTTTTAGCTCTTCATCGAACTTTTCATCTCAAAGCAGTTCCCTGATCTGTGGTCTCTACAAAAGTACTTCCTTGATTGTTGCATCACTGATTATAGGGAATTTATTCCTCAAATATGTGAATCCATGGCCAGTTCTATCCATACATTTGACTCAGTTCTTCATCAACCCGAGCTTAATGTGCAAAGGAGGCAGATAATTTTCTCAGGATCAACAAGAGGAGGATTTATGACATTCTGCTTCCATGGAGTCAGTGCTTTTCGTTTTGGCCACATTTTTTTTTTTTTACATAATGATTTTTTTTTTTTTTTGCCCCGGCTGTCTCACTCACAGAGGAAACAACAGAACTTCGTGTAACTAAGTTGCATTCCGAGTAAAAGTGTCTCAACCTTTAAGTCGCCACATACATCCCATTTAAAGTCGTCATACATATTTTTTTCTTCCAAAAGGAACTTCATGTCATAATACGACTCCCCGCGTTAGCTGCGTGAGCCAGAGGAATTGAGAGGAACTTATTTCCGTTGTGGAGTAGAACCTCTTTCAAGCTTACTTTTGATGAGTCAATAAACAAGCGCCACTCATCTGTGTTATATTCGTGGCCAAGTCCCTCCATAAAAGAACGAACATCATTGCAAAACACCAGACCATTTTCAAGGGGGAAAATTCTTTGAGAACGTCATAACGATCACGACAAAAACAAACATTAATTTCTTTCTGGAGCAGATTCCAGCCCTTTAACCTGGAACCAAAAAGTTGGGCTTGCTTCTTAGACTAATTTAAATCGCGGATGACATCAAGATCTCTTTGACTCAGCAAATGTGGTTCACTTGAAGAACAGCTTGCTTCACATGTTGGATCCATATTGTTTTCTGTTTTGTCTCCTATCTCATCACCAGACTCTTCGTCACTCAGTGTCATGTTTCTTGGAGGCTCGGCACAGGTAATTCTTGACTGCGAGGCACTGGCCTCATAACAGATGGTAAATTAGGTTATTTAACAGTATGCTTGGATTTGGATGTTATACGATTTATTTGTAAGGCAGAAGTAACAATCCGAAGCATGATCTTTGGGTTCTTTCCAAACCGTAGGAATGGCAAAAGGCATACGGCGTGAACCTTTTGCCCATGCTGTGAGTAGCCTGACACGTGTGACAAAACAAATATGGGGGACCCATCTTTTATCCTGGTCACCCACTTTACAACCAAAGTAATGTGCATAGCATTTTTTAATGAGGGGCATTAAAAGATGTTTTTGCTATATGAATGTCATTTCACCACAGATGTAGCAGAAAGAATTTGAACTACTTACATAGTTTCTCTGAATTATAATGGTGGATTGGGAATCAACACAAAACTTGAATATACAGTAGCACAATCTGTCAGCAGAGTGGAAAAAGCACTGTTTACACATTGAGTTGTAACCTGCTACGGGCAGAGGCTGAGGTCACTGTTTGAAGTAACATGTCCAGCAGTGTTTCTGCTAGCCCTTAATGACTCATTTATCTAAGCTTGTGTTTTCAAAAAGAAGCTATTGCACCTCACAACCAATGATAATAGCTGTTTGTTAACCTATTTTTTAACTGCGCTGGTACATATATACTTTACACAATGATACGTGAGTATGCTGGAACAGGAAATAATAATAATAAAATGAGTTATAGAGAAATTCTGAAAACGTATTTGGATTCAGCGTGGAAAAATACATAAGAAACAAATACTATTTTCGATGGGAAGAAATCGTTGTTGACCAGTGATCGAATATCATTGTTTAGTGGTACTGATATGACTGCATGAAGGTCTTTCTGCTCTGTGATCTTATGACGGTGGCGATATGACTATCTCATGGTTTTGTATGTGTGTGTGTGTGTGTGTGTGTGTGTGTGTGTGTGTGTGTGTGTGTGTGTGTGTGTGTGTTTTTATCATATGTTGATGGCAATATTACAGCCTCTTGTCAGTGTCAACGATTTAATGTATGGTGCTTATTGTTAAGCCCTTTTCTTTACAATTACAAATACTATTATGGATTTTTCAGTGAAGGAACTTCAGAATGATGAAAGTTACATTCAGTAATGTTTCAGTTCTATTGTTAAAAACCACTGTGAATTTCTACAGTGTTATATATTCCTCAAACTTTTATCACAGGAGTGCATGAAACCAAGCTTCCTTAAGGGACAAGTGAATAGTTGTCATCCGAATCTGAAAAGTAAGAATGCTGCCTTCTTCAAGCAAAAGGAAGAGGGACTGAACTGAGCCCGCTTTTATCGTTCGGGACAGTTCAGTTAGCAAAATGAACCAGGTTTACGTGCATTGTACACTCGAAAGCACTAACTTGTCCTCCCTGATAGCCGGAGTGGCAGCCAGTGAGCAACCAGGCGATCGAACACCCCACACCCACCGCCCCTCCCCCAACCCCTGTGTAAACGTTACTAGATAGATGTGGAACGGCCAAAGCTGGTGATTTTACAATGTATAATAATTTTTATAGACAATTAGAATCAGTAAGGGTAGGAATATATAGGCATTTAATGTGTATTACCGTGCTGTTATCCATAACATATGAGAAAGGCACGAAACTAAAAGAAGACCTAGAATGTATCACGTGTTATTGTCTATATACTTACGTCCTATATTATAATGTTACAAATAAGTATAGTAAAGTGAACAGCATCTGTTGAAAGATATGATGTCTTCCCTCATACATTCCCTCTCCCACCTTCACCACCCTTCTCTCTAGGTTTGTATCAATCAAACGCCTCCCTTATCCTCTAATCCCCTACTCCCACCCATTGTTAACCAATGTAAACAAAGATAGTGATGGAATGATCCATCAGGTATTGATCATATTAATAATAGCATACACTTCTGTATTAAGCAACAACAAAACAGTAACATACAATACTTTGATATACCTGCCAACTATTTCATCTTGTTGTAAGATGTTACGTGACATAAGCACTGCAAGTTGGACATTGTATTACAAGAACATACGGTTGTTTATCGTTAAAATAGGTTATGTGTGGTTTTTTTAAATTCTTTAATTCATGTTAAGAAGGAAATTTAAGCCTTACATTATAAAGATGTAAGGTTTATGTTCCTGTCAATACTACATTAACGAAACGAATCAGGGATCAGCTCTGACGAACCACAGACTCTGTTGTAACAAAAATATTCCGACCTCTTGTCGGAACAGTGACACAATATCATTATGTATACGGCTGAATGTGGGTCAATCGTATACATATAGACACTGTGTCACTGTTGTGATGAGAGGTCGTAATACTTTCGTTAGAGCAGAGAGTTTGTGGTTAATCAGAACCGATCCCTAATTCGTTTCATTCATCCAGTAATGACAGAGACACAATCTGGCCGCACTGTGGAGTGGTACTACTACTCAGCTGCCTTGTTGTGTTAGGAAGGATACTGCCACCGTATTCCCTGCGTGTCGTAAAAGGCGACTAAAAGGGGCGGGGTGAGGGGACTAGGGACCCCCTCCTCTGTTTTTTAGTTCCTAAAAAGAGACAGGCCAGAGAAAGGGATGAGCGATTGAGTTATTCCCGTACCCTGAAGATTGGGTCATTGAATGTGCGTGGATGTAGTACGATTGAGGTTAAAAGGGAGGAGATTGGGAGAATGTTTGTGAGAAGAAAGTTGGATGTGTTAGCTTTGAGTGAAACGAAGATGAAAGGGAAGTGTGAGTTTATGTTTGGAAGTGTGAATGGAATATTGTCAGGTGTTGATAGAGGAAGGGCAAGAGAAGGTGTGGCCTTGTTAGTGAGTCCGGAAGTACAGCAGTGTGTGATTGAATGGAAGGAGGTGTCGTCGAGACTGATGTGGGTGAAAGCGAAATTTAAACGTGAGTTGTGGGTGTTTGTGAGTGCATATGGGCCTGGTAGTGAAAGGGATGAAGAAGAGAGGGAGTGTTTCTGCAATGATTTTGATGAGTGTCTGCAGAGTTTTGGAGCAAATGTGAATGTGGTAATGATGGGAGATCTGAATGCTAGAGTGGGAAGTGTAACATTTGAAGGTGTAGTTGGTATGCATGGTGTGACTGGAAGAAATGAAAATGGGGAACGAATGATAGGGATGTGCGTTGAGCGAGAGATGGTGATTGGAAATACCCTGTTTGAGAAGAAATATTTATAAGTATACATGGGTGAGACAGGAGGGTGGAAGAGTTGTTGGTAGAGCTTTGATGGACTATGTGGTTGTGTCCAGGAATGTAATAGGAAGATTGTTGGATGTGAGAGTTCTGAGAGGGGAGGGTGGAGGTATGTCTGACCACTACCTGGTGGAGGAAAAGTTAAGAGTAGGTAAGAGATGGGTGAGAGCTAGGAGGGTTAGTGTGGCAGGGAGGTTTTGAAAGTGAGTTGGATAAAAGAGAGAAAATGATAGAGTATCAGGAGAAATTGAAAGATGTGTGGAATGCAGTAAAAGATCAGGAAAATGGCAGTGTGGAGGAGGAATGGCAGTTGTTTAAGAGTGCTGTGGTGGGTCATGCAGAAGAAGTGTGTGGTGTGAGACGTGTGGGTTGTGGTGTAAGAAAAGGAAGTGAATGGTGGTGCGAGGAAGTAAGTATGGCTGTGGCTGAGAAGAGACTAACATATGATGTGTGGCTGCTGAGGAAGGATGAGGTCTCATACGAGAGGTATAAGGAAAAGAGGAATAGGGCGAGAAGGGCTGTGCGTGATGCTAAAGTGGCAGCAGATGAGAGGTGGGGTAGGCGGCTGACTGAGAATTTTCAACAGAATAAGAAAATATTCTGGAAGGAGGTGAAAAGGGTGCGAAAGGGAGAGTCTGGGAAGGAAGAGCGAGTAAAAGCAGAGGATGGAAGGATGTTAATTGAGATGGATGCAGTACGGAAGAGATGGGCAGAGTATTTTGATTGTTAAATGTAGAGGAGGAAAGTGTGGCTGAGATTGTGGTGGATGGAAGGGTGCAAGGAATAAATGTGTTGGGAGAGTTGAATGATCCTTTGATCACGAAGGAGGAAGTGGAGAAGGCAGTAAAGGAGATGAGAACAGGGAAAGCTGTAGGTATGGATGGGTGTGCTGTGGAATGTCTAAAGGGTGGTGGAGTGACTATAGTTGACTCGTTAGTAAGATTGTTGAATGTGTGCTTTGTGAAAGGTATGGTGCCAATTGACTGGGTAAGTGCTTGTGTGGTCCCATTGCATAAAGGCAAGGGTGATAAGTATGAATGTACTAGCTTTAGGGGTATAAGTCTCTTGAGTGTTGTAGGTAAGGTGTATGGTAGAGTGGTAATTATGAGAGTTAGAGAGGGTACAGAGGGAGTGATGGGTGATGAGCAGTGTGGCTTTAGGAGAGGGAGAGGATGAGTGGATCAGGTGTTTGCTTTGAGACAAGTGTGTGAATAGTATTTAGCGAAAGGCAAGGATGTGTTTTGGGCATTCATGGATTTAGAGAAAGCTTATGATAGAACTGATAGGGAGGCTTTGCGAACTGTTTTAAGATTGTATGGACTTGATGGTAGGTTACTAAAAGGGGTGAAGAGTTTTTATGTAAATAGTAGAGCGTGTGGAAGAGTGGGAAATGCTGTGAGTGATTGGTTTCCTGTGAGAGTGGGGCTGCGACAGTGATGTGTGATGTCGTCTTGGTTGTTTAATATTTATATGGATGGTGTTGTAAGGGAGGTGAATGCAAGAGTTTTAGGTGGAGGTCTGAGTCTGGTGAATATTGATGGTGGAGAGTGGAATCTGAAGCAGCTGCTGTTTGCAGATGATACTGCACTGGTGGCTTATTCAGAGGAGAGATTGAGATAGTTGGTAGTGGAGTTTGGAAATGTGTGAGAAAAGATATCATATTTTTCAAAAGGTGCTGCTCACTTTACTATAATTATTTGTAACATTGAAATATAGGACGTAAGTATACAGACACATAGTACCTTGTAGGTCCTCTTTTATTTTCGTTACGTTCTCATAATTATGTTGATAACAGCACAGTATTACACATTATATGCCTTTACAGTATATACTTACCCCTACTTGTTCTAATTGTCTATAAAAACAATCATGACACATCGCTGAGTATGGCGATATACAATGAATTTATGCAGCTCAGAACAGGATGGTAAGCTGTAATAAGAAAAATCAATAGCTTAGAAAAATGTGTTAGGGAGCTTCTTTACCTGCTGACAATACTGACCCTGATGTTTGCACTACGCATCAATGGTGGAGATTTTTAGGATTTCGTGTTTTTCCATGTTTTGCAGTTTTTACAAGAAATGAAGGCATTTCCCACGAAGTTTCTTTTTTTTTTCTTTTTTCTTTTTTTTCTAGACTCTAGGACATTCTTGGGATAATGTATGTGCGTGCACAACTGACGGAGTAATGCTTGTCTGTCAATTAGAGTTTCGAGGAAGAGTAAATGAGGTGAATCCTGAAACAAGGCATTTTCACTGATTACTTCATAGACATGCTCCTTCATCTAAAACTCTCCCACCAAAGTTAAAATTATTACTTACTCGAATCATGTAAATACCATCGAGTCGAGCTCCCTAACATCACGACTCTTCCACTGTGCCAAGACTTTGGAGCAGATGAAGAATTGTTATTCTCCTTCATACCAAGGTTCACTGGTTGTCACAGGGAAATGTAGTATCAAGATAAGAGTCATTGAAAGAGCTTTCCGAATTCTTCATACGTGACAAGACAAAGTCGCTCGAGTTCACAAAGAAATTGTCCGATAACCAGTGTCGTCAGAACCTGGCCTACCTGAAGGACACACTCTTGCGTCTAAACTCTTTAAACTTATCCCTCCAAGCCGGTTTACAACAGTTATTGATTTTATGGACAAAGTATGATCATTCAGCACGAAACTGGAACTGTGGGAAGAAAAGGTAAAAGACGAATATCTTAGCATGTCTCAACACCTTTGTGAGGGACTTGATAAAAGTAAAGGCACTGGACTAGAATTGGTGCACCTTGTGCAAATACCTTTTTCTTCCCTGCGATTGAAGCTGCAGTTTTATCACTTGAAAATGAGCGAGTTAGAATAAAAAATGATTAGAAATCCATTTAATTTTCCTGTGTATCTTCTTTCAGATAACTTGCAAAAGTAATTGTAGGAGTTGGTGGAAAACTCATGCAAAATGAGTTATACCCTGCATATGCTGCTGTAGCTGATGATTCTGTAAGGTCTTTGCTAATGATCCCCAGTACTTATCTATGAGAGCAAAGATTTTCATCACTGTTGAACATGAAACTAACACTGGATGGCTTAATGTGGAGCATGACTTTCAAGCCTATCTAATACTGCTCCTTGAAATGAGAAACTTGTTTGCTCAAAACAGGCACAACCCTCACACTGAAATGAAATACTGGCTGTATGTATGTACAGTATGTTCGTGTTAAATAAGGCGTACGTTGTTGATGTGTATGTATGGCTGTTTGTGCGTAATAGGGCGTGTACTTTGCTCATGTATAATATGTATGGTTGTGTGTAATAATGCGTGTGCGTTTCTGATGTGATGGAGGTATGTTTGGTGGAAGTGAAATAGTTTCTTTTTTGTGTATTGTAGTATCACTCTACACCGATTACGATGTTAATACTTAATTCCTTTATAAAATAATTGCAGTTCCGACTATTTGACAATAATCTCTGTCATACGATTGTATAATGAATTAGGGGTAAAATATTAGCATTCTGTATTCAGTGCCAGATGAATGAGGGTATGGGTAGATGGTCTGGTAACTCAGGGGTTACATGGTGGGAAGATAAGGTTGAGAACCCATGATCTAATTGATGAACAAGATTGTGTTGCTAAATGAAATCAATTTTATTTTGTTTAAATAGCATATTAATAGATTTTAAGTAAGTGACTCCAGAGTCTGGCAATAGATAGAGGGACTCCAGCATCTCTTATTATTTTGATTAAGTCGTATTGTAAATCAGAATATGGTCTTGGCCTGTGGAATAATAAGGGGACATTTATATCAGATGATAGAAAAAATTAAACAGCTTGTTCAAATGCATTTAAAAAGATAATTGGTGTTCCATCATATGCAAGCTTTCATACAGTTGCAGAGCAGTTTAATCAACTCTTGTTTACGCATCATGTTAGTCTCTTTATGGCAAAGTATTTTAAGGGAGTAATTCTATCAATTTCCAGTCGCCACAATCCCACAAAGGGTGGCCAATGTCGTTGAGTTAGTTCTTTTAGGGGGAGGGGCACTAACCCTCCGCCAGCCCTATTGTTGACACGTAGAGAACACTTACAATATGTTTTGGCTATATGGTTAATACTCAGTTTGTAAGTGGTTTCCTGACTTACAGGAAATCGTGAGGCAAGTCACCTGAAAAGGAAAAAAAGTAATACAATTTGACAAGAAAGATGAAAAAAATAGGAAGAGAGGAGGGCAGCCACAGAATGAGAATAATAAAGGAGAAGGAAGAAGTAGGCAGCACTACATCAAGTGAGTGATTGATGGTCGCCACCACCGATAATAATTTTAATCCATTAATTTACCTTAATATAGCAATGCAGACAGAAGTTTATTTATTTGATAATGTACGGACTTTATTCAACAGTGTATGTAGCGTCGACACGAACAGTGAATAATTAGATGTGACACTCTCCAGGATTTGGTTAGTACAAAAACACGAAATGCAAAGGGAACCATTTTTACAATTTACGTCATACATATTTTAAACATGCAACAAAACGTATCTAGTGTATACAGTTACCTCCATCAGTTAATATATATACCGGTATATACATATACGTATCCATCCAATCATCATCCAGTCCTATGCAGCCCTATTAGAAGCGTAGAAGCCCAGGGCTAGGCAAGTTGGTCCTAACATTTAAGATGAGAGCGGCCAGCCTCACTCATTCCTGAGTGGCATTTCGTGAGCAATAAACTTAAACCACGCCAATTGGAGTACCTTAATTATCCACTAAACCACCAGGCGCCGAGTAAACCACCATATATATATATACTCTCTCTCTCTCTCTCTCTCTCTCTCTATACAGTATACATATATATATATATATATATATATATATATACAGTATCTCTCTCTCTCTCTCTCTCTCTCTCTCTCTCTCTCTCTCTCTCTCTCTCTCTCTATATATATATATATATATATATATATATATATATATGGTGGTTTACTCGGCGCCTGGTGGTTTAGTGGATAATTAAGGTACTCCAATTGGCGTGGTTTGAGTTTATTGCTCACGTAATGTCACTCAGGAATGAGTGAGGCTGGCCCCTCTCATCTTAAATGTTAGGACCAACTTGCCTAGCCCTGGGCTTCTACGCTTCTAATAGGGCTGCATAGGACTGGATGATGATTGGATGGATACGTATATGTATATACCGGTATATATATTAACTGATGGAGGTAACTGTATACACTAGATACGTTTTGTTGCATGTTTAAAATATGTATGACGTAAATTGTAAAAATGGTTCCCTTTGCATTTCGTGTTTTTGTACTAACCAAATCCTGGAGAGTGTCACATCTAATTATTCACTGTTCGTGTCGACGCTACATACACTGTTGAATAAAGTCCGTACATTATCAAATAAATAAACTTCTGTCTGCATTGCTATATTAAGGTAAATTAATGGATTAAAATTATTATCGGTGGTGGCGACCATCAATCACTCACTTGATGTAGTGCTGCCTACTTCTTCCTTCTCCTTTATTATTCTCATTCTGTGGCTGCCCTCCTCTCTTCCTATTTCTTTCATCTTTCCTGTCACATTGTATTACTTTTTTTCCCTTTTCAGGTGACTTGCCTCACGATTTCCTGTATGTCAGGAAACCAATATATATATATATATATATATATATATATATATATATATATATATATATATATATATATATATATAATAACATTACATTCATCTGTAGCCAGATAGTTTATAACTTTATAATGTGAATCCTTTTTCCACAATATTGCCATTCCACTTTCTGGCCAACCTGCCATAGCATTGAAAACATTGTCAGTAGTAGTAGTAGCAGCTCCAAGTTGATCACAACCACGACTCTAGTGAACTGCGGACTGAAGTTACCCTTCTGTAATCCACAGTCTTCTCTTGATTGGGATAAGGAGAGGACTAAGGAACATTGCAATAACTAGGCAGCTCTGCTACCTGGCCATGTCGTTGCCACCGCGTGAAAGGCTTCCCTTACCAGCACCATGCTCCGTGGAAAACCCCATAACCTTCATTTTCTGTACATACAGATGTATTTCAACTACGCAACTGAAGTTCTCTTCACTATGCCATTCCTATTCAGTTCTTTTTTTTACATGAATCTATATTAAGGATTTATAAAATCCATTGTGTTTTGTTTCCATTACATAAAGTACTCCGTAACGTTTCTCCCATGACATAAAAGTGGAATAACAAGCTGTCCATGCACAGTCTATCATATCAGTATTTCTTATAGTTTAAAAACCTTTGTTTCTCTGTGTAAGGTTTGCAAAACTATCCTTTTCAGTACATAGAGATGCGTTTCAATTCAGCAACACTGCGGAAGTTATCCTCACTGTGCCACATCCTCAGTCGGTTCTTCTACATGGGTATCTGTTTGTATGCCCCCTCCCTGGCCCTCTCCACCGTCACCAGTCTATCGTCCTGGACGTCCATGCTCATTATGGGATCAATCTGCACCTTTTATATATCAATTGTAAGTTTGAAAATCAATGATATTAATTATTTTTCCAGAGAATTAAGAACTTACAGTATGTTGACATCATCTTCACTTTTGGCTGTAAAACCAGTTGCAGGTGAGACTCTCACAGCACTATGTGCACATGATAACTATTTCCCTTAAAACTCGCTCATTTGTTGGTAGATTTGCATGAAACAAAAAAAAAAAAAAAAAAAAAAAAAATCCGGAGAAGAGCATTACCAAACTTTCTGTACACTTGCTTTGTGCATGTCAAATTTCAGCTTTGGAAAAAATTATGGAAAAAGTTGTATCCAGCAACTGTTTTGAACACAAACATGTAGATATCTTCTGATCTTATCAAGAAACAGTGCTTAGAAATGTTTGTTATAGTTTTCTGATAAAATTAGTTTTTTAATTACTGAAATCCATCAAGAGATAAGCGAGAAGTAACATTTTTATGTCGATAAACTAAATTTTTCAGGACGACCGGTAGGCTACAGGTTAGTTTGAATATCAACTTGAATAACTCAAAAACTATTTATCCTAGCCAAATGAAACTTTGCATGAAGTCAGAACTAATTGAAATGGATTCTTTCTGTACAGTTGAACCTCCTGTGTCAAAAAGTGAATCAATAAGCAGCTTCTGCTATGGGCCATTAGCGGTATCATACAGTACCGGTATCTACAGTATCTTACCGATCGTCAGTAACCTGTGAATTGTAAGACTCCTTCAATACTTTCCTCAACAGCCCTTTTCTTGCATCCAAGACATTCTGTCTTTTTTCCATACATGTTTGCAAGCGTAACTTCTGGTACATACTGTACCTAACAGCATACAGGTGGAAGGCGACGACGATCCAGTGTCCCCACTATAGTTCTCATTTGACGGGCAATATTGGAGGTTTCAGCTTTTCCAATGCTACGAACAAGCTTGGGCTTCCTGGGCATCTTTGTGGATATCAGGAAGTGCGCAGTTATATATGAAACACTGGAAAAATTACGTAAATAGCGGAGAATTGCGAGATACTTCCCAGGTGAGCAAGGTGTTTATTTTATTTAGGTTCTTTATTTATTATTCAGTACTAGCCCTAACACCCTGGGGAACACTGTCGCTGAAGGCCAAGCAGGGATGAGTGCGTGAGAGCAAAGAGTTACATTACACATACATGGCATAAAAGGTATAGAAGTAATTAGCAGTACAAGAGCAGTAATGAACAAAGAGATACAATGACACATACATGGTACAAAGTTGTTGTAGTAACAAGCATTACAAGTTTAGAAATGAGCAGTGGGATACAATGACACACACCCATGTACAGTACATACGTATGCAGAAAGAGGCACATATGCACCCATACATATACATATATATCTATATATATATGTATAGATTCACGCACACGTAGCCATAGACATACTGAATGTACAGAATAGGTACGCATGTATGAAGAGATGGATGTGTGTACAGACGTGCATACATACACTTATGCTGCTTCCACATATGCATGCTGTCCATATATACAGTACATATCCAGGGAGACACACATATAAATACACTCTAAATGGAAATATACATTGTTACATACACACGGAGACAGGTAAACAGAAATGATACTTATTATGAAATTGCACCTAATGTATACATGTGTGGACAACACACACACACACACACACACACACACACACACACACACACACACACACACACACACACGCAAGCTTGCATATATGTATATCAGAAAGTACCAGCATTGTCCTAGCACCAGGGCATTACAATGAAAGGAAGTCAGGGTAAGGGGTGAGAATGTCTTTCAGTACATCAAGATGTGTGATGAAGTAGATACACAAAGCAGAAAACAATAATCCAGGCGGTCTGAAAGGGGCAATATCTGGGCAGTTAACGATGTGATGGGACAATGCTTCATCCATGTGATTGTGACAGAGTTTACATGGCCTGTGTGCGGCCGGTCGGCCAGTGATTTCCCCTGGGAAGCGATACCCCAGGCAAATGCCGGCGACGGCTACATCACAGCGGCGGGTGAGGGTGGGATGCATGCCATAGGTGTGTCTCACGCCACGGTAGGTGTCATAGTACTGGATGGTGACACTAGTGGATGTTCAGTATCGGTACACAGGGCTAGGTCCTCCCTGGGCTCCTCAAGAAGTATTCTCCAGACAATTGTCATGGACACAGAAAGGCGGATGACAGCTAGGGGGAGGTTGTAGGTAGCTCGAGCCAGGTGATCTGCCTGGCCGTGGCAGATATGACCAACATGGGCTGGGATCCAAATGGAGGAAACCGTAAGACCAAGGGCGTGAGCCTGATGGAGGTGGGAGAGAGAAGGAAGTCAAGGGCAGAGCGTATAGCAGAGAGTTCCCACTAGATACTGCTGGCCCAGTTGGGAAGGCGGGGGAGGTGGAGAAATGGGGGGAGCAAAGTTAGTAAAGGTAATGCTAGCAGCTCCCACCCGGCCGTGAGGACTGAACCGTCAGTATACTGTAGATGTGAATAGGATGGGAAGGGTAGGTGCAGGCTACAGAATTTAGGGTTTCGGTGATGCAGAGCTGTGATGGGATTGATAAGCTGTAAGAAACAGTGTCAGGTGTGTAGTGCACAGTAGGAGATGTAAATATCCAGGAAGGGGGCAAAGAGTCAGCAGGGGTGGGAATGACAAGATCAGCATGGATACTGGAGGCATCTCGGCCAGAAAGCTGGAGAGGACAGTTGAGTGCCGAACGAATTCGTTTGAACCAGTATGCCAGGCCTGGCACATAAGTGTGCCGGTTGCGGTCTAGGTAAGTGGTATCTGAGAGAATATCAACCAGCCAGGAGGAAAAGGATGGAGCAGGAGACGGAAATGTGTTCAGACACTGTGTGGCGAAGCAGACTCCAAGCATATGAATGTGATCTGTAATGGGACACAGATTGAGTTCAGGGAACATGATGACCACTCTGGTATACCTAAGGCAGAGAGGAATGAGATGCATCGCCCGATTTTGTACCACTTCAAGTGGTCGGAGCTGTGCTGGAGGAGGGGGGGACGAGAGAAAGAGGGATAGCATGATAATCAAGAAGGGAGAGAATATATAGCAGCTCAACTGATTGTGCGATGGGGATGCAATCCCCATGCGAGTCATAAGTGAGCATGCCAAGGAGTTTAAGTCTGCGATGGAGGCGGTTGCAGATAGTGGAGACATACTGGGAGGGGTTAAAGAAGGAAGAGAGAAGAATTCCGAGATATGTATAATCCTGTACTACCTCAAGATGACAGTCCAGGAGGGTTATGGTTGTGCAACCAAACCTATGAATGAGGGATCGAATAAACAGTTTGGTTTTGCCAGTGTTGATAATCAGCCCACAAGCAGATGCAGCCTGGCTGAACTTAACTAGGAGACACTGAAGAGTGACGGGGGAAGGGGAGTGGATGGAGATATCATCGGCATAGTTTAGGATCAGAGAGGAGCCAGGGATAGGACCTAAAGGACGGAGGAGTCTATTCATGAGAAGAATGAAGAGAAAGGGGCTATAAGCATCCTACCCTCAGGTGTGCCAAGACTGAAGGGTCGGTAATCACTAACTGCCCCACAAACCAGAACCCGAGAGTGGCGATGGGACAGGTAGCTTTCCAGCCAACAGAACAGGCGGTCAGAGACACCCAGGTGGGCAAGTTCGTCAAGGATGACGTCACGGTTTGCGACGTCGAATGCAGCTTTGAGGTCAATGAAGGCTATTCAAAAAGAGGATGTGAGAAAAGTGAGTAATTCAACAAGGCAATGTTGTGTGTTTCGGTCTGGGAGGAAACCAAAGAGATGGGGAGAGAGCTGGTTCTGAAGAATATCGCGAAGCCATGCTGAAAGAATTCTCTCGAGTAGTTTGCATATGCAGGAAGTTAGGGAAAAGGGACAGAAATCAGGGAATAAGGATTAAGGATGGAGATGTTGGTGCTACTGGCCCATTCTGCAGGGAGACTGCCTTCAGATAGACTCATGTTGAAGCGTAAGTAAGGGATTGTCAGGGACATGCGTGATGAGTCTGAGTGTGGCATTGGCGATCTTGTCATCACACAGGGCAGTTGACGTGCCTTGCAACAGTGCAAAGGGAAACTCATCACCGGTGATGAGGTGATCATCGAGGAGAGAGGGCGTGGAGCGTGCCAATGTAATGCATGCTAACCCGTTTGCGCTAGCAGCCGAGAGGCGAGCGTTGATGAAGGGAGGCAGGGATGTCAGCTGAGACTGAATGGACCATTTATGAATTAGGATGTTGGCATATTACACAGGATTGTGGTGGTGAGGGGAGGTGGGAGTGTTGTTTACAATGGTTTGAAGTAGAATTTCCCATTTCCTAAAACCAAGAAATCCATTAGAGAAAACGATTTATTTTGTAGGGCTAACTAAGGAAAATTGATAGAAACTCGTGTGTGTGTGTGTGTGTGTGTGTGTGTGTGTGTGTGTGTGTGTGTGTGTGTGTATGTGTGTGTGTGTGTATGTGTGTGTGTGTGTGTGTGTGTGTGTGTGTGTGTGTGTGTGTGTGTGTGTGTGTGTTGTTCACGCATGCACACATCAAGTGCATGTGCATGTATTGTCCTAATGCTGGGATTTAGAATCAAGAGGTAATTTTATAATGCATTTCGTTTTTGTCTATCTATATACCTGTGTATGTGACTATGTGTATGTAGCCACTTAGGATATATATATATATATATATATATATATATATATATATATATATATCCCTGTCCATATATATATATCATATACATGTGCATGTTGCCTATGTATATGTAGGCCTATGCACGCCTGTACACATACCCATATCTGTATACATGCGTATCCATCCTGTACATGCAGTTTATCAATGGTTACATGTGCTTGACTATATCGCCTACATATATGTGTGGATATATATGTATATGTATGTGTGCATACGTGTCTCTCTCTGCATCCGTATGCACATACGTGTCTTTCTATGTACACTTTACTCATCTCAAAACATGTAATGATAATTATTAATTACTGTAACAACTTTGTACTATGTATGTATCATTGTACGTCTGTTCATTATTGTCCTTGTAATGATAAATATTACTATACCTTCTGTGCCCTAAGATACCATTTTTTTTTCCTAATGCACCCCTCCCTGCTGGCCTTCAAGGGACATGTTCCCCAGAGTGTTGGGGCTTGTACTGAATGGTAATTATAGAACATAAATAAAAACTCATCTCCCGAATTATTTTTCTTGAAGTCTCCCACATCCGGCGTTACCAGCAGCCCCACAACGTCAGTACCCACTGTGAAATGGCGTTTTTATGTACTTTATGATGTGAATTAGACAGAAGTATAGAGGAAACGTATGCATGTCTAGGGTAAACTCAGGAAAAGAGATATAAAATCATCTCTGGAATTATTTCTAAAGGTCTCCAACGTCGCACGCTACTAGCTGCACCACCGCGTCAGTACCCATTATAAAATGACGCCTTTATATACTTCACAGTTTGAGTTAGACAGAAATATGCATTATAATGTAAACAGATATGTTTATTGATCCAGTACTGAAAGACGTTATTTTTAATCGAAAAATATCAGTGAAAGTCCGAGAAAAGACTTGTAGTTTTAAGAAACTTTTAGAATACTGACGAAATTGACAAAAGCTCCAGAAATATCTTGACTTCCAGATAACCTAGATCAGATCATGACTTCATTTTGCAAATAAATTTCGACTCGTCTCGTCCATATTTTATAATGGTGAATTTATTTCAAGTTTTGTTCCTTTAAACCAACAAAGTATAATACATAATAATACGGTTTTTAAAAATCGCCCTCAAACTCGTGTGCAAGTCAAATAACTCATGATGAATCTCACTCTTAAAATTTCGCAAAAACACAGCTTATTTTCTTCAGTCCAGTGACGTATATTTCATTACATTCATGCTACTGTCTGACGCTTGTATTTAAGAATGAAAAATCTTCTCACAGTGACGGGACAAGAAACATTGTCTACTTAATGTAATGGCGTTTGCCAATCTTCTGCTGATGCATGTCCACGGGTTAACCCGCCGCATCCTGGTAATGTATGGATACGTTGCAATGTTTTGTCATGCACAGTTCCGACAATGTGCCAATATGTTTTGCAATTGCGAGGTCCGTCATTTGCACATTTTTCAAATTTTGTGCGTGATTTTTAGTACATATACCCGGGACACCCTCCTCTACCTGCCGCCAGGCGGGAACACAGCCTTACCATGCCTGACCCCCCTCCAGCACGCCATTGTCTCGGCAACTCACCTATTAGCAGCGACCTGGTCAATAAAGGTATGTCGCGCCACGGTATGAAATTCAAGGCGAGAGTGATTCCCCAATCGATGACGACGTGGAGAACAAAGATTACATGGCACCAGAGGAAGAAACAAGCAGAAGTCATGAGGATGTAATGTCGCCAAGGCAGGTGCAGTATGTTGATGTGTTCAGTGAGTGAAACACCGCTTATATCGCCTATATTATTGTATGAAAACCAATACATTCTTGTACTGCATATAAATTCGTACCATTTGAACAAGCATCTACCTAGTCTGAGTGGTTTGCAATAGTTACCACTACCATAGAAAACGAGAAGTCAGCAGCGTGGCTCCAGAGAACACGGTACCAGGTTTTAAAAGGTCACCTGTATAGCCCATCTCTAAGGTCAGGTGAGCACCTTTTTTGTGATTTGCCATTGTTTCTCACAAAACGTAATCGGTCGGGAATGAGAGGGTCACTGGTGACAAACCAGCCGGGACACAGCGAGTTAAAGGGGTTCAGCAGTGTATTATTATTATTATTATTATTATTATTATTATTATTAATGTTGTTTTGTTGTTGTTTCGTTGTTCTTTTTATTTAAATAATAATAATAATAACAACAATAATAATAATAATCATCATCATCATCACCACCATCATCATCATCATCATCTTAATAATAATAATAATTAATCTTCATCATCTAATCCTGTGTTGCCCCATGAGGGGCGTAGTAGCCCAGGGCTAGGCAAGTTGGTCCTGACATTTAAGATGAGAGTGACCAGTCTCACCCATCCCTGAGTAGCATTACGTGAACAATAAACCTCAACCAATCCTTGGATATAAACTTACACAGGCTCAATCCGGCTGGAGCGCCTTAATTACCCAGTGAACCACCAGGCACCATGGTTTGGTTATATGGTTACCACCAAGCATAGTTAATGGTTTCCTGGTGTAGAGGAAACAAATTGGCTTGTCACTCAGTGTACAGTCACCCACAGACAGAAGAGGATGAAAGGAAGGAAAGAAGAAAGGAAGGAAGGAAAGACAGTCACCCGAGAGCAGCTCTACATCAAGTGAGTGAATGGTGATCGCCCCCACCTACAAAAACATCTTAATAATTAGTACATAATAATAATAATAATAATAATAAAAATAATAATAATAATAATAATAATAGTAATAAGAGTAATAATAAGAAGAGTAATAATAATAATAATAATAATAATAATAATAATAATAATAATGATAATTTAACGGTTATTATTATTATTATTATTATTATTATTAACTGTAGTAGTTGTAGTACTAGTGGTATTATTCTTGTTGTTACTGTTATCGTTTCTGTTTTTACTCAACAGACTTATTTACCACAGGTTCGTAACTGTTTCTGTGGGGCTGTCGCAGAGGTACAGTGTGGTACTGTACAAAGATACAACTTCCTTCCTAAGGGAATTTACCACTGGCAAAATATAGTGAAAACTCTGTCTCTGCTACACGCTTTTAACGATAACTTGGCCCAGATTTCCGTTCCATTGCAGCTTATGTGGCTGAGTTGCAGAAGAGATAATGCTTCAGCTTTGTATTCTCAAAATAGACGTACTACGTGACTATCATCACTTACTGGTGTTAATCTATGGATTATTATTATTATTATTATTCTTATTAGAAACTAAATGGAGAGGAGAGAGTGTAAGAGAATGGGAGTATGGATGGGGTATATGTGCAGGAGTAGGTGAGAATGAGTGGGCAAAAGAAAGAATGTGTATTATTGTGAGTAAAAGATGGAAGAAGAACATAAGAGAGTATGGATCAGTTGGGTCAAGGATTGTGTGGGTAAGACTGAAAGTTGGAATACAAATGTGGGCGATTGTGTGCATGTATGCGCCAAGGTAAGATCGTGCAAGCAGAGTGAGAGAAGAGTTCTGGACAAATGTGGAAGTGTGCATGGAGAAGTTTGGAAGGAATGAGAGAGTGTTTTTGATCGGTAATATGAATGGTAAAGTAGGGAATGTGAAGGTGGATGGAACAGTTGGTGAGTGGGGTGTGCCTGCAGAGATAGATGAGAATGGCAGTGCGTTAGTGGACACTTGTGCCGAGAGGGGGTTGGTGATAGCCAATACCCTCTTCAGGCACAAAATGATTAACAGGTATACATGGCGAGTGATGAGAAGAGTGAGTGGTGAACTGAATGAAAGGAAGGCAATGATTGATTATGTGTGTGTGAATGAAAGGATGCGAAGATGCGTAATGGATGCAAGAGCTTATAGAGGTTGGGGGAGTGGATTTCTGACCACTACTTGGTGGTTGCCAGTATCAATATCCAAGCAAGTTGGAGAAATAGAAGAAGGGAAGGACGGGAAGAGGGAGTAGTTGCAAGGAGAGTGGAAAGGTTACAAGAGGATGAGAAAATGGCAGAATATAAGAAAGAAGTAGCGGAATGATTGCGTATATATGAATTGGAGCAGATGGGGGACGTGGAAGGTGTGTGTAGGATATTCACAGAAGAAATATGTGCAGCATGTGATGTGGTGTGTGGGGTGAAGAGAAGACGAAGGAGGGTGCAAGGAACTTTGTGGTGGAATGACGAGGTGGGGCAGGCTGTGGCACAAAAGAAGAAAGCATACAATGAATGGATGAGAAGTAGGGTCGTGGAAGAAGTAGAGAGGCGGAAGAGAGTTATATGTAGAAAGGAAGAGAGAGGTGAAAAGATTAGTAACAGAGAGTAAGAAGAGAGTGGATGAGGAATTTGGAAGGAATTTGAGTGTAAGTGGAGGGACTGTAAGAAAATGTTCTGGAAAGAGGTGAAGAGAGTAAGACAGGGTGGAAGTGACGTTAGCAGGGGAGTGAAAGATAAAAATGGTAGATTACTAGTGGAGAAGGGAGAAAAAGTGAGCAGATGGAGAGAACACTTTAAGGAATTGCTGAACATAGAGGATGGAAGGAATGCAAGTATAAGTGGCTGGGGAATGGCTGGGAGAAGGAGGGAGGTGAGAAGACAGGAAGAAATCAATAGAATAGAAGTTGTGGAAACAATGAAGAAAGTCAAACTGGGGAAAGCCCCAGGAATTGATGGAGTGTGTGGTGAAATTCTGAAGCATGGGGAAGAGTGTCACGAATCAATTCGCGACATTTCCCTTTTGTGAGAAGCCACGAACTATTAGTGGAAAACTCACTGTGTATCGCTCAGCTAACCGTTTCTCCCTCCATTTCGGAGTATACTTTTCAAAACATTCGTCACTTTCAAAAGTGACAGATTTAATGCACGTCACTAAGTGCTCTACTGAGCGATACAATTGTTTCTTTATCGTTCGCCTCTGCTTGCCTAAACCGTTAGCCACGCCTTCCGGTGGCTCGTGTGTCCTGCTTATACATTAGTTGAATTCAGTCTAGTGTTTGCTGTGACGGAGAAAGGTCCTGTGTGCAGCAGTGTAAGAGGTCAGCTAGTACCCACACTCCACTTCACAGTTAATCCAGTCCTCCCACCCCCCGAGTGATACATAGCATTCATCGACCGGTATTTCCTTTTGTATAATCCTAGTTTTAAGAGCTTAGTTAAGGTGTTTTTCCCAGGCGTAAGTATTTAGCTTTTGTGTGAGTGAGTGAGTGCGTCTCATTAATTTGATTTGAATTGTAACGTTAAATTTATTTTTTGTAATCAATAAATCTAACAGTTCCTTTCTTGAGCTCAATGTAAAGTAAAATCTTGTTTCATTTAATCCAAATTAAGCTTATTTTCCATATAGCTCCTAGCTGGCATAAACGTTTGCTTTCATAACTGGTACTTAGACCAGTCTTGTTGTATTAACTTAAAATCCGTTGTGCCAGGAGTTAATGCATCAGCAAGAACCTGATGTTATTATTATTAGTATTAGTTATTTATTGTCAGGGGTGAAGTAACTTTCTCCAGAGGCTGACAGTACAGTAATTCAGCAATTGTGAGTAATTAGTCTCTGCTGTGTACTGTTGAGAAAGTTTTTAAATTCTCGTTCTTAGAGAATCGTTGCACGATTTAGCAAGACAATCATTGTCCCTGCTCTTTAATATTATTGAATATTAATATCAATTTAAATAATATTTAACCATTTATATTCCAAAATTACCGTGATAATATAAAAACCCCGTGACAGAGAGATAGTAGTAGAATGGATGTGGAAGATGTGCAGATTGGCCTGGGAGGAAGGTAGAGTCCCGGAGGATTGGAAATCAGGTATAATTATTCCCTTGTAAAAAGGAAAAGGGAAAAAAGAAGTGTGTCGTAATCATAGGGGCATTTGTCTTCTTAGTGTAATAGGAAAAGTTTATGGTAGGATACTTATTGACAGAGTTAGGGAGAAGAATAGGGAGGCTTTAGGAAGGGGAGAGGTTGTGTAGATCAGATATTCATTCTTAGATCTTTAGTGGTAAAGTTTCGAGAGAAGGGAAAGAAGTTGTATGCGGCTTTCATGGATTTGGAGAAAGCATATGACAGGGTGGATAGACAAGGATTATGGAAAGTATTAAGAATATATGGAGTAGATGGGAAGTTGTTGAATGCTGTGAAGAGTATGTACGATGGTGCTAAGGCTGCAGTGCGTGTGGATGATGAACTGAGTGAATTTTTCTCTTTGAAGGTTGGGTTGAAACAGGGATGTGTCATGTCTCCATGGTTGTTCAATCTGTACATGGATGGGGTAATAAAGGAGGTACAAGGTAGGGCAGTGGATGCTGGAGTGGCCCTGGTGAGAGAGGGTAGTGTTTAGAAACTCCTTGTACTGTTGTTTGCAGATGATACCGTGTTGTTGAGTGAAGACGAAGGGGAGCTGCAAGGCTTGGTGGATGAGTTTGGGAGAGTTTGTAAGAAATGGAATCTAAAGGTGAATGCAGGGAAGAGTAAAATGATGGTCTTTGAGAGAGGTGAAGCCAGTGAATGTACAGTGAGGTTGGATGGTGAGGAAATGGAAAATGTGAGTACGTTTAAGTACTTGAGTAATGTGATGAGTAAGGACGGAAGTTTGGAGGGTGAAGTGCTTGAAAGGGTACAACAAGGAAGAAAGGTTGCTGGTTCCTTGAAAGCAGTGGTAAGAAACAGGGAAGTGAGCATGGAAGTGAAAAAGTTACTGCATGACAGTATTGTGATACCAACTCTAACGTATGAAAATGAAGCTTGGACGTTGTTGGAAGGACACAAGTCAAGAGTGAGAGCAGCGGGAATGAGTTATTTAAGAGGAGCCTGTGGAGTCACATGGAGAGACAGGCTGACAAATGAGGATATATAGGAACGTTGTGGTGTGGTTATGGATGTGATAGCAAGCATTAGGAGGAACACACTGAGGTGGTTTGGCCATGTGGAGAGGATGGAGGGTGAGAGACTGACGAGAAGAGTGTATGTGCGTGAGTTGGAGGGGGGGAGAGGGAGGGGGAGGCCGAGGATGAGATGGAGGGATGGAGTGGAGAGGTATATGAGAGAGGGGGGTGTGAGTTGGGAGCACGGCAGTGAAATGGCGGGGAACAGGGCGACGTGAAGGCGATTTGTTTGTGGCCACCCCGTACGGGATTGAGGTGTCTGGCAATAGATAGATAGATAGATTAGTATTAGTATAAGTATTATCTCCACCAACGAAGTTAGAGGAGTTAATGTATTCACCTACGTTTGTTTGTTTGTCCACACGATTTCTCAATAATTCTCATTGAATTTCAATGAATTTTTGTGGGAGGGTGGGCCATAGGCTAAGAAAAAAAAAAAAAGATTAAACTGTGGGGCTGATCCGGATCCGGATCCGGAAACGTTATTGGCGGAGGTACGGTATGCACTCACTGAGTGAGAGCAGTGGAAATGAGTTACTTGAGAGGAGCATGTGGAGTGACATGGAGGGACAGGTTGACGAATGAAGAAGTGAAGGAACGTTGTGGGGTAGATGTGGATGTGGTTGAAAAGATTAGGAGAAATACACTGAGGTGGTTTGGACATGTGGAGAGGATGGAGAATGAAAGACTGACTAAGAGGGTATATGTAGGTGAGGTGGAGGGGGGGGAGAGGGAGGGGTAGACCGAGGATGAGGTGGAGGGATGGAGTTGAGAGGTATATGAGGGAGGGGGGGGTGAGTTGGGGGGAGGGGAGTCAAATGGTGGGTGACAGAGTGACTTGGAGGCGTTTTGTCTGCGGCCACCCTTTGCGGGATTAGGGCGTCGGGCTATAGATAGATAGATAGATTATTATTATTAATGATATTATTATTATTATTATTATTATTATTATTATTACTACTACTACTACTACTACTACTTAAATATAGGCGCCACGACATAATCTCTCATTATAGCTCAGCATTCATGATGGAGTCATGATAATTTTTGGCCAAGTTAACGTAAAAAGAGTAGTGTGGGTTTCAGATGTATCGATTTTTCCGTTATGTATTTACCCCCTTTATGTAGACTGAGCTTCACAAGGATCGGGACAAGGTTCTTCCCTTTGCGAGGTACTGGGAAATATGAAATTTGGCTCCCGAATGGATGCCTGAAGATAGTAGACCGCAGGAAAACGGTAACTTTAGCCTATAGTCCTTTAGGGTCACGTCGAGATGAGCCTGTTACTGAAGCTAGGTTTACTACTTCTACATCTCACCTACATTACATTGTGGTAGGTTGCCGCGACCATCATCTACTTTGTTGATGAAGTGCTGCCTACTTCTTCCTTAGGTGACCCTACACTGATTGACAAGCTTACTGGTTTCCTGTAACCTAGGAAACCATTTACAACGCTGGGTGGTAACCATATAGCTAAATAACTGAGTGATGTGTAGCCAACTATGGTACCCATGCTAACTAGGTGAAGGGACGCAATAACAGTGTCTCGATCCAGGACACAAACCTCCAAACACATTCCCTTGACTCACAAAAACAAGGAGCTGTCCACCTCAAAGGAACAGCAGTTCACTGCTCGAGATGGCCCTGCAGGGACAGTTGCTAGCCGGATTTTAAAGGGTCTCCTCTGCCAGACAGACCGGGGTTGCTCTACAATTACTCCTGCCATCACAACAGCTGTCCTCACTGTCTCACGTCCTACAGGGTGGCGTGACGGCAGTGGTTTACACAGACGTGGTAGAGACGCTGCTAATGTTGGTGGGTGTGGTGGTGATGGTGGTGACAGTTTGTGGCAGCCTGGGTGGGGTTGGCGTCGTGTGGGACATCGCTCAAAACGGCTCCAGGATTCAATTCTTTGAGTATGTATTATAATGGACAGTCTATAATTATATTTATCTATCTATCTACCGGCAAGCACTTTAATCCTAAGAGAGGCGGCCACAACCGAATCTCCCCCATGTCCCCCTATCGTCTACCATCTGACTGCTCTATCTCCAGCTCATTCCCACTTTCTCATATACTTCTCCATCCCATTCCTCCATCTCATCTTGTGTCTCCCCCTCCTGCTCTCCTCTTCACCTCATTCATCTGCCCTCTCCTTGTCAGTTCCTTATTTTCCGTTTTCTCCATGTCTGAACTATCTCAGAGTATTCACCTAATGTTCTCTGGTACATGTAACATATTTTACGCAGCCTAATTTCTCATGTGTTGCTGGTGCGACTTAGTCTGCTTGTGTGAAGACAGACATTATGTCAGTTTCATAAAATAATCTTAATAAAATCAGATCCTAATACGAAAAAGGTGATGGAAAGTAGGATAGGAAATGGTACAGGGCAGACACTGGTAACGCTGACTCTGCCGTCTGTGCTACACACGAGAAATGGGATGCATAATGCATGGACTGCCTTTTGTTTCGTTTCTTTTTAGTAAACTCTGATCATGCAACTGCTTTTGGTTTAGGCAGGTAAAAATATTTTCTGCTATTCATAATGGAATACTATGTCCCAAATCACTGACCACGTGTCGTTCCTTTCACCTGGCCATTGTTTTGATAGTTCTCTAACTTTTGCGGTCTCCTTTTCCTAATGTGCTGGAGAGGGAAACCTACACGTTTTCGCACCGATATGACATAGTGGTGGAGCTGCGGGTCTTACAACTTCTAAAAATCCCTTCTCGATCCCCCGAAAGGAGGATGGTCGACTAAAGGTTAGCTTTGACTGACGGTTTACCGGGTTCACGTATGAACCCTGGAGTTAGTACTACTGCTATTACACATCCTACTTTTCAGTCACATTAACTTCAGTTATCAGGGTTAGAAAGATGTACTGGCTTAATTTTAGTATGTAGTTGTACAGTACCTGTTTCGAAGCAGAATTAAACATGCTAATAAAAGAAGGTAGGTTATAACTTTATTTAAAAGAACAGCACCTTTACACGATATTGTAATTATAAGAGTTGATTTAAGTACATCCTCACTGATATTTACTGCAATTGTTTAGATTCATGTGTCAACTGCTTTTACCAAGCATGTATAAGAGAAAATTAAATCATCGCAAAAGTCCCTCATTTATCACTCCCTTTGAATGAATCATAGTGGTCTCATTGTGCATTTGGTCTATCCTGAGTTTCCCTAACTTCCTTTCGCTCAGTTGATGTGTCAGGACTCCATATTATAATTACAAATCATAACAGACACATAGATAAATAGATAGATAGACAGACAGATAGAAGCAGCAAGTCATGTGATGAGAAGGTATTGTGTCTGCGAGAATCGAGCAGTGCTAAACATGCTTACACACTCTAACTCAAGGAATGCTTTATAGGCACGCGACAGCGCCTCGTTACCATACATGCACATACACACAGGCTTCTAGAACATTTCAAGAACAGTGTAACACACGTGACACGACCCCTGCTACACCAGAATTTAGGAAGCAGAGCTCAGAAGGAGACAGGCCATACAACCGACAGGTAGTAGAGAGAAGGAGCATAGCAACATGGGAGAGAGAGAGAGCGAGACAAGGAGGTAGCTCGCGGGACTCTACTTAACTTCACTCGTGTGTGAGAGACTTGCTATTATTTCCAAGACAAATAAAAATAGTCCCATTCTCATCTTTACCTCTCCTGTCATTGCATGACAAATGGGAACGAAGATTATCTACTTACAAAACTACTCAAGTATAATAACCGCTCGTCCATGAGTCTAATATATGTATAATTGATCTACAAAACTACACTACAAGATGCTACAAAGTTATTGTGAGATATGGTGGCAGCGAACGTACGAACCTCGTCTACGAATCAACAGTGAATTCCTACAAAATACAAGCCTACAAGTCTACAAGACTACAAGCCTATGAGTCTACAACCCTACGAGTCAACAAGTGTACAGTTGATTCTGTATTATCAAGATTGAAAACAAAAAATACCTCTCACAACCAACAATTCACAACCAGTCCTGACAGTTCTCTCCAACCTCCCTTCTGTCTCCACGATCATCACGCTGATTTAGAAGTGATCACACGATGTCTTGCCAGTAGTTTAACAAAATACTGATTCAAACAATCTTCCAATTTCTACGACGAACCAACGAACTACAATCATCTACAATCAACTACACGTAACAACTCTATGAGTCGTCTGTATAATCTTCTACACGCACCTACAAGTAGCGGCAGTCTTCATCCCACAACGAGTAAATCACAAGAGAAAAGGACCGAGATTACATCAAGAAAGAAAAACAAAACAAACAAACGAAGAGTGAGACACGACTCACAACTCACAACCACCAAACCTCACCCTCCTCTTTCTGCTACATCCACCCAACCTCCACCACTGACGCAGGAGTGAAGAGGTCAAGACGACGAAGCAAATACCAAGCCCATATTCACAACTCATCTTACTCACTCATCTTCACTCAAGTTACTCATCGCTACTCAGTTACACATCACAGCTACCAGTGTGGGAAGTCGACGTCACCATACGTTTCCTGTGACGACACGTCAGTCAACCCGTGAAGGACAATGCTATCACCACATGCAACACTACTCACACCGTTCCCACCACAGTAAAAATTACTGAGTTACATAGTTACTTCATTTATACGATACACAGTGATAGACAAAAAACTTCTGCACAAACATATAAAACGTGCTGTACAATTGCAACTTACATACATATACCTACTTCAATTATCTTCATAATTCAATCATTAAATACTTGCACCAACAATAAATATTCTACACTGTATAAATTCATTCATTTATTATAGCAATTATTTACTACCAACGAGTGTTACCATTTATACCTACATAAAATACGTGTTTCATACATACAGCTATACATTATTACATCTACAAAGTAATAAAGAAAATATACCATCACAGTTACTCAGTGAGCGATTAAACGAACTGTAATAAACATTAATTAAAGCTACCTAGTGGAAACAGATAAATTAAGTTACAAGGAAGACCAGAAAAAAAAATGGCCAACACAAATGACGTTAGCAAGAATGAACATCTTCAACACAATCGTGAAGACAAAGATTTCCACCCAGTGCTGACACATATATTGCCCACGATAGGTACAAGTGAACAAGTCAGAGCATATAGTTAATCCTGTGTATAGTGTATATGTATATATTTTTTTTATATAAAATAACAAAATATGGGGCTATATAATATCATTTTCAGTAATATCTGTGCAATATAAACTAAACCTTAAAAAAGGGTCCCAAGGGAATTAACCAGCAATTATGCAACCATGAACAACACAGAAAAGGCGTAGACAAATGAAGAAAAAGAAACTATAGAAAATCAATACATACAAAAAAAAAAGAAAGAAAAAGAAATAGAGTAAGACCACATAACAAACAAATGAAAATAAGCGTAAGTGTTACTACAAATGCCAAAATACCACATAAACTCCTTCTATAAGTGAAACAAAAAGCAAATTGTTGTCTCCACAAGCAAGTGGCATGGCACATCATCACATAAACTCATTCTATAAGAGAAACAAAAAGCAAATTGTTGTCTCCACAAGCAAGTGGCATGGCACATCATCATATAAACTCCTTCTATAAATGAAATAAAAAGCAAATTGTTATCTCCACGAGCCAGTGGCATGTCACATCATCACTATCATTGACTGCAGCATGACCGGATTCAGTGTCAGGACTGCAATTATTACAATTATGTAACTACAAGCGATATGTAACAATTATGTAACGACAAACGATTGCATTATATTACACTTCCTACAATTATATATGTAATTACAAACAATATGTAACAATTATGTGACAGTTTCATTAACAAGATGTAACTTTTATGTAACTTCAGCTACAATTATAAGGCCAACACAGTTATGTAACAGCTGCATTAACAAAATGTAACCACAGTTATAAGGCCAACACAATTATGCATTACCACAATATTAACTAACAATTCATAAAATGTTACAATTATGTATTACTACAATGTTACTACAATGTAACAATTACAATACAATTATGTAACAATTCACAATGTTACAATTATGTATTACCACAATGTTACTGCAATATTATGTAAAATCATACAATTTTACCACAATTCTGTATTACCAGAATCACCATACAAGTTAGGTGAAATATTAGACATTACTAAAGGGATAACTCAATATGTAATGTAATAACCTAGCAGTATTACCATTGCACAATTATATGCGTATGTCTGTTATACGTACACTTCTTACAAAATGTCATACAACAACCATTGCATTTATTCAAATATGTATTCAACTTGTTTGAAATGTAATATTACTTGATCATTGCAATTTACTATGAATATTATATGTATACAATATTATAATCAATATTATGTACTAATAGATTAGCATATGTCAATGATAATTACTGTCGGAGACCTCCAGCGCCTTGGCCGAGCAATGTCAGGACTCCATATTATAATTACAAATCATAATAGACAGATAGATAAATAGATAGACAGACAGACAGATAGAAGCAGCAAGTCATGTGATGAGAAGGTATTGTGTCTGCGAGAATCGAGCAGTGCTAAACATGCTTACACACTCTAACTCAAGGAATGCTTAATAGGCACGCGACAGCGCCCCGTGACCATACACACACATACACACATACTCACACACAGGCTTCTAAAACATTTCAAGAACAGTGTAACACACGTGACACGACCCCTGCTACGCCAGAATATAGGACGCAGAGCTCAGAAGGAGACAGGCCATACAACTGACAGGTAGTAGAGAGAAGAAGCCTAGCAACATGGGAGAGAAGGTGGAAGAGAGAGAGAGAGAGAGAGAGAGAGAGAGAGAGAGAGACAAGGAGGTAGCTCGCGGAACTCTACTTAACTTCACCCGTGTGTGAGAAACTTGTTAATATTTCCAAGACAAACAAAAATAGTCCCATACTCATCTTTACCTCTCCTGTCATTGCATGACAAATGAGAACAAAGATTATCTACTTACAAAACTACTCAAGTATAATAACCGCTCGTCCACGAGTCTAATATATGTATAACTGATCTACAAAACTACACTACAGGAAGCTACAAAGTTATTGTGAGAGATGTGGTCAGCTTAGTCATACTGGAGGGTTGATGTGACCTATAACCAGCGACGTTCATCCCTGCCTCATGCCTAAAATCTGATCCACAATATTCATCCCGTCACCGCTATATCACGCTACATCAGCATTCTGTCACCCATGCCTGCATTCACACTCTCCATCACAATTCCTTCTGGTTCGCGCTCAACCTCCAAGTAGGCATGGCGCCTCATTGTTTAGAGTTTATGAAACTTGCATTAGTTGCACTTCTGTTATATGAAGAAAAGGTGTTGAACCCCAAAGAGACATGGTTATGGATACATAAAACCTAAAGGAAAAAAAAAAGATCACAATGAATACCGTACACTTTAGTTGAAGTTGAAAGATGAAGTAAAAAAAAAAAAAAAATCAGCCTTTCTGGTTCTATATCTTGGCAGTAGCTTAGCTCCAACTCTTCTGACAGATTTTTTTTTTTTTTCTGAGTGCTTTAGTGCATGATAAAAGAACAACAATGCCTTGATTCCGTCAGTTATATCACAGAATATTAAATCTAATAATATTTAAGTTTTTTTACCTGTTTCGTTTAGTTCTTCTATTCAATTCAATATTTTTCTCTAAAACGCATTATCACTGTCACTATTTGACGTGAATTTTATGCAGCCATGCCGGGGCATTCTTCACAATATCAGTAACGTCTAGACAACGGTTAGACTCGGCATTGTCTCGTCACGTCATAGTATGCATCCCGAGTACCCGTGCCAGGACGGAACCAATATATATGTGCCGGGTACGGGAGAGTGACGACCCGTTTGGTGCGAACAGGTCCATTCGAGTACGTGGAAGAAATATTGACTGAACAGTGACGTGTAGTGATGATACGGTGACGTGATGAACAGTGTGAATCAGACTTATGGCTCATCGAATTCGAAGCAACTGTAGTTCATTCATTAAGCCGGTATTTTGCCCAGTATCATTTTTACTTTTTGTAGCAACATGCTAAAATAAGACAAAACCACGGACCTACAGTACATACTTTTCATACCACATTTTTACGACTAGCAATAAATTCTAACGTAAATTTTTTGTCATATCTCAACATTCCAGATGGAGATAGGCCTATAGCAATTTTTCGTCTAGCTGTGGTGAAAAGATTCATCGAATTTCATGTAGCTACAGAGGACAATTTTACTCTTTGTGCAGTGTGGACACTCCGGTGATTACTATATGTTTAGGTGATCGGTCTACCCCCTCGTTAGCAATGCGTCATTAAAAGAAAAAAAAAAAAACAGCCGACACTCATAGGAAGCAGACGAACAATTTCACGTGGTGGCATCGCAGTGACGGAGCCATGGAGCTTCCTGGGTAAAAAACGTTCCTTATTCCCCTCCCTATCCCCCTTGAGGAAAATGGTGGACTGAGGAATGAGGGCAGCTTTTGCCTGCAGTCCAATATTTTCACATTTCAGATGAGCCTGTAGCTGTATCAACAGCAGCAACAACAGTAACTACTACTACTGCTACTACTACTGCTACTATTACTGCAGCTGCTGCTACTGTTACTACTACTACTACTACTGCTGCTGCTACTAAAACTACTATTACTACTACTTTTTTAACTTTATACATTAGTGTTATGAAAAATCATCTCCATCCATTTGGGAACTACAGAATATTGTGAAGAGCAAAACCAACCGTTACAATACAGTTCAACATTTGGAGCTGTAATGTGAAGGTTAACACTAACCCTCATAATACAATCCGTTGACCCTGTGGTTACCAGCCATTTATACTACTTTTATTACTTTATATTTATTCCTTAACATTGCAGTGCTAATAAAGACATTAATCTAATGGAGTTTGATCCATTCGGTTCCAGACCACAGTAGCTTTGTAATACATGCCCGCCAGAGAGACAGGCCTGAGGGCTGATGATCTTGTGCACTCGAGGCATAAAGTGCAGACCTCACGAGGGAAAATGACAGTCGACATCTCATCTAGACCATAACAAAACTGCGAGGTTGATGCATCTTCTCAGAAAGAACCTCTGCCAATCTCCAATAGAATCTCATTTCCTCTAGACCCATCCCGTCTGATACTGTGAACACAAGGGAAGTGAATCGATAGTGGCCAACATGCTGGATCCTTTCTTGATATCTTCTGTCCTTTACTTGTTCACCCCTTTTCTGTGCAACCTCAATAGAGAGTTCGCAGTGACATGGTGCCATAGAATCAAATATCCTAATGTCGAATAAAGAAACCTTGAGCACTGACATCCACTCTTGCATCATTTGATGTATTTACTGTTCTGCGGATGAAGTGCTGACTGCATAGAGGTAGCATAGCTGGCTCTGTCGGGAAATCATGACGTATTTCCTGTAGCATTTTCGCAGTGAAGTCACGTACTCCATCATGTCGAATGCACATTAAGCCACCCTTCTTTAGAGCCATGCCATTGTTTTCATCAAACACAGTGCCACAGGCACATTGTTGAGGTAAGTTTTCTATTGGCTACCCATATTTCAAGGCTATGGCGTCAATTAATTCTTGTATCTTGCACAGGAAGCTTTTTGCCTTGAGAGGCAGGGTTATCAGCTAGTTCGATGCCTCAACCTCATGTGCCATTTCAACTCTTCAGCATTGGTCTGATGTAAGATGTTCGGTTATGTGTTGACGCTGGGCCTTTTGTCTTGCTTCTTGCTCTTTGCTTATATGTGTATTTATATTTTTCTACCGTTGTTGGTAGATTTCACTCGTTTCAGCCTGGGCACAAATAATCTGCGATAAGGTTTCGCTGAGCCTAAGAGAATTTCTATGTTGACAGCCTGCCATGGCTGCTGGATTAATGCCAAGGCCTCCCACCCTGGGTGACAGTACTAGAAGATCCCCCCCTTCTGGTATGGGGATGCAGCCATTGGTCAGTGATGTGGCGAATGATTCCCTGATATCATCCTCCAGTGACTGTATCGACAGCTCTTTGTCGACGATGGTCTGCATCAAGAAGGTCCATTTGTTCTTTACACCATATGTAAATGTGGTGTGTGCTGTATGGGGTCCTGTTTTTGTGTGGGTGGATAGTAAATTTATATCTTCAACCTATAGCTTTACCGAATCACTCACGTATTTGTCTTTGAATTCCTTAGAACTAATCACTGCACCTAGACGATTTTGGCCTTCTTTTGTCACAATCACTTTTGGGTCTCTGAAGACTTCCTGTGCATCTACATAGTAAGCTGGTTTCATGATCAAGATGGACTTACTTGCATTAAGGTAATAAACTATTTCAGTCATGAGATGTTACAAGGTCCCACAATTTCCCCACATCTTCCAACTTGCCAGCACCTGTGAGGTCATCTGCATTGGTTACTTGTTTTACATTGGTGGGCTCGTATTTGTTGTGTTGATGCAGCATTGTCATAGCCAGGGCGTACATAGCCATGGCAACGGGTCCCCCTGGGTAGTTCCTTCTGTGGATTGAATAACACCGACATCATGTGCAGCTATCTTGCCCACAATGTAAAGGTATGCTTGTTCTTTGTAGGTGTTTCTGACATACAGTACTGAGCTAATACTTGGAATTTAATCTTTACATTATGCAGCATTGCCTCTCGATTGACGGAATTAAATGCGTTTGAGGCATCAACAAGTAGTACTGCATGACCAGCTCCTTCCTCAAATATTTTCCTCATGGACTGAACAGCTGCCTCACTTCCTTCCTGCTGGCCTGCACACACTTGGAGGTTGCCAACTGCCTGCTTAACATCGTCTTTCACAAACTCTATAACGAATTTTCCTATAAACCGTCTTAAGACTTCATCTACCCCAATGGGCCTATTACTACTACTACTACTACTATTACTACTACTACTACAACTACTACTACTACAACTACTACTACTACAACTACTACCACTGCTACTACTTACTACCACTACAACTACTACTACTATTGCTATATTCTGCCACTACTACTACTGCCACTACTACTATTACATATTCTGGTGTAACTACTACAACTATTACCAGATTCTGCAACTACTCTACTACTACTTCTACTACTGCTACTACTACTACTACTACCACTGTTGCTACCACTACAACAACAACTACTACTATTACTACTACTACAATTATTACTACTACTACTACTACTACTTCTACCACTACTTCTACTACTACTACTACTACTACTACTACTACTACTACTAATGGTAATAATAATAATAATAATAATAATAATAAAAATAATAATAATAACTCTAATAATAATAAAAATAAACATAATAATAATATTAATAATAATAATAATAATAGAAATTACAATAATAATAATAATAATAATAATAGTAATAATCATTATCATCATCATCATCATCATCATCATCATCCGGACCTCCTTTCCCACCCAAGGGCAGGGTGAGGAGTAGAAATGTCCAGACAGCCCAAAATTGCCCCATCCAATGGGCCACGCTTCCATTCACTCATCATTCAAGCCCCCGGAATCCTGGCTCTATCGGATACGACAAAAACATTCACCACGTTCTGTAGCTTCACATATCGTATCTGACAGAGTCAATCCAGACGCTGCCACGTTAAAAAGGGGTGCCAAAAATCCCTGATCATGCATATCTCCTCACAAAATTCATCCAGCAAGCTCGATCTCCTGTCAGTTCCCTAGCCTCACCGACTTCCAAACCTCCCTTCCTCACACATTCATCCACCATATCTCTCCACCTTCTCCTTGGCCTACCTTGCCTCCTCCCTCCTTCTAATTCGTTCAGATATACTTTCTTCACCAATCTTTTGTTATCCATTCTCTCAACATGACCATACCATCTCAGTACACTCTCTTCATTTCTCGTGTCCACCGACTTCCTCACGCCGCATCTTTCACGAATCACATTATTTCGTATCCTATCCACCCTCTGTACTCCACATGCATTCCTCAGCAGTCCCATCTCCACTGCTCTTACTCTTGACTTTTCATTTTCATGCCACATCATAGTCTCAATCCATATGTTAAAGTTGGCACTAATACTCCTTCATGTAAGCCTTGTGCAGCTGCAACACTCAAGCTTCTGTTTCTTATCAAGGCCTTCATTGCACCAAATACTTTTCTTCCTTGTGTCACTCTACTTTCAACTTCTTTTGCACATTTTCCTCTCTTTTCTGTCACTGTACCCAGGTATTTGAACTCTCTCACCAATGCCAGTCTCTCTCCATTCACTGTTACATTGCCTGGGAGTCACCTTCTCTCTCAATAACCATCACTACTCTTTTCTACATTTACTCTCAAGGCACGACGCTTACAGACATCAGCAAAACTCTGCATTAGCCTACCAAGTTCTTGTCCGGTACTTCCAAGCAGTACTGCATCATCAGCATACAACAAATTTGAGATATTCCATCCATCACCATTCATTACCAATGCCATCCCTCTCTCCATTACTCGTGTTTTCACTTCTCTCATCACCCCATCCATATATACATTGAACAACCATGGGGACATCACACAACCTCGTCGCACGCCCACATTGAATGTGAACCATTCACTTAGATGCCCATTAACCCTGACACATGCTTCACTACCATCATATATACTCTTGACGGCACCTAACAGCTTACCCTGTACACCGTACATGCGCAAAACTTTCCAGAATCCTTCCCTGTCCACTTTGTCATATGCTTTTTCCAGGTCCATGAATGCCATAAACACATTATGGTCCTTCTCACAAGCCTTCTCTACTATCTGTCTCACTGCAAATATCTGGTCCACACATCCTTTGCCACTCCTAAAGCCACCCTGTTCATCACTCACTAGGACTTCTGATATCTCTCTTACTTTCTCTATAATAATTCTTCCATATACCTTCCCTACCACACTCAGTAAGATTATGCCACGATAATTCTTTCACTCACTTCGTTCACCTTTATTTTCACAGGGGTACTATAACGCTAATAATAATACTAATAATAATAATTACAATAACACTAATAATAATACTAATAGTAGTAGTAGTAGTAGTAGTAATAATAATAATAATAATAATAATAAATATTATTATTATTATTATTATTATTATTATTATAAACATAATTTCATATGGCTTAACTAAGCTAATCCCACAACTTAAACTGATTTTTGTTTTGTTTTTTAATAAAATTCTACAACTTACAATGAAGACGTAGTGCTGAAACTTTTTTTACTAGTTAAATCGAACCTCCTCTGATATGGCTACATTTGGCATCTAACCTTGCAGACGGGCTAGGGATTTTTGTCAGACACGATCAAACCGACTGTAATGGATGGTTGTTTCTTATCCAGCTTTGACTCGAGTCCGTTCGTGCGCCACACCTTCTGGTCCTCCTCCGTGCTTGGCTTCTACCTAATGATTCACTTGGTGGGCCTCAGCCAGGCAAGTTATCAGAGGTTTGCATCGGTGGGAAGTCTTACCACCGCACGCAGGTAAGAAACTTTTGAAGAATCTTTCTTTTTAATTTTATTTGTGACAGTGGGCATGGGTTCCATCAGGGACGCTCCAACTGTGATTTTATTATTATTATTATTTTTTTGTTCTGTGACGCTGGGACATTCTTTCTTCGTGATGACATTTAAACTTTTGCTAGTGCACTAGATATCTAAAAGGCTTTTGACAATGATTTGTGCAAATCCCTAATACACAAATCACCCTCATACGGCTTGTATTTCTTTTTTTCCTTTTTTTAAGTTTCGTCTCAGGTTTCCTATCCAGTTTTGTTCTATAGCTGCAGTTGTAGACGGTCATTGTTCTTCTAAAACTATCAGTATGTGTTCATTAGGATTATGTCTTTTCACCTATTCTCTTCCTCCTATTTATCAATGACGTGAAGCATGCTTCACCTTAATTCTCTAGCAAGGAGTTACACAGAAGATACTTGTGTTGGTCAACTTCCCAAAGCCTTTAACCCCACTCATTTGCTGAGTTGGTATAGGAGTCCTTAATGTCATGCATAAATACAGCTCTCACTCATGCAAGGGTACATACGGCATATCAAAGCAAGATGGAATCAACGGCTTTTCATTTCATTAAATCTCCTCCTCTCATTACAGCTCTCTCTTTGCTGCAGTATTGCAGCACTCTCACTTCTATTACTGCCAATCTGGTCGCTGTTCTTCTGTAGTCTCTCCTTGCATTCATTCTCAATTGCGGTGGACATGCACCACCCGTCTATCTACAGTACACACCAGCACCAGTTTTCTACTCAACAAAATTTAACAGTGTTACCCTCTGTCGTTTATGTCTCTCTCATTCTGTCTTTTCTACAGCCTATGACCTCAAATCTTTTAAACAGAATGCATTAGAAAAACTATAAATGAACAAATCTTGATTTTTTTTTTTCAACTTTCTTAGAAAGGAATTTTTTTTGCAGTATTAGTTTTTTTTTTTAATTTTTTCAGCACACACACACACACAGACGAGAGAGAGAGAGGACGCACGTCCAGTCACTCTACTACTGGCCACTGCTGGCCACAACTGGCCACACCTGATAGTATCTTTATATGAGTCAAGCTCTGCACTAGGCAAGATGAGTACTGTCTTTAGTAAAGTGGCTATGGAAGGAGTTAAGAGAAGGTATAAAGGTAGAAAACAGGATGATGATTTCTACCCAGAACTGGTTGAAATAGAAACATATAATACATTGGTTGAGAAAGTGAATAAACTGGAGGAAACTCTTCGAATGGGAATATATGAAATTAAAAAGGAACTACGCATGCAGAAGGAAGAAAATGAAAAATTAGTAAAGGAGTCCAACAAAAACACACAACAATAGATGAGCTGTCAGTTGAGGTGGTTTCACTGAGAAAGAAGTCTTGTGAAATGGCGAGTACAGTTGTCGACCATGAGAGTATTATGAGGGAGTACAGAAATGATACAGAGACAATAAGGCAAGCAAGCAATCTGATAAACCAGAGCAGTGATATTGATGAGAGGATAACCCAGATGAACCAAATGATGAGAAACTGCAAAGATGAAGTACTAACTACATATGCGGAAATGATGAACGTAAGGAAAGACTTAGAAACAAAGGTCGAAGGAAAAAGCATTAGAGAGGAAGTGAAAGAAATAATTAAAAACACCCTAACACTGGTCAAAACAGCAGCAAATATCAACAAATCTTATATAATCACTGGTATGGATGAAGAAGAAATAAGGAACAGAATCTCAGGAGATAAAAAGGAGATGGTAAATATAATGGACATATTGAAGGAAGCATCAGAGGATATTTGTGATAATGATACAGAGGAACACAAAAGGCTAGAGGAATATGAGAGGTATAAGTCAAGGCCTCTGAAAGTAACCTTCCAAATGGTGAACACTGCAGAGGAAATACTTAAAAAAATGCTGACAGACTCATGGAAAAAGAGGAATTAAAAAGTGTGGACAAAAAGATACCTAACTGAGGATGAATGGGGATTTCTAAAGGAAAAGAGGGAAGAAAAGAAAACAAAAAATGAGGAAAGATCAGAAGAAGAGAGGAGCTTTTTTTTTTTTTTTTTTACAAAGTAGTGGGAATACAAGTAAGAAAATGATACATAAACAACCGGGATCAAGAAAAAGGAAAGTAGTAGACTGAAACTATGTCAGATATGTAAAGAACATGATTAAGCTGATGTACTCATATATAGACTGAATGATATCCAAATTTGAAGAGATAAAAGACTTTATCAGAGAAATGGAACTTCATATTATTTGCCTAACTGAAACAAAATTAATCCCAAGGATATCAAACGACACTCTAAGCTTTGAGGATTACAATCCATAGGGAAGAAATAGAAGTTTGAAAAAAAAAAGGAGGAGGAGTTCTTGTATTAACAAAGAGAAGTCTACAAGACAAAGAGAAACAATTAGATGTACCGTCACAAGTAGAACTGAATGCATTAGAGACTGACACAAGTAGAACTGAATGCATTAGAGACTGACACAAGTAGACCTGAATGCATTAGAGACTGACACAAGTAGACCTGAATGCATTAGAGACTGACACATCTGAAGGGAAAATAACTGTGGGAAATTTATATATGTCACCCAAAACAAACACTTGGGACACAGGCAAATATGAAGACCTGGCAGAAAGTACAATTCAGAGTCTGAGCCCTACTACACAGAACGGAAGAGAAATCTGAAAGAATTATATTAACTTGAGATTTCAGTACAATCATGAATTGGAATAATCTAGATGTAAGAAACTACGAAAGCTGTTGGGATCAGAAGCTGCTAGATCTTGTACAGGAGTTTTTCCTAACACAACATGTAAAGGGAAACACCAGAAAAAGAGACTTGATGATTCATCATTACTAGATATTATTTTTACCAGGCAAGATAATGATATTGAGAACATAATGTATCACTCTCCATTCAGCAAAAGCGACCATACAGTATTAAATTGCAATTTTAGGACTGCATCTGATATAGTTAGCAGTAGTGAAAGTTACAAAAAGAGCCTAAACTACAAAAAGGGCAATTGAAATGACCTAATGAAGTATATAATTCAGAGAAATTGAGAAAAGGTGCTTAGAAGACAAGATATAAATGTTATGTACTGAAAATTTTGTGAATTTTATGAAACAGGAGTCTAAAACATCCATCCTTACTCATCACACTACCCAAGGATGGAAGTTTTAGACTCCTGTTTCAAAAAATTCACAACAATTTTTATACCTCTTGTCCTCTAAGCTCCATTCCCCAATCAATTTCTCTAAAGTGCTTAAAAGGGTAAAACAAGGAAGAAAGGTTGCTGGTTCCTTGAATGCAGTGAGAAGAAATAGGGAAGTGAGCATGGAAGTGAAAAAGCTACTACATGACAGTGTTGTGATACCAACTCTAACGTATGGAGGTGAAGCTTGGACCTTGTTGAAGGGACATAAGTTGAGAGTGAGAGCAGTGGAAATCAGTTATTTGAGAGAATCATGTGGAGTCGCATGGAGAGACAGACTGACAAATAACGAAGTGAAGGAGCGTTGTGGTGTGGATGTGGATGTGATAGGAAGCGTTAGGAGAAACACACCGAGGTGATTAGGCCATGTGGAGAGGATGGAGAGTGAGAGCCCGACGAGGAGAATTTATGCGAGTGAGGTGGAGGGAGGAGAGGGAGTGGGAGGCCAAGGATGAGATGGAGGGATGGAGTGGAGAGGTATATGAGAGGGGGGAGGTGTGAGCTGAGAGTAGGGCAATGAAATGGCGATAGACAGGGCGACATAGAGGCGATTTGTTTGTGGCCACTCCTTACGGGATTAAGGCGTCTGGCAATCGATAAATAGACAGAGGAGTCTAAAATTAGATCCCTTCACAAAAAGACACAGAAACTATTAATAAAGAAGTGGTTTAACACAGAATATAAAAAAATATAAAGAGAAAAGAGACTTGCTGTGGAACAGATACAGATAACACAACAGTGAGAGGGCATATAACAACTGTAAACAGGCATGAAATGATTATACCAGGATAAAGAGGGAAGCTCAAAGACAGTTTGAGGAAGACATTATAAGTAAATGTAATCATCAACCAAAGCTTTTTTACAGCAACATCCAAAGCAAAACCAAAGTTAAAGATAAAATGTAGTCCACCATGGGTGAGGGATAACCTATATCCAAGAAAAAAGATATTTGCGAATTTCTTAAACAGGATTTCCAATCAGTTTTTACAGAAGAAGGTAATTTTGAGAGAGGTGATCAGGAACATTCATGCCCACACATATAACCAGATATCTGAAATCAGAACAAGAGGCACAGGTAGAGTTGAGTAAATTAGACAAAGTATAAGCAAATGATCCTGACGGAATTTCAGGTTGGGTGCTACATGAATGTGTAGAAGAGTTAAGCAGACAAATTTATTTAAAATTCAACGATTCCTTAACTCAAGGTAAACTACCTGATATTTGGAAGAAAGCAAACATCGTTCCCCTATTCAAGAAAAGAATTAGACAGAATCCACACATCTACAGACTAGCGTCCCTGACCAGTGTTGTAGGCAAGGTACTAGAAAAGCTAATAAGAATTATTTGCGTAAACCATCTGGAAAAATACAATATGATAACAGAAAGACAGTTCGGTTTTGGAAAATGAATATCATGTGTCACCGATCTAATAAGCTACTATGATAGAGTTGCAGAAACACTACAGAAAAGAGAAGTATGGATGGACAGTATCTATTTGGATTTTAAGAAAGCATTTGACAGAGTACCACGCCAACGACTTTTATGTAAACTGTACCATCAAGGAGGAATCCAAGGTAATCTGTACTGTTAGATGCCTGATTTTCTAAGAAAAAGGGAAATGAGAACAGGACTAAGAGGAACTTACCCACCATGGGGGGGGGGGACTAACGGATTTCCACAGGGCTCAGTGCTGGCACCAATTATGTTTTTAGTCAATATAAATGATGTAGACAGGATCGTTGGAAATGGAAGCTATCTAAATAGGTTTGCTGATGATGCAAACATACAGAGGTTAATTACAAATACAGACTCCTGCAGAGAGCTACAAGAAGAATTAAATAAACTTAATGAATGGAACAATACATGTCAAATGGAATTCAGTGTGGACAAATGCCATGTAATTTAAGACTGGTAAAAGTGGAAAAAGACAAGATTGGGATTATAGGCTAGGAAGTTCAGCCTTACACATATCAGAAAATGAGAAGGGCCTAGGAGTGGTTATCAATAACAGACTATCTCTGGCTGACCATAAAAATGAGAAGGTACGGATCATGCATACACTGTTTGCTAATATGAGAATGGCATTCATATATATATATATATTGTTACGGAACAGAGAAAGATAATGTACACTTTAAGTGAGAGTACTAAAAATCACTACTGTCCCGTAAAGTTCCAGGTTCAAAACAAAAGAGTTAGGTAAAATTACAAGTTAAAGTTTAATGCTCAAACTAACAACAAAACATTCAGGACTCATAAGGATAATGTAATGGCAAAAAACACGTTAAATATATGGTTAACTGCAATAGCCTCTATTAACACGAAATTAGCATGAGTAAATTTATCTAAGTCAGCCCTGATAAAATGAGAAAACACTGGATAATGCTCAGTTAACGCAAGATATATTATTACAGATACAAAATATTGTTAATAAGGGCTGACACCCAAAACACATGAATCACGAAAACTTTACTAGGCCTACGAATCAACACTTTATGCTATACAGTACAAGAACAAAATGTAATAACACTTATACTCAAATTACACAGCTGCTAGATGGTTGGAGACTTCCTGAGCACTCACAATAATAACAACTGTACAGGGGAGGACAGAGATGTGAACAAAATGAGGAGTAGATCTAAGTGGCCATAATGCAGAGACTGAGCTCATTATGTAGGGGCCGGCAGAGCTTGATACAACTTGTAAGAAGGACGCGCAAATGAAGCCATGGGGACAAAGAGTTGACAATCCTGCTCTGAACAACAGAAAGAACGACTTACTTTACTATAAGGGTAGAAGGGGGGAGTGGGGTAGAACACGCTCGTGATCAAACATGCAGCATACTGTACGTTAGAATTACACAAAGAATGATGAAATCATAGGCTATGTAACACCTCCCCACAAAGAAAAATAAATTTACAAAGGAAATTTCTTATTACTCTAAAACAATCTGTCTAAAGTCTAGATAAGCAATCTGCAATAACATTTTCTTTCCCCTTGACATGTTGTATGTCTAATGAATACTCCTGAAGAAGTAGACTCCATCTTGTCAATCTCTGATTTTTATCTTTAAACTTACTAAGGATTTTCACTGGGTTATGATCGGTATAAATGACTATGGGGTCAAAACCAGAACACAAATAAAATGAAAAATGCTGTAAACTCAAAATCAAGGCCAAAAGCTCTCTCAATAGTTGAGTAGTTCTTTTGAGGTGGAGTGAACTTCTTACTGTAATAAGATACAGGGTGTTCAATACCCTGATCATCCTCTTGCAGCAAAACAGCCGCAACTCCTGTATCACTTGCGTCAACAGCCATCTTAAAAGGCTTAGCAAAATTTGGAGTAGCGAGCACTGGCTGACTTAATAGGATAGCTTTAAGTTTGCTGAAAGAGGATTCACAGTTATCGGTCCAGACAAATTTAACTCCATTTTTCAGTAGGTCTGTAAGTGGTGATACAAGAATTGAAAAGTTAAGAACAAATCTCCTGTAATAACCTACCATTCCCAAAAATCTTTGTAGCTCTTTCCTACTTTTAGGTCTGGGAAGATCACTTATAACCTGAACCTTAGCTGCTGGTGGTGCAACATGTCCATCACCAATTACATACCCAAGGTACTGAACTTTAGCTTGACCAAACTCACACTTTGATAAATTAGCTACAAGATTAGCCTGAACCAAATGCTCAAGAAATTTACTGACATGGCATAGGTGATCTTTCCATTTGTCACTGATGATTAATACATCATCAATATAAACAACACACCCTGCCAAACCCTCTGTTACAACATTCATGAGCTTCTGAAATGTGGCTGGTGCATTCTTCATACCATATGGCATTACAGAACATGCAAAAGTCTTTCCTAGTGTTACAAAACATGAGATCTCCCTAGCACGTTCAGTCATAGGTACTTGCCAGTATCCCTTTAACAAATCAAACTTACTTATGTACCTAGCCTTCCCGATCTTGTCTATGCAATCTTCAACGCGAGGGAGAGGGTAAGTGTCTGTTTTGGTTATCTGATTAACACGTCTGTAGTCGATGCAAAGCCGCTGTGACCCACCTGGCTCAGGGACTAGAGTGACAGGAGAACTCTACTCGCTCTGACAGGGCTCAATCATCTTGTGGTCCAACAGGTAGCCAAGCTCCTTCTTGATGAGAGGAACTTTCACTGGGTTCACACGGTAAGGAGGCAATTTAATTGGCTTTGCGTCTCCAACAACGACATCATGCATCAACACAGTGGTTCTTCCTGGAGTAGCACGGAACACTTGCGGGTACTCCTGCAGTAATGCCGAAAGCTCCTGCCTTTCCTCGGGAGGTAGATGAGAAAGCTTAGTCTGGAGATCATTCATGATATCAGGATTCTTCCCCAAACTATCATTCAGGCTCATGCTGCATGGGAGAACTTCATTTGCAGACTCGGGTGGAACAGCTACAGTGCAGACTGGATTATTTTCGTCCCGCCTGTGATATAACTTTAGCATGTTGATGTGACAAAGTTGCTTGTTCTTTCTACGATCTGGTGTGGCGATGACATAGTTGACATCACTGAGTTTCTTCTCCACGAAATAAGGACCACTAAACTTGGCTTGAAGAGGTTGCCCATGCACCGGTAGCAGAATCAAAACCTGATCTTCTGGCTGAAAGTGGCGTAACCTGGACTTCTTATCATACCAAGTCTTCATCTTCTCCTGAGCAGCTCCTAAATTCTCTCTCGCCAGCTGTAAAGCAGTGGACAGCCGTTCTTTGAACTTCATCACATACTCCAGCAGGTTGACGTCATCTTCCTCCGACAGCCAGCATTCCTTGAGTAGCTTAAGGGGTCCTCTTACTTCATGGCCAAACAGTAGTTCAAGAGGTGAGAAGCCCAGTGATTCATTTGGAGATTCTCTTGTGGCAAATACAACAAATGGAAGACCTTTATCCCAGTCTTTCTGATGTTCCAAACAGTATTTCTTGAGCATCGATTTGAGTGTTTGATGATATCTCTCCAACGCTCCTTGGGTCTGGGGATGGTAAGCTCAAGACGTGATCTGGGTGATGCCCAACTCTTTCAGAGACTGCTTGAAAACATTTGACATGAAATTACTTCCCCGGTCTGACTGTACCTCCCTGGGCAGACCAAACTTTGTGAAGAACCCTAGCATTTCCTTAACCACGTTCTTTGCTGAGATATTTCTAAGTGGAATGGCTTCAGGATAACGAGTAGCCATATCAATCAGGGTCAACACATAAGAAAATCCTGAAGAAGTCTTAGGAAGAGGGCCCACAATATCTACCAACACACGGGTGAAAGGCGCCTCAAAAGGAGGAATGGGAACTAGAGGTGCAACCTTTTCGGTCTGATTACACTTCCCCACAACTTGACAGGTGTGACAAGACTTACAATACCAGGAAACATCCCTGAAGATACCTGGCCAGTAGAAGTGTTTCAAAATGCGTACCACAGTCTTCCTTACTGAAAGGTGTCCTGCCAAACTGGAATCATGAGCCACTCTAATGATATCCTGCCTACAAACACGAGGGATGACAACTTGATGTACAACCTCCCATTCACAGTCGGCTGATGCTGTTGGGGGTCTCCACTTCCTCATAAGTACTCCTGACTTTATATAATAACAAGTAGAAGCACCAGCTGACTCTTCCTCACTGCAAGCAGAGTTAGCTAGACCTTTCAACTCAGGGTCAGCAACCTGCAACTCAACCAACTCTTGACGAGACAAATTATCAACACTACGGGGTACTGCCTCATCTGGTGAGTGGTCCAAATTAGCAAGAAAAGTGTCAGCTAGGATAACATCATCATCATCATTATCCTCTAAGTTACCAGTAACTTTAGACTTAGCCCTAGTGACAGCACATGCAGGGAACACATCAGGGACATCACCATCCTGGGTCGCAGCCACTGGCTCACTAGACAACTGAGGAGCTGGACACACTTGACTTCCACCAATATCATTTCCAAGTAAGAAAGTTACACCTGACATTGGGAGTGTCTCAGCCAACCCAACCATAACAGAACCATTAACAAAACCAGACTCTAAATTCACTCTGCACAGAGGGACAGAGAAGTCATTATTCCCTACACCTTGTAAGATTACAGTTTCATCAGAGGAATTAACATTAGAGCCTAGAACACTGGTCAGCATAAGGGATTGGCAAGCACCTGTATCACGATATACTTTAATTGATTTCCTGTCATTACTGTCCAGAAGATTGACAAAACCTTCAGACAGGAAATTAGCACATGAACTCTTGAGAGTGTCACCCACGTTACTGCTCAAAAGAGGACCTCCATCATGAGAATTTAATTTACCCCTCAAAGCAGGTTCAGTTAAAGAATTCTGGGAACTCTCAAGGGTGGACACTAGACCAATTGACTGAATATTTAAAGACTCCTTTTTGTTCACATCACGCTGTCTCCTGAAACATTTCTCCGTATTATGACCAAGCTTACTACAATAAGTACATTTACTTTTCTGAAATCTAGAGGTGAAGCTGGTATTTACTTCCTGAGAAACATCATCTTTATTCTTTTTCCTGTTACCTGTACTCTGAGTAGAGGCAACGTACTTACTCTCAGCTTTCCCTTTTTCTTTAGAATATCTCTTGTGAGTGAGAACATATTCATCAGCTAAAACTGCAGCATCAGACAAATTATCTATTCTTTTCTCATCAAGATATAGGCTTACATCTTTATTAATACACCTTTTGAAGTCCTGCAGCAAAATCATCTGCTTAAATTTGTCAAAATCAGAATCCACATTCTTAGAATTTAACCACTGCTCTAACAGATCTTCTTTGATTTTTGCATACTCAACATGGGATTGCTTATCTTGCTTATAAGTTGTCCTAAATTATACTCTATAGGCTTCAGGAACAAGCTCATAGGCCTTAAGAATCAAGCTCTTAACTACATCATAATTATCAGATTGATCCTGAGGCAAAGATGCATAAGTTACTTGAGCTTTACCGGTGAGAACAGTTTGAAGGAGTACTGGCCAATATTTTTTGGGTCAATTAAAACCTGTAGCTACCCTCTCAAACAACTGAAAATACTTTGTTAAATCAGATTCATTAAAAGGAGGGACAAGTTTAACATTTTTAGCCACATCAAAATCATCAGAGCTAGATGATCCAGTTCCACCTTGTTTCATGCGATACTCATGGTCTGCCTGAATCCTAGCTAGTTCAATTTGTGCCTGAGCCTGTGTCTGTGCCTCCTGAATACGAGCATTTGCCTGAAATTCAGCCTCCTGAATACGAGCCTGAGACTCCGCCTCCTTAGCACGAGCCTGAAACTCAGCTTCCTTAGCACGAGCCTCCTGCAGAGCTAGCTGTAACTTAGCTATTTCAATCTGTGTTTGCTCATTTGGAGGAGTTACATTAAACAAGCTTTTATTAATCATGCCAACAATTTGATCTTTAGAATGATGAGAGTGAACTGCAATTCCCAATTGTTGAGCAACAAGCTTAAGTTCATTCTTTGTTCTGTTTTCTACATCACACACTGATTGCACATTTGACAAAAAATCTTTGGCTTCATCAAGTGTAGTAATAGTAGACATCATGAATAAATCACAGTCGCAAAATATCAAGCAATATCCTTATGATAATATCCTGAATATCCTGATAAGAGGTCGCCAAATTTATGTTACGGAACAGAGAAAGATAATGTACACTTTAAGTGAGAGTACTAAAAATCACTACTGTCCCGTAAAGTTCCAGGTTCAAAACAAAAGAGTTAGGTAAAATTACAAGTTAAAGTTTAATGCTCAAACTAACAACAAAACATTCAGGACTCATAAGGATAATGTAATGGCAAAAAACAGGTTAAATATATGGTTAACTGCAATAGCCTCTATTAACACGAAATTAGCATGAGTAAATTTATCTAAGTCAGCCCTGATAAAATGAGAAAACACTGGATAATGCTCAGTTAACGCAAGATATATTATTACAGATACAAAATATTATTAATAAGGGGTGACACCCAAAACACATGAATCACAAAAACTTTACTAGGCCTACGAATCAACACCTTATGCTATACAGTACAAGAACAAAATGTAATAACACTTATACTCAAATTACACAGCTGCTAGATGGTTGAAGACTTCCTGAGCACTCACAATAACAACTGTACAGGGGAGGACAGAGATGTGAACAAAATGAGGAGTAGATCTAAGTGGCCATAATGCAGAGACTGAGCTCATTATATAGGGGCCGGCAGAGCTTGATACAACTTGTAAGAAGGACGCGCAAATGAAGCCATGGGGACAAAGAGTTGACAATCCTGCTCTGAACAACAGAAAGAACGACTTACTTTACTTTAAGGGTAGAAGGGGGGAATGAGGTAGAACACGCTCGTGATCAAACATGCAGCATACTGTACGTTAGAATTACACAAAGGATGATGAAATCATAGGCTATGTAACAATATATATATATATATATATATATATATATATATATATATATATATATATATATATATATATATATATATATATATATATATATTCACGAACACCTGCTGAGAAAGATAACATCATTCATCAGACCAACCCTGGAATATGCATCAGTAGACTGGAATCCTCACTTAAAAAATACACATAGATAAGATTTAATAAGTACAAAGGGCTGCTACAAGATGGGTACCAAGCTTAAAGGATTTAAGCTATGAAGAAAGAGTAGAAAAACTGATCCTACCAATATTACAAGAAAGAAGGAAAAAAGGGAACATGAGTACACTACATAAATGCATCTCAGGGAAAGAGAAAATAGACACCAATGAGCATATAACCTATGGGGAGGCATCACCAAGAGGACACTGCAAAAAAACTGCATTAAAAGAGAGATGACAAAGAAGTAAGGAAATTCAGTTTCCCAAATTGCGCACTTGAACAGTGGAATGCACTACTAAATGAAATAGTGTGTACCAAAACTATTCATAAATTTATGGGTATGTATGATAAAAATTGTTTAATATGCGGGACAATACGAACTTGACTCTTTCCTATATGATTTTAGGTAAGAACACACACACCACACACACAAAACCACCTTCCCGAAAAGTTACCCTTTCATTTTGTCACTTCACATCTTTCATTTATCCGCAAAACACTACTCACCGACAATTCATTCTGCTTTCACTGTAATGTAGACCCCCACTGCAAAACACACTCATTTCAAGGGCCTCACCTAACTAAAATATCTGTTAGAATGCTTGGGTGAAGTGGTTGATTGCCAATAGTAAGCTGGGCGTTTAGATGAGCCTGGGGTACAAGAACAACAACAATTAGGTTTCCGAATACTTAACTTTTTGACCTAACGAGAAAATGAGCTACTGTTGTTGCAAACTGACCGTGTTCTTCGTGGCTGGTTAGTGAATTCTGTGGATGCCCATCTTCTTCCGGTTTGTGGGATTTGCTGCCTAAAATGACAGCAACTCATTACTTATATCCACACGTTATCTCACATTTAGTCCTCCGCTTACTAAATATCCTTAAACAGTGAGAAAATGACTTTTTATAGACTGACTGTGTTCTTCCTGATGGGAAAGTATGTGCTGTGGGAGCTCATGTGCTTTTAATGCTCGTTGGCGTTTGCCACCTATATACAGTACTCACTGCTTATATACCCTCAAGCCATAACTCTTCACCTTATATACATCTCCAGATACCTAACCTTTTAAACTATCGAGAATGGAGAATACGACCCATCACAGACTCACCAGGTTCTTCCTGTTGGGTGTATGGGTGTTGTGGGTGCCCATCTACCTCTCTGGGCTAGTTGCTATCGCTGTCCCCAAGGCCTGCGACTCACCATCCAATGTTGCATACTCTCCCCCTAATCCCTCTACATCATTTAATTCTTAGGCTATCTGACCTTCGAAGCTATTTCATTACAGACTGACTGTGGTCTTCCTGGTGGGCATTTGGGTGCTGTGGCTGCTCATCTTCTTCTCCGGGCTCGTTGCATTCGCTGCCTACAAGGACTGCGATCCCCTCACCTCCGGCAGAATTGGCAAACCCGACCAGATCATCCCTTACATGGTGATGGACAAGCTAGCTCACTTGACTGGGCTGCCTGGCCTTTTTGTCGCTGCAATATACGGTGGTGTCCTAAGGTTAGTTGGTTGTACCCATTTGTTACGTAACTCATTTCTTGCATGTTGCCGGGACAACTCAGCCCAGTCAGCATTATGAGTGTATGTTTTGATTTAGTCACAATTTTCCATAACCATTTCCATATACTATAGTGTGTGCTTTTATACATTTAGTGATTTCATGGTTGGCTACTTATAGTTGTTATTGTTGCTTAACGTGGGTATGTCTGGTCAAGCAGACCCGCCGACCACAAGTAGGCAACCACTCCTGTGGGACCGTCCTCTCAGTACTCTGCAGTATGTACATCATGTAGGGATCCTGAGTTCCATTATAGTAGAAACTGCCACACCAGGGCCCTTCACATGGTGAGGTGCAGGAAATTACGAGGACTTTTGGCTCCTAGGTGAAGCTAAAGGTGCTTCACCCAGGGTGCACAATGCCACGATGTGTAGGCTGGTTTTTAGTGCCTGGTTATTTGGTATATCATGAAGCAGTGAGAGAGCCTTTGCTTCTCACAAAAACAGCCTGAACCATCCTCGCAACACATAAAATTGAAAGCTGAATAACAGGATCACTCAGTATTTTAAATCCCCTCAATTAGAGATATTAAATCAGTTAAAATCATCTTGTGGTGTCCAGTATAAACTTATTATCTGACTGCCAAAAAAAGTTTATGTTGTTGTTATTGCCTAAATGAGATTATCTTGTGATGGCCAAAATTAAAGTACCTTATTATGGCCCAGACTATAGTGTAAAGGCTCGAAGATCCCCTAACATATGAGAGGAAAGGTTGTTTGGATCTTTGAAAATCCTGATTTTGGCGAAGATTTTTTTTTAATAGAGTTTCGTACCACCATCCCACTTCTGCTCAGTAACCATATAAGTGTGGCACCAGATGTCACGTTCTTTGAATATATGACCGTCATTACGCTGATGAAAAAAACAAGAGTTGACACAGTGGCACATTGCTAAAAAGAATGAGGAAACAAATTTAACAATAACCGCTTATTTGCCACCCCAGAAATCAACAGAAAAATATAACAGATTATCAGGATGAGGAAGAACTGATTCAGTAAAGCCCCTGTCACACACAAATGACTCAAGGGCCAACCAAGGCGCGACTCAAAGTCGTAACGCATTTTTTTTATCGATCGTCCCTTGATTCGCCGACAAAGCCCGGACTCTTTCGGGCACTCGTGAGCCGCTGGGACAACTCGTCGGACCTCACGACTTGCCAAAAGTCGTGTCACAGTTGCGTCACAGTCGGGAGTGTCGTATGTCGGTCGTGAAGCAGTCTTAGCTCAAAGTCGGGAGTGTCGTACATCGGTCGTGAAGCAGTCTTAGCTGACTTGGATGCATCATGATGCAGTCGTTGCATGTCGTGATGCTAAAAAAAACGTTATGACTGCATGTCCCTCATTAACTGACTAGACACTAGAGAGGTCCATGATGATGCACTGGGTGTTATTGGTGGTCTAGGTGTGATGCCCCGCCCCTCGCTGGGTGTCTTTGATGGTCTAGGTGTGATGCCCCGCCCGATGGGTCAGTCGTGGGTTGGGACGTGGAGGGGTGTTGTGGGGGGGTCGGGATGCATTCCCCAAATGCGTCACGCAGTTGTCTTGTGTTCTTGGGCGGTAGTGTCACGTTCGTGCTGACAAAAATTAGTTAAATTTCCAATTTGAAGACTCGTTGCTCTGTTGCCTCCCGGTCGCCTTGTCAGCTTGTCACGTTCTTGGGGACGTCACGACCGGTCGTGAGGCAGTCATGACGGTCGTTAGGCAGTCATGAGCAGAGCAGATTCGGGGCCAGTAGGGAGGCGTGGGAGCCAACTAGGACACGACCTTGAGTCTCGTCGCGGTCGGCCCTTGGGTCGCGTATGTGTGACAGGAGCTTAAGGTGCTTCAACTGCTTAAAGTAAAGCGTATGTTTACCTTTGTATATGTATTTATGTGTGTGTGTGTGTGTGTGTGTGTGTGTGTGTGTGTGTGTGTGTTCAAGTCCATGGTCTTAGGACGAAAGAATGCCTGTCCTCGTCTGGTTTCCTGTCATATGCTGTGACTATATAATCATGCAACTGAAGTTCCCCCAGATGAGAACAGAACAGTTCAAACTGTGTTCTATGGGTGTCAGTGAAGTACAGAAGTTGGTCTGCCAAAAAACCGTGCCGTGGAGAATTTGTAGTATGAGGTGCCCTCGCTGTATCATGGTTGCCGTCGTCGTCTTTAGTTATTCAGAGACGCCAACTGTAAAACGGATGTTACGATCTCTCCCTGATGATGTCATGCTCTGAGTGGCGAAATGATTTTTTTTTTTTTTTTTATCATCCACTTGCCCGGGAGCCAAGATAGTTAAGTCAATTTTGTATTTTTTTTTTTACATTTTTATAATAAAACAACTTTATTATTTAACATGATGTGCTCAAGAGGAACACAAAAAATAGCCTCATCAGAGCGCCTAAAATCGAGAAACCTAACAAACAAATCAGTATCGTACATTAATACCTAAAAACACTAACAACTATGACTAACTACACAGTCAAAGTAGATTTACCGTAATGGACAAAGTACTCGACCAACCAAACACCATCGATTACAAATGTGCAATGCTTCTCTGCATTACATATGCACTTATCACCTGCTAAGGGTGGTGAGTGTTGAGTGTTTATTCACAGTTCTTTACATCATGGTTCGTATCAAGATGCAGCCAGAAGCTTCGCATAATCCGGACCTTTGAAGTCAATCATGGGGCTTTTACTGTATTATCTTAGTTTGACCAAAGTAAACATATGATGTGTCAAAGTTATTTTATGGTACCCACAATAAAATGATTATTTAGTTGAGGGTATGAAATTATCTTGTGATGCCCCCAATATGATTCTGTTGCGGAAACCAAAGTGACACTGAATGGATCTGTTGTTACTGTTGTTGTGGGCCCAGGCTCACTACGATGTGAGAATGGTGGCCTGCAGGTTGAAGTTATCCTTTTCCTGCAGACCACTATCTCCCTTTCGGGGGATAGAAAAGAAGTTTGTATAAATGGGCAGCTCCTCTACCTGGTTATATCGGTGCCTCCACGTGAAGGCGTCCCTCTACATCATCTGAAGGACCTGAATTTACCCAGATAATGTGAATGGACCCAGGGAGGTCATGATGAACTTCAGTTGACCCAAATTACGTTCACGTTACTTGGCCCAGACGTTCGTTCTCTTTCAGCATTTTTCACGTAGCTTACAGGCAGGAAAAAGACATTGTTGCGGCTTTACATTATCCCCCACAGCACTTCACGAATAGTATCATATTCTCTGTTAATCTCTTGTTACATATCAGTATTCAAGATAGAGATAATTTGGCCAAAATGAAATGACAGGAGTATCATTGCTTCTGAATGGTCTTAATTGTTCATGAATGACCTTGATGAACATGAAGGAACATCAGTCCCTCTATTGCAATGACGTATTTTTCAATTATTTTTTGCTATTTTCACAAGATTTGTTTCAGTTTTGAGAGTGAAATCGTGTTATAAAAGGTTAGTGGAGATTGTTTCTAATCCCGCCTCTGCAAATGCTCTCTTCAGAATGAACTATTTCGTCTGGTGTTAACATGAATAAAATACAAAAAGACGTCGCCGTAACGAAATGGTTAAATATCTTGAACAGGCCAAATTACTCCTCTTCAATTAATTAAAGATAACTTGACAAATGAACTGTCAATAAAGGGCCATGAATGATGTGATCAGTCTGAACATGACTCTAACGAGCGCCATCATGTGGTGACATCAGGATCCTCGGAAGGTCAACTTCCTGTATTTGAAACGTCCCTCAGCTACTTCCCTTGAAAGGCGGATGGAGTTCGCAAGATGATTGCAATTTATGCCAAAAGTTCATTGAATTCACGTTTTAGATGATCCTGGGGCTACAACAACAGCAACAACTAGTACTACTTTAAGCGAACAAAGATCTTCAGCCCCTTTCAGCTTAGTTTATGTCCAAGTGTTGTCAGAGATTGGAGGAAAAATTTGACTAGTAACCAAGGACACTCAGGAAAGAAATTAAGGGGGGGAGGAGGTAGAGGAGTGTGCGTCTGCCCAACTGTCAGCAAAACAATGATCAGATAACAAGGAACAAGCCTATTTACCAAAACACATGCAGTAAATGCCTCATTGCACTTCCACTTGTTTATTCTGTTGCACTCCTATGAAGAAACGTGAAACAAAATTGCATTTTCATTGCCTGTTTTGCTTAAATGTATTCAGTGTTTATTCTGATGGGAATCTCTCCCCCCTCCTGTTTCAAAGTGCTGGATCCCATCCAGGACACTTTTGCCCGCCTCTTAACTAAGGCTTATCAAATATGATATAACCACGACTCTGTATATTATACTGTCTAAAAAGGTAGTTAAATTTTATCAAGCGAGAACAAACTGAATCGAACTTCGCACAGAAGGTCGTTATGGGAAAGTTTCATTTCCACCAAGTGAAGCAAAGTGACTATAATTTCCAATATAAGAATGGATGTAATAATGCCTGAATTGATGGGAATGACTAAGGATGTAATTTAGTCCTACTAGTTCACGCCAGAAAGGTTCTACTGGTGTTCTTCCGAAGGTTGCTGTATCTGTTGTTGAGTAACCCTGGTCTGTGTAACCAAGCAGACCCGACAACTGCAGGGAGGATACCGCTACCTGCAGGGCCATCTTGTGCAATGAACCAAGTTGTGGTAGACTGCGATTAGCCACAGCGAGGCGCGGGGAGGAGTATGGAAGTCTTGTTCCCGAATGGACATCGCATTTGCATCACTCCACCCAGCAGTGTGGGGCTCCTTAGTCTCCACAGTACACCGTGAATTGGTTAAATGGTTACCACCCAGGACTGTAAAAGGTTTCCTGGGTTACAGGAAACCATTAGGTATGTCATTCAGAACAGAATCACATGAAGTGGAATGAAGATTAATAAAAAGTAACGTTGCAACTCCTCACCCTGCCCTAGGGAGGGAAAGGAGGTCCGGATGATGATGATGATAATGATGATGATGATGATGATGATACGATAGATGAAGGGAAGATGGCAGACACAGAAAAATAGATAAAAGTGAAGGGAGAAGTAGGCAGCACTATATCATGTAGGCAGCATTATATCATGTGGGTGGATGATGGTCGCCACCATCTACTTCCATCTCCTGTCGATTTATTCCGGCTATCGATTATGTTGGGTGACTGTTGTGACAGTTGATGGTTATGTTGGCTTAAAACAGGTGTGCGGTTGATAAACACGCTTTTCATATACCTGTGTTCATAACATGATTTCATTCATTTAGGAAAAACCTCAAGAAGTGAAAATGTTAAGGATAATTTTTCCTTATTTTTACTACTCCCAGATAACTTCTTTCGGCTTAAAGAAAATCTCTCGTCTTAAGGGCTTATGAACTTCTGTTTTATTCATGATACAGTCACGGAAATACAGTAAGTTCGCCTGCTTCTCCGTTGTTTCTACTTAACAGTTAAAGCATAGTTTCCTCCTTAATATATCCTACCAAAGAGAAACATCTGTGGGTAAAGAAACATACCAACCTCTATGAACTTAGGGCAAGTACATGGCAAAAAGGAAAGGATAAAGAGAACAGGTGAAACACACATCCAAATTTCCCTCGACGGTAAAGCCAGAGGATTTTATTCAGCTTTACAGCGACTTTTCGTAGTAAAAAAGCCAAGGATGTACAAATTTACCTGTAAACATTTTTTTTCTAACTAAGTGAAACTTGTAGCAGTAAAGTGACTAACAACTGGCTTTTCTCTCAACAGCTCGCTGTCCAGCTATGCCAACTCCATTGCGTGTCTGGTATGGGAAGATTTCCTGAAGGACTTTGTATACTTCAGAAACTTGTCACCCACTGCAGCAACCACTGCTCTCAAACTCTTGTGTTAGTTACTTGTGCAGTAATACTAATAGTATATGTTAACAAGGATAACCCCGGGGTTCAGTGACACAAGGGTAAAACACACACACACACACACACACACATACAATTTTAAGTAATTCTTGGAAGTTGTTTTTCTTCTCCTCTCTTTCTGTATTCCAGCTCTTACTCTTCTCCATCTTTCTCGATTCTTTATAGAGAGAAACAATTCTGGGGATACGATTAAGTGGCTCAGATACAGCAAGTCGAGCTATCTCCCAGAATCACCCTAGTTCCTCAAACAGAACACATGCTGAATCCCTCAGTGTTCGTGTCTCTGTTTGCGTCAGATAGAAAAGTCGCGCTAACACTTCTCCACAAGAGGGTAACTTATTTCCAAGTAATCTTTCACTTGGTTGACCAACAAGCCAAATCCTGGTTTTGTTCTTGTTTTTCATCACTGGCGTTGACAATTACACTTCAGTCATAATAAATAAGTGCTTAATATTAACTCAAAAGGCAAATCCCTGAAAAAAAAAAAAAAAAAAAAAAAACAATATAGGTATTACTAGAATGTAGCCTCCTGTGAAGTAGGCCAAAACCAAACACTGTTTTCAAATAATAAAGATTATTATCACAATAATATTTTTCCCTATTAGGCTCAAACTTTTGGTAAAATGCGGCACCAGTTAATGTAATTCAATTCGGCTAAAATTTGGTGTCAAAGAGGTTACTTCTAAACTCACGATTTACAATTCAAGCAAAGAAAATATTCTAAAATTAATTTTCCTCCCTTATTAATAAGGACCACCTTCTCTCTCTCTCTCTCTCTCTCTCTCTCTCTCTCTCTCTCTCTCTCTCTAAACTATGGGAAAATATAAATTTAATACATGAAATAACTGGCTGAATGACCATGAACCCCCGGCATTTGGCAGGCAGTCAAAAATTGATTAAAAAAAAAAACTACACATAGCTCATCAGAGAGACTGTGCAGTCCAAAGCAATAGGGAAAATAGAGAGCTTTATATATTTCCTGTGTTTCTTCCTGCATATGATCACGGAGTGCGGTAACTCTCCGTAAGTAGGAACGGTGCAGGTTCAAAATGGCGTCCTGTACCATAGGGTATTGGAGCATTCGCGCGAAACCAGTCGCAAAACCTTGTTCGTAAGCTTGTGAACTAAAAGACTTTCGCTATTCAGGTGCAAAACTACTCGCACAAGCTTGCTAACCTTCGTAAGAATCGCAATATTGAACCTCAAAGACATCAATCTTGTTCATTCTTTCTTTCTTTCTTTCTTCATCAGTCATAACTACAAAATAAAAGGGCCTACGGGCGTGCTATACCCTATATATATACCAAAACGCTGCCTGTCAAGTGTGGATGTTTCGTTTCATATATAGAAAAGCATTCCGGCTACGGTTCGCGAGTTACAGCTTGAAAACCGCGTCGCGGTCATCCTTAAGTACGCCATTTTGTGCAATATTGATTAGCTATAGCCCGCTTTCTGTTATAGAACGTACCAGAACACTTCTTTTCATCCTCATTTTGTTCTTTCAGTATGCTGTGCATGTAACAATCCATATCTAACTCTTGCTTTATGCATAATTATACTTCCACGATGAGATAATTATTTAAAAAATTAAAATTTTCTTCTAAAATGATTGTTATGAGGTAGGCATGACAGAACTGCACAGATAAGAGATGAAAAAAAGTACAGGAACAAGACAGCATTCAGGATGGGAGATTTGGAGACCTATACCCATTACTGCATTCCACACTTTGGCCACAAACTTGTAGCTGGTGGAATGTGGTAATGGGAATGGGTTTCTAGATATCCTCCCATCCTGAATGCTTTCTTGTTTCTGTGCTATTTTCATCTCTTATCTGTGTACTTTTGCCATTCCTACTTCTTAACAATCATTTTAGAGGCAATTTTTTGTTTTCTAGTACTGTACTTATTTGTGTGGATGGTTATGATGTCACTCTGAACAATGTCTATTATGGCTTCAGCAGGTGTTGTCGGCACAGGCAGCATGCTGGTGGGTATGGCTGCGGGTGAGCTGGGCAACATCTTTCACGTCATCAATAGCGTCTCCGGCTCCCTAATGGGCCCTATCCACGGCGTCTTCCTGGCCGGTGTCTGCGCACCCTGGGTCACGGCAAGAGTCAGTACAGTCCCGCCGCTCATAATATATAGCTTACGTTAAGTTACGTAGTAGCAGATGATCAACCCTGGTCTGTCTGGATGAGCAGACCCATCAACCACAAACTAGTAGTCACCCCTGCAGGGCTGTTCCGCGTAGTGATATAATGTCTCCTTGTGCTGGACAGCGCTATGCTTTGGGGAGGCATAGGGAAGAGTGTGGAGGTTTAGTTTCTGGACGGACGCCGCATTTGCGTCCCCAGCCAGTTAACGGAGGCATGTTAGTAGTCTCAACAGCACCCCATTATTTAGTTATATGGTTACCATCCAGTGTTGTATATGTTTTCCTGGATTGTGGGAAGCCATTAGCCTTGTTAATCAATGCAGAGGCACTTAAGGAAAAAGTAGGCAGCATTACTTGAAGTGAGTGAACCATGTTCGCCACCACTTACCACCAGGTTAGGCTATTTAGTTAGTTTAAAAGACCGGGTTAATATGGGCTGCCTTGAATTTGAATGTCATTGTTCAGAGCAGCATTGCGCAGGGTGATCCATATACTGGATTCACTTGTAGTTTCTTGTGTGTTGTGGAAACGACTCATTCAACAGTACCGATGTTACCGTGCTGGAGAGAGACACTTCCCTACGATGGCACGGATATACAGTAACTTTAATGCTCCCTTGTCGTTTATACAACCGTCCCTCAACCCCCGTCCTCATTCCCTCCAAATTATGCTTGTGGACTGCAGGACTTCAGTTTGCAGTTAATGGAGTTCACGTTCCGGATGAACGTGAGGGTACTACTACTACTACTACTACTACTACTACTAATAATAATAATAATAATAATAATAATAATAATAATAATAATCATAATAATAATAATAATAATAATAATAATAATGCTACCAACACCACCACCACCACCACCGCAACTACTAATACTACTACAACTACTACTGTGACTACTACTACGACGATTACAGTCCCACCATTCACGACGTTTTAATCTGAGTTATGCTTTATTAAGTTCAGTTAGGTTTATGTAAGAGAAGTTTCTCTAAGTTAGAAAGGATGGGTTAGGTTAAGCTGAGTTTGATTAGACCAGGATACTGTAGGTTAGGAAGGGTAGGCTTGGGTTGCAGTAGGTTAGGTTAGGTTAGGATATGGTAAGGAAGGTTAGGTTAATATGTTAGAGTTGGGTATGTCATGTTAGATTGTTAGGGAATATTGCGTTTGGTTAGATAGATTAGGTTAAGGAACAAAGTTTCAGTTATGTCGAGTTACGTTAGGGACTTGATGTTAATTTTTGGAAAGCGAGGTTACGTTTGAGTAAGTTACATTAGACTAAAGCGAATAAGGTTTGTTTTGGTTTACCTAAGGAAGGCTAGGTTCATGTTCAGATGAGCCTTGGAACACAACAGCATCAGCCATGGGCTTCAGAAACTTGTAATTAATAGTATACCTATAATAATTAAAGGTAACCAGGGACAGGGTGAGTCATTTCGTCATACATGGATAACCTACTCCTTCACCGACACCAGCAGACTGAGATGTCCCTGCAACACACGAGAATTGCAAAAGATGTGCAATACAAACGACCCAATATAACAAATAAGTGAGAGAGGTATTGCACAAGAACAGTATCGTATAGTATGTCAACGTATTAATTCTAACTTCTTTAAGCTGATGAAATATTCTGTATAGTGTAATCCGTACCTGACACTCCTCTTGCACTCTGCCATGCGATTTCTCGTGTGTTGCGAGGACGGCTTAATCGGCGTTATCAGTGTCTGTTTTGGATCATTATTTTATTCATTTCCTACTTCCAACGCCAGACCCACGCCCACGTCCTCAGACTGAGTTGTCCCCGCAACTCACAAGATAACGCCTCGACCTGACGATTATATTAAGTTAAAGGAATGTTACTTCAAAGATGCATAAAATCATCTGGAGAGAGCTTAAATAAAATACCAAAGACATAACTGAAATAATGGCTTTAATAAGCATAAATGTGAACATGCCTGGGAGGGGAGTTTGTCCGTATCTCACTAACAACATTAGGAAACAGGGTTCTTGACTTCCTCAGACCAAAGGGACTTAACGAGGCCACACCAAATCATAACACACTACACTACACCAAACCACACCACACGAGACCACATTACATCACACTAGACCACAGTGCACCACACCATACCACACTGCACCACATTACACAACAACATACAACACATCATAACTCACAAACTACACAGAATCATCGTTGCATACCGTGCCACATCATTTGCATTAACTGAAGGGCTCCGAAGTTTCGCATATGTAGCTCATTCACCTTAATTTGGCGTAAATGTTCGTCCTTTTGTAGCATATTTCCTGCAGCTCATTGGCAGAGTAAGACAATGCCACGACTTTACATCCATTCAATAGCACTTCTTCGTATCTTTAGGAACATTCTCTAGTCTTAATCTTTTCTGACGGCTAAGCATTCAAAATGAAGAGAAGGCAATTTTACGTTTGGTTAATGTGAAAAGGCTATAGTTATTCTGTCCTTGTTCCTGGAGGTATTAATGTATTGCATGTTGTCAGGGTGCAGTGTTTGGGTTCGTGACAGCCCTTACCTACAACATGTGGGTGGTGGTGGGCAAGTTCCTAAGAGGGGGAGGGAAGCCGCCCACACTCCCATTTTCTACTGCTGGGTGTCCAGAGAACATTGTTCACCCCACCAACTACACTTCTGCCAACGCTACCATGTCCAGTGTCATGACATATGCTCGTACAAATGCTACACTACTAACTTCGGTTGTGGAAGAGTGAGTATATAAAGAGTTTTCTGTCCATCCATTGATCTCTCTATTTTTCTTTTTATCAGCCTGTCTACCTATTATTGCCAGACGCATGAAACCCATAAGGGGTGCCTCCCACCCCATTCCCTCCAAAAAACACCTTCATGTCAGTATGGTCCCCTCCACTTGACTGCTCTCTCTTTAAAATCACACATCCCTTTCTCATATACATAACCACTCACTTCCTCCATCTCATCCTCGGCCTCCCTTTCTCCCTCCGCCTCACCCATATACACTTTTACGTTAAAGCCCCTTGAATCCCATGGCCTATTTATTCAGCTTTTTCCTGCTACCTCCTGTTGATTTTACGCAGCCTAGGAGAGACTTATTTAACTAGAGAGATTAGACATAACCTTCCAAAGCGTTTTAGGTTTTTGGTTGGGATCCCTTGTTCGTTTATTATAATAGTCTGGATGTAAAAAGAATAAAGTTAAAAGTAATCCGCTGAACTGAAGGGGGTTAATAGTTTAAACATCAATTACTTACACTTGAAGCAGATAATACATATACCTATCGTAGCGTCTTATGTCGAAATTAACCAAGTTAAACAAGTGACGTATATTTTAACTTTATTCTTCATACTGAGGAACGGTTTTATCCAGCCCAGGGGAGATGTCTTGAAATGAAACGGTTCAAAGGCTATATATAATCTTCCTAGTTTGAAAAGTTTATCCTGAACTGAATAAAGACATATGTAAATAGCAGAAGCATAGGGGGAAAAGACGCTTTATTGGATGATAGGGGATAATGATCGTATGCTTAAGTCTTTAATTACCCTGTGCTTAGTCAGTCTGTCCCGAAGGGAGACCACTTCCCATCCTCTAACTACCGACTAGTTGCACTGATCTGGTTTTCTAAGCTGATTGGCTATTGGGCTGAGGCTTTCCAACCTAGCTAACCCTGTAAAGGTTTATATCCAGAAAAATTTGGGACATTATTGCTCACGTAATATCACTCGGGGGCTTGTAATTCCAATAACCCTCACCTAAATATTCAGGACTCAGTAGCCTAGCCCAGGGCTCCCATACTCCTGTTAGAACAACAAAGGGGTTGGATGAAGGAGAGATTGATGGACCCTACCCTCAAGAGGTAAACCTGAAGCACCTTTCAACTTACAACCTCCTCTCTGACCATCAGTATGGGTTCCATCAGAAACGATCCACAAACGATCTTCGAACATTCCCCGAAGATACTTGGCCATTTTCCGCCCCTGTGTTGGTGAAACCTTCTGCATTTTGCCATTGTTCATTTCTTTTAACTTGGCGGAGATTTTCGTTCTTTGGCAGCGAATTTCTAGTTGTTCGGTGGAAGAATATACCATTATCACCGCCCCAAATCTTTTCCATAGTCCTTATACGTTACTAGGGTGAAAATCAAAGGTTAATTTCTATCTATTAGATCATCATTCAAGATACTGAATAAAAATGGCACTTTACACGTAGTTAAGGTGAAGATCATGGACATCTGAAAGGGCTTTGACAGTGTGGCACAAATCTTAAGTGTCCTAACTGTCCTCCAATGGTCATCACCCCCTCCTCCTGTGTTCAGGTTTCCTTTTTGACCTCTATACAGGGTGAGTCAAAAGCCTGAAAGCATGAGAGAAGAGGTGGATAATGATGATATTGATGATGATGATGATAAGGATGAGGATAAGGATGAGGATGATGATGATGATGAGGAGGAGAAAGAGCAGGAAGAGAAAAATGATGATGATGAGAGAGAGAGAGAGAGAGAGAGAGAGAGAGAGAGAGAGAGAGAGAGAGTAGAAAATGAGGAGGATACGGAGCGGGTAAGAAGCCGTTAAAGTGCAGTCAGGAATCACTACATTAATTGTGTTTCCTATGAGCCAGATTTATAACTCACCTTCTGTAGCTGCTTTCTTAGGTAGCGCTGTTCTTCTAAACAACTCACTATGCCCCTTATATTTTCTATATTTTCCTAGGCATCAAACTGCTGTCTCATCATTTAGAATGCTGAGCCGCCACAAAAGGTTAAAACTAGATTACGATGCTAGTTACGAAGAAGTGCTATGAAAAGGAAGTTGGGCCGTAATACTGTCTTCTTTTTTTTTTTTTCTGACATTAAGCACCGTGAAATCTAAATGACAGATTTAAGGGCTAAGGTGAGGTGAAAAGGACATAACCCTATGGGAATGCATTTCACATTTCACCACGTGGCGATGGCGGAAGGAGTTTGTCCAGAAAATGCTCGAAGTTCCAAAGTTTTCCAAATAATTACTACAAATTATGAACAGTATAGGAATATAGGAGTATATATCCAAATGAATTTATGTGTATGTAAATTCTGTGCTTATAATTCTATGTTAAGATTTGTACTCACAAGAAAACTGATGGTAACTAATGAATATATATCAGCAAATAAAAACGAAAACAATTAAACCAGTTTGCCATTTTACGTTAAAATTACCTTCTTGATATTGTGACGATTAAAATAGCTTTAACAATAATTCATTTTAATCATACCGGTGCGCAAACAGATGGATTTGCCCTGAAAAATCAACTTTTGCACTGAGATAGTTTTATTTCCCTAGGTCCCCCGCTTCGTGCGCCCATAGAAAAGAGTATAAAATGCTAACTATGGTCTGCTTATTTTCATTTGAGAGGGACCCCTAATCACTTCTAGCTTAGATGATGGCCAAGTGTAGTCAGACTGGAAAGTGGATCTCACTAGTAACCAAGACGACTCATTCCCATCACTTCGCTAAGCCTCCTAGTAGTTCATGCAATCCTGGATTAAATATTTAAGCAAATATTTAAGCTGTGGGATTGGTCTAGTTCTGGCATATGCAAGCAAACCAACTGGTGCTGCTCCTCAAAGCTGTCTTCTTTCACCAACTCCGCATTAAGCCATTCAGTCTAATGATCATATGTTACATATTCCAATTTCTGTGTGTTGCTTGGACGGCTCTCTGATAGTGTGAAGAGTGCAGACCTTACTAATCAATGATACAATTCAAGAAGGTAATACGGCAGACATAACAGCTCATGGAAACGGTTTTGGAAAGTTATGTAAAATACATAGTCGCCTGGAACCACTGTCTGACTCTCTTCTTCTTCATTTCTGCAACATTCGTGGCCTTTCCTCTAACTTTCGCTCTGTTGAGCACCACCTCTCCTTCTCTAAACCTCACCTTCTTTTCCTAACTGAGACACAGCTGTCTGAGGCAACTAACAGCAAACCCTTTTCTGTATCCTCCTACTTTCTTTATACTCATTTCAAAGCCAAAGGTGGCTGTTGTGTGTATATACACAACTTATCTTGCTCTCGTGTTCCTGAACTCGATTCCTCTGAATTCTCTACACTCTGGCATCGGCTTTCCTGCCATTCTCTGACTAAATATATCTGTGCTGTTTACTTATCTCCTAATTCTACTGACTATCAAAAATTCTTTGACTACGGTATCTTACTTCTACGATGGAACACATTCTATCCATCTCTCCTTTCTCTGAAATCTCCATTCTTGGAGATTTCATTGTTCACCACCACCTTTGGCTCTCCTCTCCTTTCACTGATCCACCTGGTGAACAAGACTACACCTTTTCTATCCTTAATGACCTAGAGCAGCTTGTACAGCACCCTACCCATATCCCTGACCGCCTTGGAGAGAGCTCCAACATACTTGATCTCTTCCTTACAACTAATCCTTCTGCTTACACCGTTAATCTTTTCTCTCCGTTGGGCTCCTCCGATCATAACCATATCACCTTAACCTGTCCTATCGCTCCGGTACGGCCTGCGGACCCTTCCAAAAAACGTCGTCTCTGGCACTTTGGAGCTGCGGATTGGGAGGCCCTCAGGCAGTGCTTCTTTGATTTTCCCTGGAATGATTATTGTTTTCATGGCCGGGAGCCATCTGCGTGTGCCTTGCGCATTACAGAGGTTATTCTCTCGGGCATGGAAGCATACTGTACATTCCTTTCTCATATCCTTTGACTAACGCAAGAAAGCCTTGGTTTAATCACGCTTGTTCTAATGCTGTCCGCAACAAGGAGAGGGCCTATAAAAGGTACAGGGGCCAACCCACCCCTGAATCACATTTTTTTTGCATTTCTGCCCGGAATCGTGCTAAGTCTGTTCTTCGCTCTGCTAAAAATAATTTCATCCGTACAAAATGCTCTCAACTCTCGAACTCGAACTCTTCCCGCTCCTTCTGGCACCTTGCCAAAAACCTTTCTAAGAACTTTACCTCATCATCCTTCCCTCCTCTTTTCTACTCTGATGGCTCTGCAGCTATTTCTTCTACTGATAAAGCAGATCTCTTTGCTCAGACTTTCTCCTCCAATTCCACCTTAGACGATTCTGGTGCTGTTCCTCCATCACTTCTCCCCTCTGACTTCCTCATGGCTAACATTAAAATTTCTTCAGCTGATGTATTTTCTGCCATTGCTGGCCTCAGTACTAATAAGGCATATGGGCCTGATGGAGTTCCTCCTGTTGTTCTCAAGAACTGTGCTTCTGTGCTTACACCCTGCCTAGGCAAACTCTTTCGCCTTTGTCTATCAACTTGTACCTTTCCTTCTTGCTGGAAGTATGCTCTCATTCAGCCAGTCCCCAAGAAGGGTGACCATTCCCAACCCTCTAACTATTGTCCAATTACTTTAACATCCTGTATCTCAAAAGTTTTTGAGTCTATTCTTAATAGAAAAATTTTAAAGCATCTTTCTTATCACAACCTTCTTTTTGATGGTCAGTATGGGTTCCTTCAGGAACGCTCCACAGGCGATCTTCTCACCTACCTTTCAGACTCCTGGTCATCGTCCTTTTGGGACTTTGGCGAAAGCTTTGCCATTGCACTTGACATCTCAAAGGCTTTCCATCGAGTATGGCATAAATCTTTAATTTCCAAACTGCCCTCTTACGGTTTCTATCCTTCTATCTGTGCCTTCATCTCTGGCTTCCTTTCTGGTTGTTCTATAGCCTCTGTTGTAGACGGCTATCGTTCTTCTCCTAGATCTATTAACAGTGGTGTTCCTCAGGGCTCTGTCCTATCACCAACTCTCTTCCTTTTGTTCATCAATGACCTTCTAAGCTGTACATCTAACCCCATCCACTCATACGCTGATGACTCCACTCTTCACCTTTCCATTCGATTCCTACAACGTCCATCTCAGCAGTTACTTCAACATGCAAGGGATGAGGCTATGGCGCACCTAATGTCTGACTTGGCTCGTATCTCTGACTGGGGTAAAAATAATCTGGTTGTTTTTAATGCATCAAAGACTCAGTTTTTGCACCTATCAACTTGACAAAATCTTCCACAGGTATACCCACTAATGTTTAATAATACTCAACTTAATCCTGGATCATCCTTGAACATGCTTGGGTTTTCATTTGCTCGAGACTTGTCTTGGAAAGATCATATGACATCTCTTGTAAAATCTGCTTCCAAGCGATTTGGTGTGCTAAGCCGACTCCGTTGCTTCTTTGCCGCTACAGAGTTGTTGATTCAATACAGGGGTTTTATCCGCCCCTGTGTGGAGTACAACTTTCGTGTGTGGGGGGGGGGGCTCCCCACATACAGCTCTTCTCAATAGGGTGGAGTCAAAGGCTTTTCGTCTCCTTAACTCTCCCTTTCTTACTGACTCCCTTCAACCTCTGTCTCATCGCCGCAATGTTGCATCTTTATCTCTTTTCTATCGCTACTTCAATGGTCACTGTTCCTCTGAACTGTCTGCATGCATTCCTCCACTTCTACGACGGGCGCGTAGCACCCGTCTAGCAGCAAACTCTCACCCATTTTCTGTCCAGCTCTCTAATGCAAGAGCTAACCGTTATTCCCAGTCCTTCATTTATGCAACAGGTCAACTCTGGAACTGTCTCTGTCTGTATTTCCTGCTTTCTATGATCTCCATTCTTTCAAACTCAGTGTGTCCAGGCATCTCGAAATGAATGGATCTTGATTTTGGCTCTCTCTTGTATTTTGTTTTTCTCTTGGAAGGAACAGTTTTGCAGGCTCATGGCTTTTGATTCCTTCTTCCTCACATAAAAAAAAAAAAAAACTGGTAACGCTGCCTGATCAGTGCTAGCCACATAAGAGATTGAGAAAAACAATATATGGACCAGCCTGTGTATTTGTTTCCAGGGAGGATGGTAGGACTGTGTATGACATCTCCTACTGTTACTTCGGCATGATCGGCATCATTATAACTCTCGTGGTCAGCAGTCTCGCATCGGTAGTAACAGGTGAGTCAAGTTGGAAGGTTAATACTGTATACTGTAGTTTATGATATCGTTTCAACATATCCAGCTTTTCTGTTTTCCATGGTAGTCCTTCTCACCATTTCCTGCTAGTTTTGGCACGAGGGTGTGGTGTGAGGGAGAGTTTTCCTGCTTTGCTATCCTTTACGCCATCTATTAGAAAATTAATATGCTAATTAAAACCTATCGTTCAGCAAATAGACTCGAAGCGACCAGTCGGTCTGCTGCCGTTTGCATTCCTTGGTACATCTTTGGAAGGCTTTGAGAGGACCAGAAATGAGGTATTTTGAGGTGATCGTGTGGAGGTACGCTGGGAGACAGACAGAAAAATGAGGATGTAAGGAAGCTTTGTGATGTTGATGTAGGCTTGCTGGAAAAGATTAGAAGTACGTTGAAATGGTTTGACCGTGTGGAGCGAATGCAAAATGAAAGACCGATTATAAACTGTTTAGGAGTGAGGTGAAAGGTGATAAGGAGAGGGTGAGACCGAAGATGAGATAAAGGGATGAGATGGAGATGTATATGGATGTACTGGTGCGGTTGAAGAGTACGGCGTACCCGGGCTACCTTCAAAAGGGATAAATCGTTCTCCCGCTATTGTCAAATGGGGTACGACATACCCCATATTCACCCCTAGAGAGCACGGCGTACTTCAACCCTCTTCATAGTGGGGATCGCGCACTTCACTATTTTCATTGACAGGGTATCACATACCCTCAGCATCTTCCTCGATTTAAAAAAAAAAAAAAAAAAAAAAGTATTTTGTTACCTTTTATGGAATAATGCATTTTTCCTATGATGTCACATACATCATATTCGAACCCAGTCTTCTCAGTAACCGGCTGTGTGTGTGTGTGTGTGTGTGTGTGTGTGTGTGTGTGTGTGTTGTGGAAAAATATATGCATGGGTATAATCTAAATGCTAGTTAGAAGAGTAATAAATGGAATACAGTACAAGCGTTGGTGTGAAGATTTTCAGTAGTGAAGTGCACATAATGTTTACGTTGGTAAAAATCATCATCATCATCATCATCTAATCCTGTATTGCACCATGAGGAGCGTAGGAGCCCGGGGCTATTCAAGTTGGCCTTGAGGTTTAAGATGAGAATGACAAGCCTCACTCATCCGAGTGGCATTATGTGAGAAACGAACTCCAAATATCCCTTGGATATAAACCTACACAGGCACAATCCGATTGGAGTGCCATAATTAACTACTGAACCACAAGCCGCCATAATCTGGTTATATGGATACCACCGAGGCCAGTAAATGGTTTCCTGGTGTGCAGGAAACCATTTGGCTAGTCACTTAGTGTAGAGTCACTCATAGGCAGAAAGGATAGGAAAGAATGAAGGAAAAAAAGACGAAAGAGGGAGTGTATAGTCACCCGTAGGCATAAAAAGGAGGAAAGAATGAAGGAAAGAATGAAGAGGAAGGAAGCAATGAAGTTAAGAGTAGAGGAAAAGGCAGCCACCCAAGACCAGTACTACATCAAGTGAGTGGATGGTGAGCATCCCCACCTACCACTAATAATAATAATAATGATAATAATAATAATAATAATAATAATAATAATAATAATAATAATAATAATAACAATAACAATTAAATTATAATAATAATAATAATAATTATTATTATTATTATTATTATTATTAATATATTTATTATCATCATCGTCATCATCATTATTATTATTATTATTATTATTATCATTATTGTCATTATTATTATTTTTATCATCATTATTATTATTATTATAAATATTAAGAAAACAGAAATGACAATAACAATAATCATAGAACCGTGGCCAATGCTGAACAGTTACACTCAAGGTATGTGCCAAGTCTACAAGAATAAGGCAAGGAAAAATAAAAAGTAATCTATTGCCCGTTAACCCATATCAACATTCTTTATTTTTTAGGACTACAGTAGTGATGTGTACTAGTGAGTGTACAGCTTGATATGGAAGACAGGGTGACATGAAGACAAGATAACTGTGGGCATCTCTTCCGGGATTACTGTGTCTGACTATTGATAGACTGTTAAACTGAGGGGCAGGGAATCAGACAGATGGATATATAGAGTGATAGATGATAGATATATAAGCTGATAACAGTGCCATGCTACAAATAAAAGGTGGAGAGCTTGTGGTCCCATAGTAGTACCTCTTTGCTAACGATTAATTCTTTATCTATCTGTCTATCTATAGCCCGACGCCCTAATCCTGCAAAGGGTGACCGCAGACAAAACGCCTCCAAGTCGCTGTGTCACCTACCATTTGAATGCCCTCCCCTCAACTCACCCCCCCTCCCGATTATACCTCTCAACTCCATCCCTCCACCTCATCCTCGGTCTACCCCTCCCTCTCCCTCCCTCCACCTCACCTACATACACCCTCTTAGTCAGTCTTTCATTCTCCATTCTCTCCACATGTCCAAACCACCTCAGTTTATTTCCCCTAATCTTCTCAACCACATCCACATCCACCCCACAACGTTCCTTCACTTCTTCACTCGTCAACCTGTCCCTCCATGTCACTCCACATGCTCCTCTCAAGTAACTCACTTCCACTGCTCCCACTCATGACTTGTTCTCCTCTTGCAAGGTCCACGCCTCGCTTCCATACGTCACGGTAGGGATCACAATACTATCATGCAGTGACTTCTTAACTTCCACACACACCTCCCTATTTCTTATCACTGCTTTCAGTGAACCAACAACCTTCCTTCCCTGCTGTACCCTTTCATGCACTTCATCCCCCAAAGTTCCATCCTTACTCATCACACTACCCAAGTATTTGAATGCATTCACATTCTTCATATCCTCACCATCCAACCTCACTGTACATTCTGTGAATTCATTCCTCTCAAACACCATAACTTTACTTATGTTTACACTAACTTTCAACTTCCTCCTCCTACACACTGTCCCAAATTCATTCACCAAACCTTGCAACTCCCATTCATCTTCTGTCACGGGGTTTTTATAATATCACTGTGTTTTTAAAAATGAATGCTTAAATATTATTTGATTGATATTATTATTCAATAATATTGAAGAGCAGAGACAATGATTGTCTTGCTACATCAAGCAACGATTACTTTACGCTGACTTGCTACGATTCTCTAAGAACGAGAATTTATAAACTTTCTCAACAGTACACAGCAGAGACTAATTACTCACAATTGCTGAATTACTGTACTGTTAGCCTCTGGAGAAAGTTACTTCACCCCTGACAATAAATAACTAATACTAACATCAGCTTCTTGCCAATGCTTAACTCCTATGGCACAACGGATTTTAAGTTAATACAACAAGACTGGTCTAAGTACCAGTTATGAAGGCAAACGTTTATGCAAGCTAGGAGCTATATGGAAAATAAGCTTAATTTGGAGAAATGAAACAAGATTTTACTTTACACTGAGCTCAAGAAAGGAACTGTTAAATTTATTGATTACAAAAAATAAATTTAACGTTACAATTCAAATCAAATTAATGAGACGCACTCACTCACTCACGCAATAGCTAAATACTTACGCCTAGTAAAAAAACACCTTAATTAAACTCTTATGACTACAAAATACACAAAGGAAATACCGGTCGATGAATGCTATGTATCACCCGTGGGGTGGGTGGGAGTACTGGGATTACTGTACTAGTGGAGCTTGGAGTGCTAGCTGACCTCTCACACTTCTGAGCACAGAACCTTTCTCCGTCACAGCAAACACTAGACTGAATTCAAAATACATTGTATGGGCAGGACGCACAAGCCACCAGAAGAAGGCGTGGCTAACGGTTGAGGCAAAGCAGAGGCGAACAATAAAAAAACAATAGTATCGCTCAGTAGCGCACTTAGTGACATGCATTAAATCGGTCACTTTTGAAAGTGACGAATGTTTTGAAAAGTATACTCCGAAATGGAGGGAGAAACGGTTAGCTGAGCGATACACAGTGAGTTTTCCACTAATAGTTCGTGGGTTCTCACAAAAGGGAAATGTCGCGAATTGATTCGTGACATTACGCCCTTACAAAGTTAAATTTTTTCCTTATGGGAAAAAATTTGTGGATATATATATATATATGTACACATCCTAAGTCATTCGCACAAGATTCACACTGTGGTGTGTGTGCTATCCTGCTACAGGAGAAAGTCGCAGTCGTCAGTGAGCGAAAAAAAACTCGTATTTACGTTAATAGAAGCAAGCTTGAGGGAAAAACTCCGTGACGACGGTGAAAATCCTGTACTCAGGTCAAACTGAGCGAAAATTCGCTACATTTACACTGACAACTAATTGTTGTGTAGCGTGGTGTATGTAATACACGGTGTAGGTGTGACAGTTGTAGTGTAACTGTACCTACGTGTAAAATAACACAGTAAATAATAATATGGCGACGACGAAGGCAGAGAAGAGGCGGCAGCGTGCGGCAGACGATCAGCTGGCCCGCACAGCAAAACTGCTACACCCATTGCTGAACCTGCAAAACCAATTGAGGTGGAGCATCAAAAGTGTCAATGAGACAAAATTTTATCATGTTACAATTACTCTCTCTGCCTAGCAGTCAGTGCTACGACGTACATTCGAGGTCGCCATTAATTATAGCACACGATTATGGTCGGCAAGTTGAGAATCCTTGTGGAAACTTGGGTCTTCCATAGCCTCAAACTGCACACGGGTCCTCAACCTGTGCCTTAACCTACAGTTCTTATATTAATATCGGGAAGCTGAGAATCCTTGTGCAAACTTGGGTCTTCCATAGCCTCAAGTCGCCTCTGCGGAGTTCTCTCTCGAGCTTCCCCCTTAACCTACAATACAATACTTATATTAGTACCGGGAAGCTGAGAATCCTTGTGCAAACTTGGGTCTTCCATAGCCTCAAGTCGCCTCTGCGGAGTTCTCTCTTGAACATCCCCCTTTACCTACAATACTTATATTAGTACCGGGAAGCTGAGAATCCTTGTGCAAACTTGGGTCTTCCATAGCCTCAAGTCGCCTCTGCGGAGTTCTCTCTCGAACTTCCCCCTTAACCTACAATACAATACTTATATTAGTACCGGGAGGCTGAGAATCCTTATGCAAACTTGGGTCTTCCATAGCCTCAAGTCGCCTCTGCGGAGTTCTCTCTCGAACTTCCCCCTTTACCTACAATACTTATATTAGTATCGGGAAGCTGAGAATCCTTGTGTAAACTTGGGTCTTCCATAGCCTCAAGTCGCCTCTGCGGAGTTCTCTCTCGAACTTCCCCCTTAACCTACAGTACTTATATTAGTATCGGGGAGCTGAGAATCCTTGTGCAAACTTGGGTCTTCCATAGCCTCAAGTCGCCTCTGCGGAATTCTCACTTCCCCCTTAACCTACAGTACAATACTTATATTTATTTATACGGTACATAATATGTATGTACAGGCCCTGGACATACTGTGTCCTGCGGGGCCAATGGGCTAGACGTCAGGTCTGCACCCACTTCACCACTACCCTGTCTCTCAACTGACTCAGAGATTACAGGTGTGGTTATGAACGGCACAGGAATGGCGTGTCCCTGATTAGTGGTGGTACTTTGGCACACACTGCAGGAACGGACAAAACTATCTATGTCCCGTCCCATTCCTGGCCAGAAAAAGTCAGCTCGGATACGGCCCTGGGTCTTCCTTTTGCCCATGTGACCTCCTGAGGCTGAACAATGACCCCATTGTAACACTGCTGGGCGGTACTTGGCGGGAACGACAAACTGCAGTCGAACTTCGCCCTCGGGTGTTCGTGACTCACGGTAGAGCCGTCCTTGTTTGCGAAGGAACTTGGCTCGACCTCCCCATGAATACTTAATCACTCGACCCTTTTGTTTGTTCCGCACGGCAGCAAGTGTCGGATCAGAATGTTGTTCTTGCACAACAAGTTGACTACACATCAGATCTTGTGGCGATTCAATGATCACTGGGGTGACACAGTCTGGAGCCTCAGTCATGGCTCGTGTTATCGCAGCAGCCGAAGTCTGAGTAGCGTCATCGGAGCAACTATCCTTGACTCCAATAATATTGCCTACTATAAGGTCAAATAGAGGCTCTGGCATGACAACTGCAAGTGTCATACCAGTATAAAATGGAGATGCCACCTGGATACATGCCTCAGGGAACAATCTCACTGATCCATCAATAAGATTTGCATGGATCTGTCGACCTGTATACTGCTCAGGCCGAACTAGACTCTGCTTGACAGAGCAACCTGGGGAACCATTGTCTCTCAGGACCTTCACAGGAATGCCTCTCACAAACCCTGGCTGTACAAGGAAGGTACTGTCACCTGTGGTGGGGCCTGTGGAGGAAGCAGCTAGCCACTCATGAGGCTGCTGAATTGATGCGGCAAACATTGTGCCTTGAGGGTTATATTGGGAAGATGGAACATTGGCCATCTGTGGAGGGGGGTTCACTGTCACTGGGACTAGTGAACTGTGGGGAAGTACCCACACTGGTAGGGACGTGACCACCAGGCTGCTGCTGAGGAATGAAGGCTGCGTTTGCTTCCTGCCTCTTTTGAGCTGGTGGTGAAAAAGTTTGTCCCGACGGACGGTTGTGTGGCTGATACTGCTGCTGGTTAGGGTACTTGTTGTACCTCTTCCACTCAGGTTTCTGAGTGTTTTGCCCCTGGTCCTTCCACTGCGGTTTTGGACCTTGGCCATTATTCTGAGAATGGCCTTGTTGCTGGGGTTCAGTCTGAGACGGCTTCCCAGACTTGGCAGTATCTTTTCTGGTCCAGGTGTTTTGCTTACGAGCTTGATACCCGTATGCAGTAAAGAATGCGTCAGCCTTTTCTGCCATTTGGCTGGCATCTTTCACCTGGCAGATCTTAAGCTGTGCTATGAGCTCAGCAGGCCACGACCTCTCTAGCTGTGTACGCAGCATAAGGTCAATTATCCCCTCATGCGTGGAAGGAGTTTCATCTTTCTCCATCCACTCATTTAAGTAAGCTGTGAGACGATCAAGGAACTGAACAGCTGTCTCCTTGTCTTGGAGACGAGCTCGCATGAACTGAACTTTGGCATCGTCTACTGTGAGACCATACGCCTTAATGAGTGCAGCTTTCATCATCTCATATGTGAGATTGTCTCCACGAATTCTGTGGAGAATATCGAGGGCAGGGCCCTCAAATAAACTAAGAAATTGGATCCGCTTAGCTGCCTCATCCAGTTGATACATGTCTGCCATGTCCTCAAAACGAGCTATGTACGGCTCGATTCGCTAGCTTTCCTTGTATGAAGGAAGCTTGATGCGTGGGGTCGCCAGGACATGTGCAGGGGAAACGCTCGTGGAGCTTGGACCAACTGCAGCAGACGTGTCTGAAGCCAAGGAATCTCGCTTGAGTTTCATCATTTCATATTCGTGTTTTTCACGTGCTTCTCGCTCCGCACGTTCGTGCTCTCGTTCTCTCTCGCGTTGTTCACGCTCGTATTCGCGCTGTTCTCGCTCTTGTACTAGCTCGAGTTCTCGCTGTTTTTGCTCATGTTCGCGCTGTTGTCGCTCTTTTTCTAACTCGAGCTGGCGTTGTTTTTGTTCGTGTTCACGCTGTTCTCGCTCATATTCGCGCTGTTCTCGCTCACGTTCACGAGCGTCTTTCTCACGTTCTTGCTCGTAATTAAACCGTGAGAGAACGTAACTCTGTATTTTCTCTGGGTCAGTGAGACCCATATCTTTGGCTTCCTGTACATAAGCACTGGCTGCCATGGCGCCAATTTATTAAGCAAACCGAAATTGAGTACTGACTGCTTCGCAAACAAATGCTAATAACACAAATAAAGAATACAGACACAAGCTAATGGTGACCAGTCTTATCTAGTTAACTGGCAAAGATTAAAGCAAAAATGCGAATAACTAAGAACTCTCAATAATTAACACAATGGGTACGGCGGCTACCCAGGAGCGAATAAAATCGTCTGGCGTTACCAAGAATAAACTAGAGTTAGGTACTCTATTGATTAATAAAGCAAAGATTCAATTGCTAAATCAACGGTAACCACCAGTAAACTTGTGCCTATAAACTTTAATGATAAATACCTAAATATGAATGAGTGAGCACTATCTCGTGAATAGCTTTATAGCTAGGAGTTAATATCCTGGAATGATGTCGCCAATTGTCACGGGGTTTTTATGATATCGCGGTGTTTTTAAAAATTAATGCTTAAATATTATTTGATTGATATTAATATTCAATAATATTGAAGAGCAGAGACAATGATTGTCTTGCTACATCAAGCAACGATTACTTTACGCTGACTTGCTACGATTCTCTAAGAACGAGAATTTATAAACTTTCTCAACAGTACACAGCAGAAACTAATTACTCACAATTGCTGAATTACTGTACTGTTAGCCTCTGGAGAAAGTTACTTCACCCCTGACAATAAATAACTAATACTAACATCGGCTTCTTGCCGATGCTTAACTCCTATGGCACAACGGATTTTAAGTTAATACAACAAGACTGGTCTAAGTACCAGTTATGAAGGCAAACGTTTATGCAAGCTAGGAGCTATATGGAAAATAAGCTTAATTTGGAGAAATGAAACAAGATTTTACTTTACACTGAGCTCAAGAAAGGAACTGTTAAATTTATTGATTACAAAAAATAAATTTAACGTTACAATTCAAATCAAATTAATGAGACGCACTCACTCACTCACGCAATAGCTAAATACTTACGCCTAGTAAAAAAACACCTTAATTAAACTCTTATGACTACAAAATACACAAAGGAAATACCGGTCGATGAATGCTATGTATCACCCGGGGGGTGGGTGGGAGTACTGGGATTACTGTACTAGTGGAGCTTGGGGTGCTAGCTGACCTCTCACACTTCTGAGCACAGAACCTTTCTCCGTCACAGCAAACACTAGACTGAATTCAAAATACATTGTATGGGCAGGACGCACAAGCCACCAGAAGAAGGCGTGGCTAACGGTTGAGGCAAAGCAGAGGCGAACAATAAAAAAACAATAGTATCGCTCAGTAGCGCACTTAGTGACGTTCATTAAATCGGTCACTTTTTAAAGTGACGAATGTTTTGAAAAGTATACTCCGAAATGGAGGGAGAAACGGTTAGCTGAGCGATACACAGTGAGTTTTCCACTAATAGTTCGTGGGTTCTCACAAAAGGGAAATGTCGCGAATTGATTCGTGACATCTTCACTCAACAATACTGTATCATCAGCAAACAGCAACACCGGAATCTTCCAAATCTCACCCTCATTCATTAGAGCCACCCCCATATCCACTGTCCTACCTTGCACCTCCTTTACAACCCCATCCATGTATATATTAAACAGCCATGAAGACATCACACAACCCTGTTTCAGTCCCACATTGAGATCAAAGAACTCACTCCTCTCACCATCCACTTGCACCGTAGCCCTAGCTCCTTCGTAAGTACTTTTCACAGCACCCAACAATTTCCCCTCCACTCCATATATTCTTAATACCTTCCACATACCTTGCCTATCTATTCTGTCATAAGCTTTCTCCAAGTCCATGAAGGCAGCATACACTTTCTTTCCCTTCTCTAGATACTTCTCCACTAAACATCTTAGAATAAATATCTGATCTGCACACCATTTTCCCCTCCTAAATTCCCCTTTGTTCTTCTCCAACTAGCTCTTTTGTCATATGCCTAACCCTATCAATGAGTATTCTACCATATATTTTACCAGTCACACTAAGAAAGCAAATACCCCTATGGTTACCACATACTTCTCTCTCCCCTTTTCCTTTGTATAAAGGAACATTTATACCTGATTTCCAGTTCTCTGGAACCCTTCCCTCTTCCCAAGCCAATCTACACAACTTCCATATCCACTCCACAACAATCTCATCCCCATACCTCAGCATTTCACCACACACTTCATCAATTCCTGGGGCCTTTCCCAACTTGATCTTCTTCATTGCTTCCACTACTTCTGCCCTACTGATCTCTTCCTCCCTCCTCTCATCTCCTCTTCTCCCAGCCATTCCCCAACCACTTATACTTGCACTGCTCTCACTTTCTACATTCAACAAATCCTCAAAGTGCTCCTTTCATCTCCTCAATTTCTCTCTCTTCTCCACCAACAATCTATTATTCCTATATTTCACTCCCCTACTATTTCCCCTTTCACACTGCCTTACTTTCTTTACCTCCTTTCAAAACAATTTCTTATTCTCCCTCCATTTCACACTCAGATTCCTCCCAAACTCTTCATCCACTTTCTTCTTACTCTCCTTCACCAGTCTCTTCACCTCCCTTCTCCTGCTCACATATACCTCTCTCTTCTCTCTCTCATCTTCTCCCTTACCTCTACTCGCCTAACCATTCACTATATGCATTCTTCTTTTGTTCCACAGCTCGTTTCACATCATTCCACCATGCTGTCCCTTGCACACCCTTGCATCTCCTTCTCACTCCACAAACCACCTCACATGCTGCACCTATCTCTTCCGTGAATATCTTACATACGTCTTCCACCCCTTCCATCTGCTCTAGCTCATACCTTCCCAACCTTTCTTCCACTATGCTCTTATAATCTGCCATTTTCTCACTATCTTGCAAATTCTCCACTCTTCTCACAGGAGCTGTTTCCTCCAGTCTTCCCCTTCGTCTCCTCAACCATTTTCCTTGCAGCTTTACCTTGGCCATCACTAAGTGATGGTCCGAGACTCCATTCCCCCACCCTCTCCACACTCTTGCATCCAACACTTGTCTTCTCATTCGCTCATCCACACACACAGTCTATCATTGCCTTTCATTCAACAAGTTCACCATCCATCCTCCTCATTACTCTCCATGTATACTGGTGGATCATCTTATGCCGAAAGTAGGTGTTGGCTATTGCCAACCCCTTACCAGCACAGATGTCCACCAAAGCACTACCATTCCCATCTAATTCAGCTGGCACACCCCACTGACCAACCACTCCATCCACTCATACATTCCCAACTTTGCCATTTATGTCTCCAATCAAAAGCACTCTCTTGCTCCTCTCAAATTTGTCCATATATGCTTCTACTCTCGCCCAAAACCCATCTTTCACTCTTGCCACTCGGTCTTCTGTCGGAGCATTCACACATACAAACGCCCACGCTTGTATACCTACTTTCATTCTCACCCATACAATCCCTGCACCCACTGTTCCATACTCTCTTATATTCTCCTTCCACTTCTTGCTTATCATCAGACATACTCCCTCTCTTGCCGTCTCATTCTCATTAACTCCCGCACATATACCTAAACCACATTCCCATTCTCTCACCCTTTCACCTTCCCATATAGTTTCAGTCAATCCACATATATCCACTTTTGCATCCTCAAGCACCTGAACAATCTCTCTCTCTTTCACTTCATCATTCACTCCTCTCACATTCCACGTTCCTACCCGCAGAATGTCTTTTGTCCGTTCCTTAGTCGTCAACGTATGGTCCGTCCTGGTCCGAGGCGTTTTGTTCGCTTGTTTAGTTAGTTATTTTTACGGAGTGGGGCACTAACCCACCACCAACCCTTTTAGTCGCCTCGTACGACAAGCAGGGATACTGGGGGAGTGTTCTTGAAACCCCCCTACCCCCAGGGGGGGTTATTTAAATCTTTTGTATATGAACATAAACTGTAAAAATAACCTATCAGAAAAAAATAACGAATCAACTATTTATAACAAATACGCAACGAAGAGGTATCAGGATTCTTTGACCTTAACTTGTTGCATATTATTTTCGTCATTTAAACTTATTTCAGGTAGCTTGATGGTAGAAAAAGATAATGCTACAGTTCTACATCCTTTCCATTGCACCTTTGCACAATCTCTTGGCAAAATTCAGATTGCATGATAAAAAGGTGGGATGTTTAGTTCATGTATAAGAGAAAAGACCATGTTCTTGTGTTAATCGTTTGTTATAGCTCAGCATTCAATATAGAAATAATGTTTAGGCTAAGTTTAAATGAAAAGAGTATATAAAGCTTCCTAACCGAACAAGCACACTTCCTTATGACTGTGATTGTACAGTTACTTACAAGGTCCGTTTGCACCTCCTGCCCATGTCATTGCTGGAGTCAGAGTTGCCTGATCGAGTTGTAGTGAGAAACGGTGCATATTATTACCCAAAGATGTTCGATGATAGGCATCTCTATCTACTATGTCACACCAAAAACTTCTATGATTCACCAATATAAAAGTGGTACGAGAAACGAACGGAGTTTTGTATCTGACTGTACTTTATACAGGCATAAGGTTTTCATCCCTACCTTATATGCTTGGGTATAGGAAGAGAATATGGTGCTAGTCAAGAAGGAATGCAATGGAAGCGATGCAGAGCCATAGTATCGTATTATTCTTCCGTTGATTAATGGGAATTATGCTGCAAAAGGGCGAAAATCTCCGCCTAATTAAAATTAAAGAACTACAATATATATGCTATTGCACAGGAGGTTTGTGTCCCGGGGCTGTGGATGCCAGGCTGGTCAGTCCATCTAGCGCTCGTCTGCACCGCTGGCTGTGGAAAGCGTGGCGACGCCCTGGCACTGGCATGGAGAGTAAAGACAAGGAAGCAGAAAGTACCCACCAGGCAGACACCGCAATACAAACTTTGTTCCACCACCGGGAAACAGAAACTTTCCTCTAAGCAGACATCACGTAGTAGCCTCGCTTCCTCCATCAGAAAACAGAAGTGCCCCTCCAGGAATATGTTACCATCACCATAAACCAACAGAATGTGGACATGTAGTTCACCACCAGGAAAAGCAAATAATTCTCCTCCTCATGTGGCCCTCCACACAGATATCATGTTACAGCCATCTGCCAGCATCTTTTAGCAACAGCAAAAACAAACATCACCAACACCTTGATTCAACAGGATGTGGATAAGGAATTCATCACCACCAAGAATTACCCCCAGCACAAGACCACCTGTAGAGGTCATCCCCCAAAAGTCCATTTAAAGAAATCCCTTTCCACAAGTCCCCGTTGAAGCATGTAGTATTAGGTTTTTGTTTTGCTGCTAAATAATCATCATCATTATCATCATCATCATCATCATCATCATCATTATCATCATCATCCGGATCACTTATTCCACTTACAGTCGGAGTAAGGTGCAATTCAGAACGTCTAAGGATAGGAGGCCGACGTTTTGCAAGATAGGAAAACATCTGGTCACCTCTTGAATTCGAATAATCTCGTGTAAGACATAGCCCCCATTCCGACCTGAGACCTCTACCACCAGACTATCAGGCCACTCATTCTTGTTCCCAAAGATATTTTTATGAACGTTAGTGGAGGTTTCTTATAATTGTAGTTGTTGTTGTGGCCGTGGTTTAGTCTGCAAAGTGAAACTGATGGGCCCGAAGTTCTCTTTCTTAGGCAGTTCATCTTCCTCTGTTCATCTTTTGTTTTAAAAAATGAAGGATGTTTGTATAACCGGGTAAGAGAATCAGTGATTTATATACTCAGTGTCACCACATGAAGTAGTCTCTTTGCATCACCAGTTCCACTTCTTACAGTAAATGCGTGTTTTATATCGAGGTCATTACAGAATGGCCTATGAAATTTTCGAGAAACTTACGAATATTTTAGAGGAAACTGAGTAAATAATCTAACATCAACATGGATGCCATTCACAGTCGTTACGTAGCTTCAGTTGATGATACTCTTATGAGTGAAATTAGTGTATCTTGTAATTAGCCCAAAAAATCATCAGTAACTACATTTCCGTACCGGTTGAAATTGGACTAATATTGATAGATTATTTTTACTCATAATTACCCCTGATATTACCTTAAGTTTCTCAGAAATTTCGCGAGACACCCTATATTTTAAGATTACACTGAATTTGGCAGGTTATATTCTGAGACTGCATTCTTGCAGTATCGAATCTAGGAGTGCTAGCCGGGATGGTCTTCTTGTGGAGGCGCTGATGTAACCAAGCGAGTGAACTACCTAGTTATACAAAAGTTACTCAGCTCCTTCCCTAACCTCCGAAAGAATTATGAGATGCAGAAAGGGACAACTTTAGCCTGCAATCCACTATGTTCACATTTCAGAAGAACCTGGAGTTACAAAACAGTAACAATAATTAAAATAGCAATAATAATAATAATATTAATAATAATAATAATAATAATAATAACAACAACAATCGAGTCTAGGGACCGGACTCTCATATGTTTAGCACGTTTTTCTGTGATTTATACATTACCCCTAGTTACCTCCTATGATATCCACGTCTCATTCATTGCGGATACAGATTACATGTGCATATCATACAATAATACTTAATGTGTTGTGTGCAGAAATAATCAGATAAGAAAGACGTGCAAGAGGGGCTCCCTAATCAACTAGAATTTGCTCATAGTTGTTCGCACGAAGACATGCCCCAGGTTCATCAAACGTGAACCTAGTTGACTGCAGCCTGAGTTTTACCTATTCCGGCAGTCCACCATCCTCATTTGGGGGGGATAGGAAAGGAGATGGGCGACGTTTGTACATGACTGGGCAATGGATCTGTCCAATTATATCTTTACCAGCATGTAAAGGCGTCACTTTCCAGCACAACCATCGGACTGAAGTGACAAATTCAAGCCTGGAATTGGCCCACAAACGCATGTCGTAAATATGCAATCAGTGTGGCTGACCGGTGAGGATGTGAGGGAACAACTATTTTTTCCCCAAGCAGAAGGTGGATGGATATGGAAAATGAGTGTGTGGGCAAAGGCGAGGTCTGGAGAATGGTGAGCGTAGGGAACTGACAGCGGATCGAGCTGGTTGGAGGAATTGTTTACGAAAGAGTGTATGACAAGTACTTGGCTCCCTTGCTCCTCCCCGGTGAAGTGAGAATCGTTCGAAAGACTCTAGCTGACAGGTGGTATGAAGCAGCTATTTTTGGATATTTGTGCCTGTAATTTACAGTGTGGTCAGGATTCTGAAGGCTTGAATGGTGAATAAATGAATGAGAGGGTGGCCCATTCATCTGGGCTGTCTCTTGGTCGGTTCCACCTTATATTATTATTATTTTTATGTTTCCTAGGCGGTTCTTCACCCCGTTCTTATGTGGGAAAAGAGGCCTGGGTGATACTGCTGCTGCTGATGCTGATGATGATGATGATATTGATGGTTGATGATGATGATAGTGATGAGAATGATGATGATGATGATGATGATAACCTTTTTCTGAAACTTGTTTTTTGTATGTGCATGACATAAGAATTGTCCATTAAGTTTCGATGTGCTTCTTAATTCAGTGATGGGATGTTCATTTTTTTTTTTTATGGTCTACAAATTTATGCTGTGTTTTTATTGTTCTAGAATCTCTATGGAATAGATTTCTGTCCTTGATTTACTTTCCATAGATGTGCAGGAGCTGGAGAGTAACACCTCGTGGTGGCACAATGGCCCATGACTCTGACTGGAGGACCGGCTCGGATGCACAACGTCCCTTAACTTCCCACACCTCTCAGAAAGAGGTTGATGGGCTGCAGTGTTAGTTTTCTTTGGTCCATTGGGTACATGTCCAGATGAGCCCAGAGTTGCAACTACTACTACTACTTCTATTCCTCCTCCTCCTCCTCCTACTACTATTACTACTACTACTAACAACAACAACAATAATAATAATAATAATAATAATAATAATAAAAATAATAATATGACTACTGAGTTGGCCTTGAATATGTATATAATGTACGTATTTGGAATATTATATTTGCGTCATACTAACCTTACCCATATTTTTGCCATTCCGTACCCTGTTTTATGTAATGTAGCTCAGTGACAGAGAGAGAGAGAAAAAAAAAAAACAGTACTATGTAAGTTACAATGATCCTTTTCTTGGTTCACTTTACTAAGTAGCATTATATTCCAGACTATACTTGTCCGTACAACTCAGCATTCAAGATGGGGAGATGGCATTTCTTAGCCACGTTAGAGTAAAAAAAAAAAAACATAATTAATTTCGTTTACTATACCCCTAAATATTCGAGGTTTGATCTTGAAGTATAAATCTGACTTGCAAGAAGGAAACTAGCTTAAGTTTGTGAATCCCAACCCTTGATCCTATACTTTTTTCATCTTTAGTGTGCACAGATTTTCTTCCAATCGCAGTTTATTTCACATGACTCTGGCAGAATTAGACAATGCTAGGACTTATATCTTTCGCACAGTATATTTGTGTGTTTAGCATCATATTGCAATATTAATCTGCTGTTACAACTCAGCATTCATGAAGGAGAGTGATGGCAATTTTAGGTCGTTAGAATAAAAAGGGTACACTAAACTATTTTATTCAACTTTCTGGAGTACCCCACTAATAGAATTATTACGAGTTAGATTCAGCACTTCCAGTCCAAAAAAAAACCTTCCCCAACCTGATAGAGTCAGCTGTTGTTTCCCACCTGCAGGAAACATTTTTTAAAAATCTGTTGGTTAAAGGCAACATATTCATCATTATAACACGTGAAAAATATGTATACTTGTCATTCACTTCAACCTGTTCTGCTGCCTTACTATGGTCGGTTTCACGGAATGACGCACTTATTTTGCCAGCTGAGAACAGGTGGATATGGTAACACTGCGCGATGCTCTCGTGTGCTATTTTCAATATCCGTTGTGTTTGAACGTGCAACAAATTGACTTTGTATTCCAACCAAGGCCCTCATTTATATTTAAGTTACAGGATTATACAGATACAAATTAAAGCAGTGATATTTTTAATGATAAATATGTGCCTCTTAAATAACTAGAGATAAACCTGAATGAAACTGATAACAAAACTAAGTAGCAACTGGACGCATACGAACACAGCGACTGTGGCGGGAATTCAGACGTTCATTCAAGGTGGTCCCGAGGTCCTGTGAAGGCTCGAATGTTTGTCCCACCACTACTACACAGTGTCAAAATCTACAGTCTACACTATGCCCTTCATTACCTCATCTACTACTATACAACCTTACCCCAGATACGCTTAGCTTAGCTTCTAATAATTATGATTCGTGTAAGCACACACACACACACACCTCACCGGGGCCAATTCATGCTATTCTCAATATATATATATATATATATATATATATATATATATATATATATATATATATGTGCAGGACCGGCCTATCCCAACCTAAGTGGGGACGATACAGCCAATGTATCTCTACCAAGTGACTTAGGCTGTCTGGTAGAGACTGTATGTAGGGTGTGAAGTGCTTGTAAGTATAACTGTAGTGTTGGAGTGGCTTTGGATGTGTGTGTAGTCTGTGAACCAAGTGTAATCGGCCCGTGCAAGCCGACTGGGTGCAAGCATACTTTATAGTATGCGACACTGGTTCAACCACAGCACCCCTGATGTCCACCAAGCAGTACGTCACCAGGAGAACGCTCACAAAGTTTTTTACCCTGCGGGGCGCGAACCCTCGCTCTCCAGTGTACGAAAACGCACATTTTACCTCTGTACCACAGAGGCTCATATATATATATATATATATATATCTGTCTATACTATATATATATATATATATATATATATATATATATATATATATATATGTGTGTGTGTGTGTGTGTGTGTGTACATACACATTTTCATTACCTCCATAGGTAACAGTAGCTTTAAAAATCTGCAGTTGTTTGTATTCGTAATCAGATTCAGTAAAATTATTTCTTACTTTAATAAGTTTGGTCTTTGATTTTGCTGAACATCTTCATAAGTATCATACAAGACAGGCAGACAGACGGACACCCTATCCCTGGCCACCATGCACCCTTTCCTCAAGCATCTGTCCTCTTGACTGAGAGAGCCGGGAAAGTAACGGATTACATCAGTGTGCAATGAAGCGAATTTTTGTTAATGGTCAAAAAAAGGAAAGTAAGGTAAAAGTAAACCTCATGAGAAAATAATAGTTGAACTATGCTGCCATAAGAAAACCGCTTGCAGTGTGAACGAAATCAAACATAATGAAATGAATTTCAACAAATAAATCAGTCGCTGACTTTTGTCCGTATGCGTCCAATTGCGACTTTACTTAGTTTTGTTATTAATTTCGCTCAGGTTTATCCCTAGTAATTTAAAAGGCATATATTTTTTATTAAAGATATCATTGCTTTAGTTTGTGTCTGTACAATCCGGCATCTTACAAATAACTGAGGACCTTGTTTGGAATACAAAGTCAATTTGATGCACGTTCAAACACAATGAAAATTGACCAATCAGCGCACAAAAGCATCGCGCAGTGTTACCAAATGCACGTGTCCTCAGCCAGCAAAATGTATGTCAGACTCCGTGAAACCAATTATAGGCACCTAGTGCTGCCGTGGATCAACTCACTACCTCATCACTTAACACCCAGATGCTGTTCAAATAATGTCTCGTGCATCACCATACGTCCGTGTCAACAGAAAGTATCCGGACATCGTCGCATCTTTCATCACCAATGGGCTATTTGGGTTAAAATTTGAGTTTCAAGATGCATTACTTTCATCAAGTACGCTTCTTCAGTATTTCGTTAAGCATCTGGTTGTTGACTGCTCTCATGATTTCCTCTGCAACAAACCAGGTGCCAGGCGAACATATCGTCTGTTCAACGCTCGGGGTGAAATCATCAATAGTGAATTTGTGGTGTGGGAGGGGACGGAGTCACACACTCGTTCCGCTCTGCACCTTCGTTGAAGCAAGGGTCTCACTGCCACGCTGAAGCAAGGGCTGGACTACCACTGTGTTATCACTGTTATGTCACTGGCCATATCTCACACTGCTACTGCACTGCAGAATAGTGTGGGTTATTCAGTAACCCCATTCAACCAAATGCTGTCCTGTCCGGCCCACTACCACTGTTCAAGCTCCTTCCCCTTGTGTACCTGACCCTCAGGTATCTAATTTCCTGGAATTACTCTTACAGCTCACCCCACTAGTCCCCACTGACCCCATGGATGCTATCCTCACCTCTTGCATTAAACGCAGTCTCGGTGCCCCTAGAGTGGGTGTGATGGTGTCACTGCACCTGGCCCGTACACTCCATCACTTTGCCTCTACCTCCATCGTCAACCCTGCTTCTGCTCATCAGCTGATACACCCTTCCTCTGCCGGTCCTACACCAATCCTCCGTCTTCCCTCCCTAGCCGCCCTTCCTTCTGCCCATGACTCTAAAGCAAGTTGCTCTCTCCTCTCACATCCCTTCCTTCTCTCATCCCACAGCCAATCCATTCGATCATGAATTGCAGTTACTGGAACAAGAGTGACCACTTAAACCATACCCTTTTAAAATATTGTCTTACTTCAGTCTTCGGTCTCTCACATCTTTACTGCCAACGACGTCTTCTCCCCTGTTTCTAACAACTTTTTCACTCTCCCTGGTCCTCCCCATTCTCCCTCCTTCTGCCCGCCCAGCCCCACGATTTCACCTGTGTCCCAGCCTCCTTTTCTCACACGTCTCCTCTGTTTGAGCTTCCCCACCCTCTCCCTTCTCCTCGGCATCTCCGCCCTTTCGTCGCCAACTCCTCTCCTCTACCCTGTCCCTGCTCGCATCGACGGGAATTCAGGTTATATGGGCGGTGGATGAGGATAGGACAGACACAAGACACAGATGGTGAAGTAGAAAATATTTAAAGTGAACAATGGTTTGGTGTAAGTTTGGTTATTTGATTGTTGCGAACAAAGCAATCAGTGGGACTCGAATCCACCATTCGTTGTCCTCCAAATATGGGGCCAGTATTAAAGTGACCGAGGCACCTCACGCTGTGGATCTCCTTCTTCTCCTCTCCTACCTCTCCCCCCACCAATCCTCCTCTTCCCTTCTTTTAATTCCTCACCTACCCACCCACCCTCCTCTTCCCTCCTCCCACCCCACCCACCTATTTCCAAGCCTCTTCCTGACATTACCGTCTCTCCCGTCTCTCCCTGTGTCATAATGGTCCCCCGGACCCAGAAGTTGCAAACTATTATTATGCAAAATTCAAAGCCAGCACCAACGACTGGTTGATCTTTCTCACTGTTTCGTCTCATCATCGTGCTGTCATATGTCTTCAGGAATTATTCTTTCATTGTCACTGAACCAAACCTCAACCCAGGCATTGTAGATGCCATTGTTATCATACCTTCTCTGATCAAGGCCTCGTTACATCCATTCGTTGTTCTTTTCCTCACAGTCTCATTGCTACCTCTCTGATCAAGGCCTCGTTACATCCATTCGTTGTTCTTTTCCTCACAGTCTCTTTGTTACCTCACTTGTCGTTTCTCGTTCCGTTCCTTTTTGTTTACTTCTCCTCACTGTTGGTGATACCTCTTTGTACTTATGTAATATTTATCTCATCCAAGCCGGAGTGACCTTGCCACCTTACCTACCCATCGATCCTCACGCGTGATCTACGCTATTTGAATGTCTCTCATCCGTCATTTGGCTGTGTCTGTGTCTCCATGACTTTACCACTGAACATCATCTGCTTTATTTCCTCATTCTTCATCCCCATCATGTTGGGGGTGGCTCTCTCGATCATATCCTGGAAATTAACGTTGTGCAGAATGTTTCCACTGTCGACATTGTCTCACTTCTCATCTCCGACCGCAATGCCACCCTTGCCACGTGTTTCATTTCTATCTTGCATTCTCGGAATCTTCATATCAGGAAAAATATAAATATCCCACCCTCCATTCAATTCTCTTGCAAGGAAATGCAAGCCACACGGTTTTGCCAGTCAGTCCTTCAACACATTTACTGAACATTGCTCCTCCTTCGTTGCTGTAGGCCAAGAACTGTATGATCATTATGTGCTGCAAGACAGCCATACAAGATTTGCATGTAAGTCTGGAGACTGGGTGTGCGAACGCCACATGTGTGATAATGAAGGGAACGTACTGCAATCAGCAGCAGCATTATGCACTGGTCGCACTGTTGAAAACCTCCACACTTATCATACAGTCCATATCCATCAATAGCTTCATAACTAATGTAGTTTTACACAGGAGTATTGGCATGATTTCTGCAGCATCTCAACCCTCACATTCCTCGATCAAAAGCTTGGAGGCTTGTTAACTGAATTGTTCAGTCACATGTGTCCTCCCCTCCTCTCCACCACAATTTTGTGGAACATGCCAACTCTCTTGCTCACCAGTGCTCCACACAGTCTCAACTGACATTCCTACCTCCCTTCACCAGGGCTTACCTCTTTGCTGCTCGCAGACACAGGCTAGCACGTGCTACAGACGCTACAACCACTCTCTCCTATCTCGATGATCATCCCATCACAAGTGATGAACTTTGCCTTGTGCTATCACAAGACATGACAACTGCCAAGAGTGATGATGGGATCATCTATGCCACACTGTGACTTATTGCTCAGGTTCCTGGCATTCCCTGACTCACGGTGTTAAACTGAGAAGTCTCTCTAATGGCATTCATCCAGAGAAGCAGACCTATAGCACAAGCACCCCAGTTCCCACTCATAATTCTTCTATGTGCCATTCTATTTCTCTCTATTCCTGTGTCTGCAAAGTCTCCGAGATAATTCTTATCAGCTATGATCAGTGATTTTGTTCAGGATCAAGACTCTCTTCACTTCTTTGGTTTCCTCCCAGGTCCCAGCACATAACATTGCATCTCAGAATTGCTTTCTCATCTCACATCCCTCGCTTGCATTGTCTTTCTTGACCTCAAAGCTGCCTTTGTTCACGCACGCTGGGATGTCATTCTAGATAAACTTGCCTAACTGGGTGTCTCTAGCCATCTGTTCTGCTGGTTTCAAACCTACGTATCGTGTCGCCATTCTCAAGTTCTGGGTCGCAGAGTGGCTAGTGATTACTGACCCTTCAATATTAGTACTCAGTATGGTTGGGTCCTCTACCCTTTCCTCTTCAATCTTCTTATGAACAAACTCTTATGCCTTCCTGGTCCTCTCCCCGGCCCCACTCTGATGTTAACTTCCATCGCTTGTGCATTTTACCTGGTGTATATTTGCTCTCTCCTTGACTATCATGCCATCCCTCTCTCCCTTGTCTCCACCAAACAGCTCCTACCTCTTGAAGTGGTACCAAATCAAGCCGTGCCTATCATTCTTCTCTGTCTCTCGCCTATCAAAGTAGTTGATATGCTTCTTGAACCCACTCTGAGCCCAGTTACTGATCACGCTAATATGTTTGGTGTTTGTTTCGTCACACAATATTTGATCACATTTCCATTCCCCACTACGTCCTCTTCTTCCTGACTAATTAATGTTTTTTTTTTTTTTTTTTTTTTATGATACAACCCACCTTGACCAGTTCTGGCCCACTCCTGTCCTCATCGTGACCTCCTGACTCATGTCCAACGCTCTGTCCTCCTCTCCAGCTCTCTGGCAAAGAAACTACCCGTGTTCATGCTGAACTTGTCTCACCTTCTGCTTCCCGTATGGACGCTGTAACCGCTCCTATTCATTGTACACCTTCTGCAACTGCTGCTGACCGTTTACCCATCTCTCCTCAGTTCATCGTTGAAACCCACTACTCAGTAGCCCTTACCTATCCTGCCAATCCTATTAACTGTTATACTAATGATTCTGTTCTCGTTAGTGGTCAGCCGGGACCGTTTACCTTCCCGTTACTAAATCTCTCTCTCCCTTCTTCTCAACATCTCACCGTTTCTCCAACTAGGCCAGCAGTACCCAGTGGGAACTTCTGCCCTAGTCTCTGTTCTTGACTTCCTTCCTTCTCTCTCTCTCTCTCTCTCTCTCTCTCTCTCTCACACACACACACACACACACACACACACACACACACAAATTCTCAGATAAAATCATCAGCGATTCCCAAGTAGCCTTTGCTTATCTTCGCAGTCGCCCCTCTCCTGGCCTACCTCTCCACTCCCGACTCCATCAGGCTCACGCCCTCGAACTCAGATTCTTCTTCTTTTTTTTTTTTTTGGATCCAGTCTCGGGTTCGTCACACCAGCATGAATAGGCAAATCGAGCTGCCTGCAATCTCCCCAATCCTGCAATTCACGTCTTCACGTGGTGGCACGGCTAATACCAGTCGGCACCTCTGCGAGGATATACAAACATCCCTCACCTCCCTCCCTATCCCCTTAACGGAGAAGGGTACTTTCAGCCTCCAGTCCATTGGATTCACGTTCATGTGAGCCTGGGGTTGAAACAACTACTACTACTACTACTCCTATGGCTGTCCTCGCTACTTCACCTTCTACAGGAGTATAAGTTACGATCAGTTATGTAAGACACAAGGAATAAAACCTTCAATAAAACATGGAACTCAACACTACTCCCTCAATGATGAATAAAAAATTAACCCATTCATATGGAGAAAAAAAAAATTTTCCTTAAAAATGAGTAATCTCTCGCGATGGCCATAATAAAGTAAAAAATTATTACCCTGCAGTAGTAATAGCTGCTGCAAAACAGGTTCTTCTGAATATGAGCCCAATGGACTGCAGACCAAAGCAGCCATCCCCTTGCAGTCCAACATCCTCCTGTTGGTGAATGGTGAATGGGGAGGATTTGAGGGATGTTCTTTAAACCAGGCAGCTCCACCACTCAGTCATGTCGGTGCCATCATATATAGTTGTTCCTTATCAGCACCTTGCAATTCTGTGACAAAATAAATGAATATTCTTTCTAGCACATTCAACCAGAAAGATTCCTCCTGAACTGAATAAAATTATCTATGTTATATTTACTTAAATTCTGCGAAGATTTTCATTCATTCGCAGTTTATTTCCTGTAGCTCAGTGTCAGAATAAGGCAATAGTACGGTTCTGCATGCTTTCCACAACATTTGTTCGTGACTAAAATCGTACTCTAGTGATAATCTTTTGCTATAGTTCAGCAGTCAAGACGAAGAGGTGGCAATTTTACGCCTATTTGATGTGAATCGAGTATAGTGATGATAATAACATGGCAAAATAGCTATGGCTGTAAAGGGATCGATGTAGATTGCTTCCAGCTCCCTTCATCTGGAAAGATTGCACCGTAGACGAGTAATAATATAAGGTGTTGGTCGGAATTTATTATCTTTACTTCTATTTTTGCTTTCTTTAGCTTGTTTCCTTCTTTTACTGTCTTTTTCTTTCTGTTCATTTTTATTTTTCCAGTAGATCCAGTTATCATTTAACCTCTTCTGTAGGATAAAGGAGTTATTTTCACGCAGTCGCAAGACGACTGTATTAGTATCAGGAAGACCTCCCACAGTGAAGGGACCAACAACTGACAGATACAAACAAACCAATAGCAAAAATAGCAAAGCTCTAACTAACAAACAGGCACGTAGAAAACAAACAGACGTTTAATCCAGACAAAAGTATGCTAAATGCAAATACAGAGAGAAATGATATGCAGATATGTCAACGCAGAAGAAAGAAAATAAAGCACTGACCTCAATACAGATTTACCCTTCCACCCAATGATTTCACACACACACACACACACACACACACACACACACACACACACACACACACACACACACACACACATACACACACACACACACACACACACATACAAATACTATGCAGGAGTTATTGTCCATGATGGCATTGTCTTTTTCTGCAGCAGTTTCATGGTATAGTAATGTCCAGCCACTTGGCAATGATGTGTAACTGCTGTGAGAGTTAAGGAGGCTGTAAATTCATCAAAGTCTTTGATTGCGTCATTTAACATATTTGTGACATTACCGGTCTTATTCCCTGATGCAAAACAGTGCTACCAATAACACCAATGACATCATGAGTTAAAGTGTTAGCGCGAGTGCAAAAGCGAAGGTAAAATATGCACATCTTATTTTAATTGCATCTATGCGACATTACAACCTAAGATCGAAGCAGCATATCACCCAAGGAACGAAATGAAATAATCCTTTTTTGACTTCTTCCACTTGCAACGACATTTATGCTTGAAGCTGTTAAAGTTAACTTTTTCAGTATTTTGCATAAGCTGGCGCTGACGAGGAGCTGTGCACCCTGGGTGGTGCGAAGAAGTTTCAGCGTCCACCCAGGAGCCAATCCACCTCATACTATCCTACTGAACTGTACTGTACTGTACTATACTTGTAGGACGACTCCTCAGATGCAGTTGCCTACCAATGGTAGACGGGTTCCCGCTGCCAGACAGACCGGGGTTAAACAATAACACTAAGCATATAAGCATCTCTTCTTACCTTCTGAACCTCTATAACACAAGGTTTCCTCGAATATGAATAAATTATATGGTGATAGAAAAAACAAAGTTAAAGATAATTCATCACTGATCTGAAAGGATCAAAGGCAATGGCAAAAGAGAGAAGACAAGAATGATGAAATTCAGTTGATTGAGGTTCCTCCGAGTGGCCTTCATAACAAAAGTACATCACCCTAAAGGGCAAGTCCCTGTTGCCGGGCTAGAAAATTTCCCTTTTCTATTCGTTTGCCACTCGCACTCCATATATATATATATATATATATATATATATATATATATATATATATATATATATATACTGATTGGCAGATGTGATGTGCTGAGGGTGGTGAGAGTTGTGGCGGCTATGGTGCAGGGTGATTATCACTGAGTTCTACAGTATAGTATGGCGAGGCTATCTCCGCCGCGAGCGTGTGATTTTGGCCGCCATATTGGAACACCAGCACTCAAATTCAAACTTTATTTCCACTAAGCAGTGGTTATTAGTATACACTCTTCGCTTACAATTAAAAAACATATATGGATTATGATTTTTCTTCCTGCCTAGTTCAACGAATTATATCGGGTACATTTAGTCAATGAGTATACTGTAAATCAAAGCCATAGGTTGCTGCAGTGCAGAACTTACCCTTTATGGCACTAAGGCAGGTAACGGTATGAGCGTGCAACCGACCCATTTTTGTATCCGTAAGCTGCACAGTGGACCATGGCACTATATTTTCCGGAATCATCAGCTGCTTTGAAAAACCCACAGAGCAGCTCAGTACAAAAACGCGTGCATCAGGCGTGGTGAAACATGGCTGCCGCTACACCAGCGCTGCCCTGGCGGCGGCTACATAAATTACGCGGTGCTACCCATGAGACAGCCTCTCCATACTATAGAGCTCAGTGGTATTATATAGCCGGTTTGTTTTCCTTTGAAAGAACTTGACTGTCCTCGCAAGCCAAATGGTGACTGGGTAAAAATTTATGTGCCTTAGGTAAGAGGTTGGAAAAAGTTTTTGTTAAATTATCAAATCGCCCCTTCAGTCTGAATACACTTGATCATCAGCTGATCTTGAAAAAAGTTAATGGACTCGATCAGGTAAAAATAATCGACTGTAGTGATGCTTGCATTTGTATTTGTGCTTTATATGATTCAGGTAGAGACAGTTGATGTAGATTTGCAGTTGGAATTTATGCTGTGTGTATTTATACAGAACTTTTCTCAGAAAGAGAACTCCTGTAAGCTGAACAAAATCATATGACGGCAGAAAGAATAATGTAAAAATGCGTCAAAATAAGGAAGTGTGTTAAGGGTGATTGAAACTTTGTTAATAAGAGACGAAGCTTTTACGGTATATACTAACCACACACCTCCAGTCCGCTGACTTCTTATATTCTGCCAGGTTACCTGGACATTAAACTTAGCTTCACTATAGCCTGCTCACTTTAACCTTGCTGCAATTATCATTCTTTCACTATTTCACGTAATGTAGTGGGATAAAAAAAAATACTGCAGCTGAACATTTCCATAGCATTTTTTTTTCGTTATGATTATGTTCTTGTATTTATCTATTGCCATAGCACAACACTCAGGATGGACAGACGACAGTTAAAGTGAACAAAGTATTATTACACACTGGTTCTCTCCTGGACAGGAGATTGACTTGTTTTGCCCTTTTAGAGTTTTCCAAATGCAATATATCAGCCTCATCATCACCATCCATCCCTTTTTTCTTACCCAAGGAGGAGGTGCGGTAGGATCCACCAGGGAAAAAATAACAGAAGGAGAAACTAACCAAACTCTGCACAGTTGAATGGGCCACACTCTCATTCACTCCCTGTTCAAGCTTCCGGAATTTTGACTCCATGTCATAGGCATAAAAGTCTACATATGCCCGTTTTATACGACCTGTCAAAAGTATATACACCATTAATTCAAACTTCATTCATATCTCTTACTTATAGATTAGTTACGATGATGAAACTAAAATCTTGAGTTCCATAATTATCTATCTATCTATCTATATACCTAGGCTGCTTCCCCCAAGGAAAGGGAGGTAGTCGAGACAGGACGACACACTCTCCATTTACTCATCCATTCAAACACATTCATTCACATCTTAGCCCCAAAGAGGAGAACGGACAGATCCTCACCGCACCACACCGCACAAGGGTCAACTGCGCAATGCAATCAGTGACATCCGCAGCAGGGCCCGACAGCAGAGCTGGTTTACCCCTGCCACATCATAACAGACCCATCCTCTTACCCGCACCTGACCTGACTAGCTGATCAGACCAAATGCGGGAGAATATCCCCTCAGGGCTGCGTCATCACTTATTTATTCACAATTTCTCTCCATTTATTTCTGTCACGCACAGCCACTCTTCCTTGCTCAACAGACATCCCTCTCGCATCCAGCGCTCTCTTCACACTGTCCATCCATCCTATTCGTGGTCTTCCTCTCAGCCTTATACCTCTCACATCAGATCTAGTTATCTTTTTCACCAATCGCTCATTATCCATTCTCTCCATATGCCCAAACCATCGCAACACCCTCTGCTCAACTCTACCAGCCATCTCCCGAACAACTCCAGTTCTCCTTCGCACTTCATCATTTCGCACCCGATCCATACGCGTCACTCCACACATACTCCTCAGACACCTCATCTCCATTACATTCAAACTTTTCCTCTCTGCTACACCCATATTCCATGTTTCAGCCCCATATAATGGAGTCGGTACCACAACACCCTCATACAGCCTTCTCTTTACATCCATTCTAAGCGAACGACATTTAAACACTTTTTTCATTCCTCCCAGCACCTTTCCTACTTCATTTATTCTAAACTTCACTTCTGCACCTATTCTTCCATCCACAGCAACATGTGACCCTAGATATTTAAAACAATCTACCTCCTCAAGCAACTCACCATTCAAAACTATATTCATCCCCCTACCATCTATCAACCTCGTACACTTCATCACTTTACTCTTATTCTCATTTACTTTCAATTTCCTCCTTTCACACACCCTTCCAAACTCCTCTACCAACTGTCTCAATCTCTCCTCTGAATCAGTCACCAGTGCAGTATCATCTGCAAACAGCAGCTGCTTCAGATTCCAATCTCCACCATCAACATTTACCAGACTCAGACCTCCACCTAAAACTCTTGCATTCACCTCCCTTACAACACCATCCATGTAAATATTAAACAACCAAGGCGACATCACACATCCCTGTCGCAGCCCCACTCTCACGGGAAACCAATCACTCACAGCATTTCCCACTCTTACACATGCTCTACTATTTACATAAAAACTTTTCACCCCTTTTAGTAACCTACCATCAAGTCCATACAATCTTAAAACAGTCCACAAAGCCTCCCTATCAATTCTATCATACGCTTTCTCTAAATCCATAAATGCCCAAAACACATCCTTGCCTTTCGCTAAATACTTTTCACACACCTGATCAACGCATCCCCTCCCTCTCCTAAAGGGACACTGCTCATCACTAATCACTCCCTCTGTACCCATAATTATAGGATCAGATATTATTCTTCATTTTGTCTCTTCGTGCCAAGTGAACATCAATATTTTTTTTTTTTCCTGCGATATCCACAGTTAATAAAAAAAAAAGTACTCAATACAACAACTCGCATTCAAAAACCCAAGTCACCTCATGACGTCAAATGCGACAATTTCAAACACTGAAATGCCTTGCACAAGAGCTACATCAACCCTTGCCACAACAAAGTACACCGTTTTGCATCACTGGACACTCCTCGGTCACTTTAAACTTACATACCTTAAGATACAACCACCCTGGATAAAGAGAAAAAAAGAAAAAAAGAAAAAAACGACTTCTAACGTCATCGGAGCTATTATTGAGATGGGTCAGTTTCATTTTTTTTTTTTTTTTTTATAACTAACATATTATTATAACGCTTTCTGGCAATGTCGAAGTATACTTTTTCAGTACATGATATATATACAGCAGGTGTATGCTTGCTTATGAACTAGGAGTTCTGTCTACCTGTCTACCTATTGCCAGAAGTCTTAATTCCGAAAGGGATGGCCACAAACAAATCGCCTCCAATTTGCCCTGTCCTCTGCCGTTTCGCTGTCCTCCCTCCAACTCACACTCCCTGGCCTCATATATTTCTACTCTCCAACCATTCATCGAAACCTTGGTCTCCCCCTCCTCCTTTCCCCCTCCACCACACTCACATAAACTCTTCCAGTCAGTATGCCATCCTCCCTCCTCTCCAATCAGCCAAATCATCTCAAAGAATTTCTATTTCCATTTTCAATCACATCCACACCAGCACCACAACGCACCTTTGCTTCCTTCTGTGTCTGTCTAACTTTCCATATAACTCATGTCAAATATTTCGTCTCCAGTCCTTTCACCCTTTAATTGTATCTTTCTAACAGGATTAAAGCTCCTCTTCCATGCACGAACTCAACTTCGCAGTTCAATGTTAACATTTCAGATCTGGTGACACCTTCAGTATGCCAACCAGGAAATTCTGCCTCATTTCACCGTTCTATGTTCACATTAATTGTGAGTGATCTCCCTTCGAATATTGAGTTGTAACAAGAAATTTACATTTGAATATTGTGATAGTCACCAGGAAAAGATGAGGAAAGGATATAGTGTCGCAATATTGCCTCATTTTGCTCCTGGACTAGGGGATTTAAGCAGCAAAGGATAAAAATCTAAACAGGTTATAATGAAAACGTACGCTTGCAGTGTTTCCTTAACTCTTCCAGTTCAATGACATGTTACTCTGTAAACGCAAATATTCTCTCTTGTTTCACAATAGTCGGTTTGCTTTCACCTGACGAAGATCCGGAACCCAGTGCAGCTCACATGAAAAACAAGTACTCAGATTATAAGATAAAATTGATTAGAAACCAAGGAGTCATCCATACCTAATAACGAAGGCTCCTCGAATTTCATGCAAACACAACATTGTATTGAAGTTGTGAGAGCTGCCGAATATCATCAACTGAAAGCAAACTTGCTTCAGCACCACACATTATGTCTTCTAAGCATAGGAGCGTGTTGTTATTGTTAGCCTTTCTCATGTGCCGTCATGAATACTATTAAGTGGACAGGATAATCTTCCACGAGAGGGCAGGTTAACAGTACGCGTTCACCCCCAACTCACCCTCCTTAGTCCCACCAAGCCACTGGTTTGTAAGGCCGGTGGATCGCAAATCTGAAGCTTCGCTCATTCCCACGTCTTGCCGCATGTAATGTTTCGCTCATTTATCCTACAGTTGAGTCACTTGAGTGTATTATTGCGTGCGTAGATCCGCCTTCACTACCAGGCGAAGAGTTTATATCGAAGTTTTGCATTATTTCAATAGAAAGACCCTACTACATAGATTTGGTTTCCAAATATTTATTCAGCATCTTCTTAACAATATACTAAAATCCATGTAACAATGACAACTTACATGATTAGTAGCCACATAAGTCCCTCTCCTGCCTTGTCATCTGGAGACCCACAAATCCACACACCCACACAGCCCATCCAATACAACCCACCGACCTCAGCCCGGCCACCCACCCCGCCCAGCCACCCAGGCGACCCTCCAAGCACACAGATTCCGGCCATCCACCTTGCCCACCCACGAAGCTCATCTAACAATGCCACATAACATATTCACCCACTCACCTACCCACACTGAACCCATCCAGACACTCAACCCACCAACCCAACCACCTTCCCACAGCACTGCGGCCACGCAATCTTCACACCACACTGCCGTCTCACCGTGTCCACCCACTTTGGCGACCCTCTCTGACCAAACATTCTGACGACCCATCTTGCCCACCGACCCCTACCACCCACCTTCCACTCCCAAGAATTCCAAACATTCTGCTTACCCAACAATGCCATCCATCACATCCGCCCACACAACCCTGCCACAGAATCCACCCATCTCTTCCCGAACACTCACCCATCCTTCCCACCCAACCCACCGTGGGAACCCACTCATCCAATCCACCCACTGATCCCACCGACCCACCCGCCCATTCACATGTCCAACCACCCTTCTTGCCCAACCACTATCACCCCCATCCCACTATCCCATTCGAACCCCACTCATCCACCAAACTCATCCCACCCAGACCTAACATACCGACCACTCCCGACCTTCCACCGATTCAGCCACTTGCCCACTCAACCCATCCCACGGATCCACTTAACCGCTCAACTACCTTTACAACCCATCCCAAGCCGCTCCACACACCCAACCCAACCACCCTCCCTCACCCTTAAGATCATCCTTCCTACCCACCCGGGCAATGCACCCAACCACCACACCCACAAACTCAACCTCAATAACGTCACCCACCCAAATAACTGACCGCTTCCCCCAGCCACACACACACACACACACACACACACACACACACACACACACACACACACACACACACACACACACACACACACACACACAGATGGACATACACTCACAAAGACATACGCAAACATCGAACAATGTAATATTTCGTTCGCGCTTTCGTTTGTATATATAACAAAACCCTAAAGAGATGTCACAAGCACATGATTAAAGGTGGGGAGCTGTGTTCAGCATCTTAGTGTGGAGGTTAAGGGAAAACAGCTCGTGTGGTTACTGTTTCAGATTGTTGTCAAGTGTGTTCTTTATTGCAGTCATACTGACAAGTATTTTGGAAGAATTAGCCTAAAAGATCCTTTGAATTTCTGCTGACTCGCCATCTGTTATGCAATCCTGGGATAGTTTCGCATTCCAATGAGTCGACAGCCACGTTATCCAAACTTACCAAAATTATGCTAATATATGATTAAATTTATAAAAGGTGTCGGCACTTGTAAAGTTTTAATCCTATGTTGTAAAGGGTGATCGGTGAGTGACACGTAAGACTGCTTTATCTCAGGCATGAAGTTGTTTGGTCTAGGCCCAAAGTCAGACACTTCAGAAAAAATAAAACATTTAAGTTAAGGATTATATAAAGCATACAGAAGAGGTTATAAATAAACATAATTGTCCGTGATTGATTGCACACAACACTATCGCTTTCCTATGTAGGACAGAAGCGGAAACTTGAAGGTATTTAAAGCATGTGAAGACTTCCTGTAGGAAGAGCAGACACAGGCAGATGAAGCCGGCAAGGCAAGGCAGAGAGGTGGGAAACGTAGGAGGGAAAGAGTGAGAGGATTTAGGAACGGTGTATAGGGAGGATGAGATGTGGAAGTGCCCAGTATTTCTCTTACAGAGGCTTCCACAGTATACTGACTCTCGTAGCTTTGTCACACACCCTTATGTTATTGATGTATTTCCATTAGGGGTCAATGATATGCTATTCAACTGACTGTAGTGTTTATAAACGAATATTTCGGCAAAATATTACAATAACTATTCAAGTTTCATTATTACTTGCTGTTCATACTGTTGAACAATTATGCAGTCAAATATCAAACAGTAATTCGCAAGACTTGCGACCAACCATCTTCAGAGAAAAACAAGCACGGAGGATGACTAGTGGTTGAAGTCCTTGTGAACTTTTGTGTGTGTGTGTCTGTGATTTATTGTTAGTGTCTGTGTCTTTTTTTATGCTAGGAAGAAGGAACCAAAGGCCAAGAAACCGCAAACTGTTCCTTCCAAGAGAAAAGCAAAATACAAGAAAGAGACAAATTCAAGATCCGATTATTTCGAGATGCCTAGACACACCTTGAAAGACTGGAGATCATAGCTAGCAGGAAATACAGACAGAGGGAGACAGTTCCAGAGTTGACCAGTTGCATAAATGAAGGACTGGGAGTAACGGTTAACTCTTGCTTTAGAGAATTGGACAGAAAAAGGATGAGAGCTTGTTGTTAGACGGGTGCTACGCGCCCGTCGTAGAGGTGGAGGGATGCAAGCAAACAATTCGGAGGGGCAGTGGCAATTGAAGTGGGGAAGAGACAGAGGTTGAGGGGAGCAAGTAAGAGGGGGAGAGTTAAGGAAACAAAAAGCCTTTGACTCTACCCTATTGAGAAGAGCTGTGTGTGGGGAGCTTCCCCACACATGAGAGTTGTACTCTACACAGGGGTGGATAAAACCCCTGTATAAAGTCAACAACTGTGTAGGGGTAAAGAAGGAACGGAGTCGGCCTAGCATACCTATTTCTTGGAAGCAGATTTTACAAGAGATGTAATATGATCTTTCCAAGATAAGTCTCAAGTGAATGAAACCCCAAACATGTTCAAGGATGATGCAGGATTAAGTTGATTATTATTAAACATTACTGGGTACTCCTGTGGCAGATTTTGCCAGGATGATAGGTGTAAGAACTGAGTTTTTAATGCGTTAAAAACAACAAGATTATTTTTACCCCAGTCAGAGATACGAGACAAGTCAGACATTAGGTGTGCCATAGCCTCATCCCTTGTTTGTTGAAGTAACTGCTGAGATGGATGTTGTGGAAACCGAATGGAAAGGTGAAGGGTGAAGTCATCAGCGTACGAGTGGATAGGGTTAGATGTACAGCTTAGAAGGTCACTGATGAATAAAAGGAAGAGAGTTTGTGATAGGACAGAGCCCTAAGGAACACCACTGTTGATAGATCTAGGGGAAGAACGATGGCCGTCTACAACAACGACAATGGAATGACCAGAAAGGAAGCTATAGATGAAGGTACAGATAGTGGGATAGAAACTGTAAGAGGGCAGTTTGGAAAATAAAGACTTTTGCCAGACTCGATCGAAAGCCTTTGAAATGTCAAGTGCAATGGCAAAGCTTTCGCCAAAGTCCCGAAAGGAGCATGACCAGGAGTCTGAAAGGTAAGTGACAAGATCGCCAGTGGAGTGTCCCTGACGGAACCCATACTGACGATCAGAAAGAAGGTTGTGATAGGAAGGATGGGTCAAATTTTTTCTATTAAGAATTGACTCGAAAACTTTTGAGACACAGGATGTTACAGCAATTGGACGATAGTTAGAGGGTTGGGAATGGTCACCCTTCTTTAAGACTGGCTAAATAAGAGCAAACTTCCAGCAAGAAGGAAAAGTACTAGTTGACAGACAAAAGCAAAAGAGTTTACCTAGGCAGGGTGTAAGCACAGAAGTACATTTCTTGAGGAAAACAGGAGGGACTCCATCAGGCCTATATACCTTGTTAGTATTGAGGCCTGTGATGGCAGAAAATACATCAGCTGAAGACATTTTAATTTCAGCCATGAGGAAGTCAGAGGGGGGAAGTGACCGAGGAACAGCACCGGAATCGTCTAAGGTGGAATTGGAGGAGAATGTCTGAGTGAAGAGATCTGCTTTATCAGAAGAAGAAATAGCTACAGAGCCATCAGAGTAGAAAAGAGGAGGGAAGGATGATTAGGTAAAGTTGTTAGAAAGGTTTTTGGCAAGGTGCCAGAAGGAGAGGGAAGAATTCGAGTTGGAGAGTTGTGAGCATTTAGTACCAATGAAATTATTTTTAGCAGAGTAAAGAACAGACCTAGCTCGGTTCCAGGCAGAAACATAAACAAGATGTGATTTAGGGGTGGGTTGGCTCTGGTACCGTTTATAGGCCCTCTCCTTGTTGTGCACAACATTAAAACAAGCGCAATTAAACCAAGCCTTTCTTGCAATAGTCAAAGGATATGAGAAGGGAATGTATCTTTCCATGCCCGATAGAATAACATCCCATAGTGTGCAAGGCATACTCAGTTGGCTCCCGGCCATGGAAGCAATAATCATTCCATGGAAAATCAAAGAAGTATTGCCTGAGGTCCTCCCAATCTGCAGCTCCTTAGTGCCACAGTCGACGTTCCTTTGGAGGGTACATAGGCTGTACCAGAGTGATAGGATAGGTTAAGGTGATAAGGTTATGATCGGAGGAGCCCAACGGAGAGGAAAGATTAACAGTGTAAGCAGAAGGATTAGTTGTACGGAAGAGGTCAAGTATTTAGAGCTCTCCCCAGGGCGGTCAGGGATAATGGTAGGGTGTTGTACAAGTTGCTCTAGGTCATTAAGGATAGAGAAGATGTTGGTTTGTTCACCAGGTGGATCAGTGAAAAGAGAGGAGGTCCAAAGGTGGTGGCGAACGTTGAAATCTCCTAGAATGGAGATTTCAGAGAAAGGAGAATTGGATAGAATGTGTTCCATCATAGAAGATAGTCAAAGAATTTTTGATAGTCAGTAGTATTAGGGGATAAGTAAACAGCTCAGATATATTTAGTCAGTGAATGACAGGAAAGCCGAAGCCAGAATGTAGAGAATTCAGAAGAATTGAGTTCAGGAACATGAGAGCAAGATAAGTCGTTGCATATATACAGTATACACAACAGCCACCTTGGGCTTTGAAATGAGTATAGAGAAGGTAGGAGGATACTGAAAAGGGTTTCCTGTCAGTTGCCTCACACAGCTGAGTCTCAGTTAGGAAAAGAAGATGAGGTGTACAGGAGGAGAGGTGGTGCTCAACAGAGAGAAAGTTAGAGAAAAGGCCGCGAATGTTGCAGATGTGAAGAAGAAGAGAGTCAGGCAGTGGTTCTAGGCAGCTTGAGTCGTCACCGGGAGAGGGGTGGATGATGGGGGCATTTATGGTCACCCCCCTGGGGACTCCGAGGTTGTGTAATGAGATACCATGATTTGTTTTGAATTTTGGAAATGGAAGTGAAGTGTGTACTGTGCAGGTAGTTTGGTGTTGATAGTTAGAGAAACTTCTGTTGGAGAGCATGCTGGCCTACCCTCTGTGTTACTGAGGCACCGAAAAATTTCAGCAAAGGGTGAGGGTCAGGAACTAGTCACGAGGGTTGATGAAACGATAGCTCCAGCTCTCCCTGTCATCAGCTTTCCATCCATGTTGGGAGTACTGCCCGGTTCGACAGGCGCTACAGTCTACTCCACTCATACTACAGTCTACTGTGTCTTACTTGCTGTTTGTCTTACTGTGACAATCTGTGTGTGTGTGTGTGTGTGTGTGTGTGTGTGTGTGTGTGTGTGTGGCGAGGGGGAGTTGGAGTTAGTTGCTTAGTTGGGTGAGTTTAATGACGTTGAGTTGGTGCCGTAGTGGTTAGGTGAATCGCCAAGGTTGGGGAACAGAATTATCGGTAAGGGTGACGGAGGTTGATTGGGCTGGGTGTTTGGAATGACTTTGCGAGGATTATAGGAGTTGATGAGTTAATGAGTGACTGCGTGGGGAGGGCTGAGTGGGTAAGCGGCTGGATAGGTGTGTGGTTGGGGACGGGTTGGTAAGTTAGGTTTGAATGGGATGAGTTTGCTGGATGAGTAGGGTTGGAATGGGTGAATGGAATCGAGGGGGGTTACTGGAATTGGGTAAGAAGGGTGGTTGCGCATGTGGGTGGAAAGGTGTGTCGGTGAGGGAGTGGATGGACAGGAAGGGTGGGTTCCGAGGGTTGGATGGGTGAGTGAGTTGTCAGAGCGAGGTGAATGGATACATTGGGAGGGTTGTGTGGGCGGATGTGATGGATGGCATTGCTGGGTGAGCAGAGTGGATGGAATTCGTGGGTGGGGAGGGTGGATGATGGGAGTTGGTGGGCAAGATGGGCCGTCAGAATGTGTGTGCAGAGTGTGTCGCCAGGGTGAGTGGGCACGGTGGGTCGCCAGGGTGGCTCAGAAGATAACGTGGCCGAGGTGTTTGGGGGGAGTAATTGGGTTGGTGGGTTGGGTGGCTGGATGGGTTCAGGGTGAGTAGGTGAATGGGTAAATATGTTGAGTGACATTGTTCCGTGAGCTCGTGGGTAGGCACTGTAGGTGGCCTAAATCAGTGGGCTGGATGGGTCGCCCAGGTGGCTGGGCAAGGTCAGTGGCCGGGGTGGGATCGATGCCATGTGTTGGATGGGCTGAGTGGGTTGGTTGATGAGTGGATTGATAAATATGTGTTTTATAGGTGACAAGGAAGGAGAGGGATATGAATGGCTAGTAATCATTTAACTTGTAGTTGGTACTTCAACTTTTGTGTATCGTTTACAAGACGTTGGATAAATATTTAGAAACTAAATCTATACATTAGGGTCATTCTAGTGATATATGCTAAAACTTCGATAAAATTACTTCTCATAGAACTGAAGGTAATAATACACTTAATAGTAGGATAAATGAATGTAACATTACATGAGGTAAGGAGTGGGAGTGAGCGAAGCTTCAGGTCTCCCATCCATCCGCCTACCAAACCAGCGGTTTAGTGGGGGTAAGGTGGGAGAGTTGGGGGGTGGACTAGGGCGATTATTTTGCCCTCTAGTGGCAGACTACCCTGTCCCGTTATTAGTGTTCATAACTGTACATTGGTGTTGAAGGAGATGCCTTCATGGGGTAGCATTGATTTAAATAGGCACTGCCTGGTTATAGAAACGTCCGTTAGCTATTTCCTTATCTTCAGAAAGGATGGTCACTGCAGGGATTGGGCAATTTAAGCTTGGGACCACAACAACAATCATGAGCAGTTTCGGTTTTTACTCCCTTCCACAGATGCTCCGAACTACGGAAGAGAGATTAGACAAGTTTCATTCCAGAAGAAAATTAGCAGAACTAGTTACATTTTCATTTGAAAGAGAACTTTTGGGACTGGATGCCGAAGTTGCCCTTCTCCAGTATAGCACCCTTTTTTCGGAGCATAGGGAGGGGACTGGGAGATGGTTGTATAACCTGGCAACTCCACCACTTGGTCAACTTAGTGCCACCAAGCGAAGCCGTCTCTCTCCAGCATCACAGCTTGAGCATCACTGACAAGAATTAGTAGGTGCTGAGAGGGAGCCCTTTACGTGATGGCAATGATGCAGCCGGGTGGCTCTGCAACCCGGTTATACAGACATTCTTAAACTCCCTCCCTATCCCTGAAAGGAAGGATAGGGGAATTTTCAACCTGCAGTTCACCGGGTTCATGTTCAGATGACCCTCAAGGCACAACAAAAACGATAACAAGAATAACTAGAACTCATTAGATTTTGTGCGATTCGAGACGGTGTAAAAGAATTATTCATGGTTTGTTTTTATCTGACGGAACTGGGCTACTCACATAACCTCGGGAAATCTCATAACTGTTATAAATGGGTGGTGGGGGTACCTATAGTCGCGGCGCCCGACTCTAAGGTTGTTATTATCGTACCCTGGCAACCTACCTCTCAACAGGGCGTCTGATTTCGTATCATAATTATTATACACGAATCATATTATGATACACGAATATATCATACATGAATATTTTTATTCATGAACATATTACAAACGAATCCCATGTGTCTCATATTATACATGAAATCGAGAGCACTGTTGAGCGGTAGGTTGCCAGGGCACGATAATGACAACCTCAGAGTTGCGCGCCGCTACTATAGTTATGACAAAGTTTTTCCCACTCCCTTCCTATCCTCGAAGAGGTTGGTGGACTAATGTAGAAGGGCAGCTTCAGGGTGTAGTCATCCGGGTTCATGGTTCATATGAACCTGGGGCTGTAACAACCACGACTACTATATCCAGGTGATTTTTTTTCTTCCTTTAAAAGGAAGGGGGGGGGGAAGGTGATAATTATATTCTTCATTTATTCCTCAATCACTTTAGATTCTTAAAAGTTTGAGTACTAGTAGTACGAGTAGTTGTAGCCTCATGTTCATCTCGACGTGAACCCTGTGGACCGCATGCTGAAGCTTCGCGTTTCATGCTGCCCTTTGTCATCCTCTCGAGGGATGAGGAGGGGGCTGAGGGACGTTGTATAACAGATCAGCTCCACCGAGCATTTACAACGGTGCCAGCAAGTGAAGTCGCAGGAAGTAGGTGGAACAAGACAACAACCAGCAGGACAAAGTGGCAAGAATTGTGAGAGGCCTTTATCTCGCAGTGGACTGACTCAGGCTGCTGTATCTGCAATTGATAATGATGATGATGATGATTTTTACCTCGACCGGACGATGTTCGGTGAGATATTGTTTTTGGTCGTTTATTTGTTTGTTTGTTTGTTTGTTAACAGCATTACGGAAAACGTCTTAATGAAATTACATGAAACTTTCAGGAAATTTGGGCACTGGACTCAAAAGAAAGTTATTAAAATCTGGAGGTAATCGAGTGATTCTGAAAGGTTAAAAACAAGGTCACGGATTTTCAGAGAGCTATAACTTGAACTGGTTGAAAATAAAGATATTTACTACTATCAACACACAGGAAATTGTCATAAGGGCTTTGGGCTTTCATTTAGAACCAAGACGTTTGACCTTGAGTTACTTTGAAAGGTCTAACTCGAGGTCACCGATATTCAGGGAGCTACAACCCGAAACTGGTTGAATGTAGAGATATATTTATTCTTATTAACAAATAAGAAATGCCATATGGAATTTTAATTGGTACCATGACCTTTGTTCATAAGTGACCCTGAAAGGTCAAACTCAAGGTCACGGATAATCAAGGGGCTATAATTCGAAATTAGTTGAAGATAGAGATATTTACTACTCGTATCATCAAGATATAGGAGGTCTCATATGGGCTTTCATTTGGCACCATGACCTTTTATCTTGAATGACCTTATACGGTCAAATGCAAGACCATGGATTTTCAAAAGGCGTAACTTGAAAACATTTGCTCCATTATCTTAGCCTTTAAATTGCGTACTGACACTAAACTGAAGTACCGATTCAGTATTTAACAGCAATAAAACAACTGCTGTTGGGCAAGGTTTGTTGTGCCTGGCACCACTTGTTTTGGTATGTGTCCAACTCTAGATACAGGCTTCACTGCCTGTTCTTAAGCCTCAGTAGTCCTCCTACATATTGTACACCTTCACACGTCACAATTTCGGCGTTAACACCCACTGTCCGTATTCAGTGCATGCTAAGGCTGTCTCATATAGGACTGGTGTATTGGTATTGGCAGGGGTATTATGACATATCAGCTGGTCTTCTACGAGATCAGTAAAGTTTGTTATATTGAAATTCAACTCCTTAAACTGTTCCCTGCCCCATCCAGGTTTTAAAAATGGATTCATTACCATTGCAGGCCACATATCTACCGAATCGATATAATTTCCTTATCACTCACTCACGATACCAGTGTTGTTTTACTATTTAATTGTCTTCTGTTAATTTCTGCATCTATAGCATGTCGAGAGAAATCTTTAACCAGGGTTAGACAATTGTAAGCGAGTGGATGATTGTTGCTTGTATATCATGAGTCACACGTGATAGCATCTCATAAATCGCAGAGGCCAACTACCCATTTCCCAGATCTGCTGAAGAGACTGTTCTGTGTGCAAACAGTGTAGTCATGACACTGAGCAATACACACAAAGGAAACTCTCTACCTGTACCCTGAAAGACTGTATGAAAGTTAGGCTGTAGCATCTAAGGTGCCAATAAAGCATCCAGTAGCAATACGGAGTCTTTAAGAACAATCTGAAATCCTGATTGTAATTCTATGGGCCCACACCTCACACCGGCCACTGCACCGCCTCTCCCTGATGATGATAATGATGATATTGATGATTTTTCAGGTGGACGAGTATATCGTCAGAACTCATAAGTTTGTAGCATTTCACTAGACACTCAACCAGTCAAAACATTATCGTTAACACCCGCAGTACGGTGATGTCTTTGACATTGCGTCATGCTCTTACTGTCACCAGATTATTTATTACCCTCCTGATAGATTTTTCGACGTGGAGAGGTGACCTAGAGCCGTAGCTGAACCATTCACTAATAGAAATCTTTCCTACCTGAAAAAAAATCGATTAACTGCAGAAGTTGCAGTATTAGTATTAACAGTCGTAATAGTAATAGTAATAGTATAGTAGTAGTAGTAGTAGTAGCAGTTGTAGTACTGGTAGTGGTGGTGGTGGTAGTAGTAGCAGTAGTAGTAGTAGTAGTGGTGATGGTGGTGGTAAGAGTAGTAGTAGTAGAAGTAGCAGTAGCAATAGTGATGATAGTAGTAGTAGTTGTGTTGGTGTTGGTGGTAATAACAGTAGTAGTAATAGCAGTATTAGTAAAAGTAGTAGTAGTAGTAGTAGTAATAATAGTAATAGTGATATTAGTAGTAGTAGTAGCAGTAGTGATGATAGTAATAGTAGTAGTGATGATAATGATAGTAGTAGTAGTAATGGTAGCAGTTGTAGTGGTAGTAGTTGTAGTGGAAATAGTGATAGTAGTAGTAGTAGTAGTAGTAGTAGTAGTAGTAGTGATGACAGTAGTAGTAGAAGAAGTTGTAGTAGTAGTAATGGTGGTAGTGGTAGTAGTAGTAATGGTGGTAGTGGTGGTAGTAGTAGTAGTAGTAGTAGTAATAGTAGTAGTAGTAGTAGTTATAGTTGTAGTAGCAGCTGTGTATTGTTTCCTTGCTAACTTTGCCTAAATTTGTCATCTATCTTGAAACTGTAACAATAAATCAGCACAAGAATAATGGTGTTTGTCGCGAAAATTTGCTAAGAAAAGGAAGTAATAATGTAACAGTGTCCTTTACTACTGACCGAAGTGAAATTATTTACAAAATTACTAACCCTTAGGTAAGGTTAAGGTAAAAAAGGTGCAGCAGCAGAACTAGTAGTAGTAGTAGTAGCAGTAGTAGTAGCAGCAGTAGTAGTAGTAGTAGTAGTAGTAGTAGTAGTTGCAATCCCTGCCTCATTTCTGGAGGCCGAAATTCCCATTCTGTAGTCCATCTTCCTCCTTTCAGGGGATGGGCAGGGAACTGAGGAACGTTTGTATATCGGCACCTCCACCGGCCAGTTATATCGGTGCAGTCACAAGAAGGCATCCCTGTGGAGGACCTGTAGTCGTCTGGTGGGAGCGCAAATGAAACAAAAAGCAGTGCCAAGGCATAGCAAACCCGTCCTCGCAGTCATTTTAGTGCTAACGTATAAACACAACAGGATATCTAGTCAGAGATGTCAAATATCAAATCTGGAGTAAGTCGGGTGAAAACTGACAATTTTACGTCGATTTGAAATTTTAGGCCAAACCCACCGACATTGGCCCCCTTTCTGCTAACTGAAGGGTGAACCTCCTGATGTAAAGAGGCATGTTATAGTATGCAGATTTGAAAGTTGCACATTTGGGTTTTGATTTCATGTCGATATGACGAATTTGAAAGGAGTTATGACGAAAAAACTATTTTTACCCATCCCCATTTTTAAACATTCTTGAGGCCTACAGCCTGGGCCCTGGCCCAGTTTGGCTCAAAATTAAAGCAGATGATCAGAAGGCCATAGCCCACCATCTCTGTAATTTTAGTCAAAATCGCGCCAGTAGTTTTCGCATAAAGTTGTTAACAGGCAGGCAGGCAGACAGACAGACAGACAGACAGATAAACAAACAAACAAATAGAGAAACCATGTATAAACAATACCCATCCCCGAGCCTCTTCGGATCGGGGACGGGTAATTAAAAAACTAGCTTGTCATGAAGGGGTTAACCCTAGACCACTAACCTTCAATGCCTGTTACAGTGCAACTAAACATGGGTATATTATACCCGAGTTTGGAAAATTAAAAAAAAATAGTAAATATGCAAATTTATTAAAGCTATCACTTACACACTAAATTTAAGGCATCTTAATATTACATAAATTGTTAGTAAAAATTACTGTAAATAAGATATTTTTGGGAAATTTAGAAATAACATTCAACACTGTAAAATTGTCACCAAATTTTTGGAAGAAAGTCACAAAAAAAAAAAAAAAAAACACTCCACCAAATTACCCCAAACTTCCCCAAACCCCTCCAAGCACTTCTGGCTCTGTTCCAGGGGGGTTATTAGCACCAAACCCATGTATAATATACCCAGATATGAGACTGGTCAGTTTTCACTAAACTCAGGTACACTATACCCGAACCCATCACTATGGACAATTCCCAGCCAAGCACCAGCACAACGTGACCTACCTCCTTGAGCACTCGGGGAACCCAGTGGTTACTGAGGGTCCCAGCACACTGGCTTGGCGGTATCACTGTGTAACTCGAATGACGTCATACGAATCGGGTATATTATACCCAAGTTTAGTACTCTAGGGTTAATAGCCTGTGCTATGATACTGATGCGGACTTTTTCGATATTAGGAAGATATTTAACCACGTCTTTCCGATGAACAAATTCTCATTTCGTTCTTTTTATCTTCAAACGATCTTATTCAGCTTTTCAGAGACTCCCTGAAATGGAACAATTACACACAACCTTCATCAGCTCTGTCTGTATGGAAGACTTTTCTTAACTTGAAGAAATTCGTCTACAGATAGCAAGAGTACACTACTGTATGACGCCACCGAATTAAGTTGATGTCAAGGTGGGGTAGACACCATGGGACACTTAAACGCGTACTTACTAAGTAATTTAGGCCTTTGAGCCTATGGCGAATCATATATTTACTGCACATAGATGAAAAGCAATTTTATCACCCAGGTTATTACTGTTACTTTTACTAAGTGTTACCTTAGGTACTCGTTTTACCTACCAACCTACGCAGGGTGGATGGACACCACAATATAGTGGCGCCACTACTTCATTATCACTCCGTAAATCACTCCATCACTATCTCTCTCACTCTCACTATCACCTACTTATTCCACATTCACTATCACTCTCACTCAATCACTCGATCACAGTCGCAAGCACGCTGTATCACTCACTCCACCAAAACTGCCACTGTCACTATCACTCTATCTCTGTCACAATTACTCCCTGAATCACTCACTCACTGCACCTCCACTATCACTCTGTCACTCACTTTTTGCATCTTTACTATCGCTCTATTACAGTCAAAAACAGTCAGTGAATAATTCACGTACTGTACCTTCACTATCACTCTATCACAATAAAAAACACCCACTGAACAAATCACGTATAGCACGTTCATTATCGCTCTATATCTACCACAGTCACTTACCGAATAGCTCACTTATTACATCTTCACTCTCACTCTATCACAACTAAAAACCTTCACTGAATAACTCACTTATTTCCCCTTCACTATCACTATCATAGTAAAAAACACTCATTGAATAACTCATTCATCGCACCTTCATTATCGTTCTAGCACTATCAGAAACACTCAGTGAATCACTCACCTATTGCACCTTCATAATCACTGTCACTATTACTTCATAATGATCACAAACTGTCACTGAATCACTTACCCCTGACACCATCACTAATATTATCACTCTATCACTATCACATTGTTTGACTGAATCACTCATCTATTGCACCTTCATTATCACAATCACTATTACACCATAATTATCACAAACACTCAGTGAACCACTCACCTATTGGACCTTCATAATCACTATCACTAATACTTCATAATTATCACAAACAGTCACTGAATCACTCACCTATTGCACCTTCATAATCACTATCACTAATACTTCATAATTATCACAAACAGTCACTGAACCACTCACCTATTGCACCTTCATAATCACTATCACTATTACTTCATAATTATCACAAACAGTCACTGAATCATCCACCTATGGCACCATCACTATAATTATCACTCTGCCACCAGCACATACCTTGACTTGCTGACTCATTTATTGCATCTTCACCATCACTATCACTATTACATAGCAACTATCATAAACTCTCTGAATCACTCACATATTTTATCTTCACTATCACTGTAGTACTTACACATTAATTTGGCCTAGATTTTTTTCCTTTTGCAGTTATAGTTTGCATTCGTTCCAAAGTATTCCCTCTTGACTAACATCGTTTTCCAGTGGTATTATACTGTTGTAAGTCAGGATTGAAAGGACATATGACAATTTTAGGCCAAGTCAGAGTAAAATTAGTATTTCGCGCATTCACTTCATTGCCACCACAAGCACTCACTAAATCACACTCTCATCACTCAGTCACTTCACTACTACCACAAGCTCTCACTCAGTGTGGTCACTTGAAAATAGCATGAAAATAGCAGTACTTTGAGTACATAGATGACAGGAGCCCCAGCCTACCACGAGTATAATAACTATTTATTGAAATTATGCATAATGTGAAGATACAACAGTTCCGGGAGTGAAAATATACCCTTGTTACCTTAACTTGGCCCAGATTTTCGTTTCATTGTAGCTTACTTCGCGTGGCTCACTAGCAGAACAAGACTATACCATGGTTATTATTCTTTTAATAGCACTACGTCGTGATTAGCATTATACTCTAGTGGGAAGCTATTGTTACACTCAGCGTGCAAGATGGAGAAATGTTAAGTTTAGGCCAAGTTAGAGTAGGTTGCGTAACACCACTTCCTTAGCGATCTATGTGCACTTTGCCCCCTGAATATACTCTTGAATTCACTGATGCAAACCCTGTCAATACGAAATGATATAAATAAAATACTGTAAACAACGTTCAGGGTTAATTAGCAAAATAAACCGTTATGGAAAGCTACAAATTTCCAAAGGCATTTAGACCCGTATTCTCGTGGATAAGGAAACTCCATAGCACCTCTTCCACAGCCATTTATTTTTTAATATGGGTGGTTAACATCCCTTTGTACCTTAATATGCAGATTATGGAGAGACAGGAGGAATTTATGTAGAACAGTATGGACAATAAGGTGTAACAAAATTCATCGCTTAGGAAATGGTGTTAGGGAGCTTCGGTAACCAACAAGAATTCGGATCTTAGAGTACGGCCCCTAATCTTCTTTAGGTATCACGACGGACAGAAACTAATGTATTTTTACGTATTTAAGTGTGTGGATAAAACTGCCTCTTTTTTTCTTTTTCAGATATGTATATTGGTGATTATGTGGTGCATCGCTTTATCTCCTCTGCTTTTTATGTAACATTTTCGTACGAGTTTTATCTTCAGAAACAAGCATGGTGTTTTTCATCGTTTTCCTGCCGTTTATATTGTCGGATGATGAAGTGGGTGGGAAGAGCCTTCTTATTTTCTTTTCCAACATAAGTTTGTAATACAGGGTGTCCCGGGAAGAGAGGACATAACTCTGGGACTGTATAGATGCGGGAATGTAAAGCAGAAGGCCTGAGTCCAAATATCAGCTGTTATGAAGCTACAGTTACTGATGTCCTTATGGACGGAAACCGCCTTCTTCATGATTCGTCTTTTAGGTAATCGGATACTATAGCTCCATAATGGTGGAAATTTCGACCAATGTTTATACAGAATTATTTTATTATTAATTCCCTATTCTATCACATTCCTCTCGGGCACTCAGTATTTAGGTGAATCATTACTTTTTTTCAGATATCCTCAATATGGGCTAATTTCTCTCGTGCTATCTGCATTTCCCATGTATTGTACTTGTATGTACTCTTAACAGCGAAATAATCCCTTCAGTCCGATGATGTAATTGCATTTTAATCTTGCTCTTTACAGGCTAGTTTGATTGATCTTAGGTGACTTTTTCTTAATGTAAACAGCATTCACTATTCTCATCTATACCAGACATATTCACTAAACTGAAAGTAACTCGTCTTTTGGTACCAACAACTAAAAAACAAAATATGCATCACAGGAGTAGTGGGCGTAGTTCAATTGCTTCTGTAGATTTCGTAACAATGTTTCTTAACCGACTTATTCTTCAAAGTATTATCCTATCCCAGTTACTGTTGCGATGAATGTTGACATTAAATATAAACACATACTGTACAAGAGGATATAGAGGTGTGATGAAATACAGTACATCACTACAGAAGAGGTGCTGCGAAATCTCGTAAGCCACTCAGAATACTATCTTAAAAGGGGTAAGTTCCAGGTTACCTACAGTAAAATATAACATCATCTGTACCTAATTCCCGACACATCATATGACGCCCTGGACACGGTTACCTAAGCAACTGTCGTTATTCCCAGGTGTAAGTTTCGGGAAAATTTTCGCTTAGATCTACTGTAACTTAACTGAAAGCTTTGCTGCTGCCGGTGAACTTGCATTACGATTAAGATTCA